>NW_022589742.1:7916512-7931019 GCF_004348235.1 Phoca vitulina
AGCTGTTAGATTATCTAGATTGGATTGGATCTCATTGATAGCATTTTTAAGTTCTGCCAATCCACCTTTCATTTCTGCCCTTAGAGACTCTATGTTGCTATTAATTGATTTCTCCATTCTAGCCATTGTCTTCACAATTGCTAGCCTGAATTCCATCTCCAACATCTTGGTTATATCTTCATCCATTTGTAAATCTGCAGCATAAGTCTTAATCTCTGAGTCTTTTCTATTTTGGGGGCTCCTCCTCCTAGTCATTCTGTTGATGGGTGTTTGAGGGAATGTATAGAGTCCAAATTATTGACCAGAACCCAAGCAAGATGTACCTGTTTTCTAGGGACCTTAGGGTTGCTGACCTCTTGTTTTTCCAGCCTGTCTTCTGCGGGAGGGGCCTGCCGCACTGTTACTCAGGCAACCCTGTTTGGGCGGAGTTGCCCTGCGCCCCTGTGGCGGGGGATGGGCTCAGTGGGACTCAGTCTTTGGGGCTTTTGTTCTCTGGTGCCTTTCCCTGGGGGCTTTCCGCGTCTCTTCCGAAGAGACCGTTTCCAACCCTCTGCCTCAGAGCAGAGAGACCGCAGTCTGTTCTTCAGTGAGCTCTCCAGGCCACACCGTCTCTGTTTCTGTCCGTGCTGCTATCAACTGCAGCGTCCTGGGTTGTGCGCCCCTCCGCAGCGCTCCCAGTTCTGCCTCCAGGTCGGGGCTCGTCTCTGCCCTTTGTGCTTCTAAAACCGCCAGCCGCTCCCAATTCGCGCGGTGCGACCCCGCCACTCTGGGTTTCCGCCCCGGGGGCTGCCCTAAAGTCCTTTCCCCGCCGCTACTGGTCTGCAAGTGCGTGCCTGTCCCCAGCACGCGAGGCTGTCACTCACCGGCGGTGTAGGATCCCCACGGCCAGCACCCTCCCACTGCCGTTTATCCTCCGATATCTGCCCGCAGAATCAGGGCTCCCCGCTTTGTACCTCAAAACCAACTGCCTGCGATATTCTGTTTGTAGAGATCCAGATCTTCTTACATCTCAGGCTGGTTTCGTGGATGCTCAGAGTGGTCTGGTAGATATCCAGCTCAGTTCCGGGGACCAGTTGGAATAGGGTCCCCTACTCCTCTGCCATCTTTCCTTCCAAATCCTCAACATAGTTTTTGAATTTGTGTATTCTAGTATATCACTGTTACTTCTGTGATTTCATCATCAGATTTGTCCACTTGTGCCACTCAGATGCAGAGATAACATTGAGATTGACCTTTTACTTATTTTTTAAGTAGTTTTTCACTTTAAAAATGCGGAATGCCAAACCAGATAGAGCACTCAATTTGTGGGCCAAAATTCTATGGCAGTAATCCTAGAAATCATAAATATGAGTAGAATGAAACTTAGTAGTTCCTTTTTTTAAAGATTTTATTTATTTATTTGACAGAGAGAGACACAGTGAGAGAGGGAACACAAGCAGGGGGAGTGGGAGAGGGAGAAGCAGGCTTCCCGCGGAGCAGGGAGCCCAATGAGGGGCTCAATCCCAGGACCCTGGGACCATGACCTGAGCCAAAGGCAGACGCTTAACGACTGAGCCACCCAGGTGCCCCTGGAACTTAGTAGTTCCTATGTCACTTCATAAACTAAGCTGACTGTGCACAAAAATGGACTTCCTCAGCAAATACTAATTTTCCTTAATGAACAATCTGGAGGCTCTTTGTATTCCTTATTACATGAGACTCTGAAATAGGTTTGCATTGACTTTGTTATAATTCAAACATAAGGGTTGCCTTTCACATCAGTCTGAGGGCTATCTTTTCTAGTTATTCAGGAGTCTGAATGGCTTTCCAAACAACTCAGTATTTACTCATTTTACCTATGCCCCTTCCCTTACCCTCCATTTATTCTAGTCTAGATACAAATATTTCTCAGCTCAAATATAGAAAGAGAAAAATCACGATAGATTTTTCTAGTTCTAGTTCTAGTTTTCTATTCATTTCAGGCTTTATTATGGAGCTTAAAAAGCAGTATTTCTACTTCACTTGGAAGGTTTGCTTGGCTAGATAAGATGCTAAACATTAATAAAATATTAACAATATTTAAAAAGAGGCAATGGTTGTGTTACCCCCTGCCCTGAAAATAAAAACCACCTACAACTCTGTGTCAACTAATCTTTGACAAAGCAAGAAAGGATATCGAATGGAAAAAAGACAGTCTCTTCAACAAATGGTGTTGGAAAAACTGGACAGCCACATGCAGAAGAATGAACCTGGACCACTTTCTTACACCATACACAAAAATAAATTTAAAATGGATGAAAGACCTAAATGTGACACAGGAAACCCCATCAAAATCCTAGATGAGAACATAGGCAGCAACCTCTTTGACCTCAGCCAAAGCAAACTCTTACTAGTTAAGTCTCTGGAGGAAATGGAAACAAAAACAGAAATTAACTGTTGGGACTTCATCAAGATAAAAACTTCTGCACAGAGAAGGAAACAATCAACAAAACTAAAAGGCAAACTATGGAATGGGAGAAGATATTTGCAAACGACATATCTGATGAAGGGGTGGTATCCAAAATCTATAAAGAACTTACCAACTCAACACCCAAAAGACAAATAATCCAGTTAAGAAATGGGCAGAAGACATGAATAGACATTTTTCCACAGAAGACATCCAGATGGCTTACAGACACATGAAAAGATGTTCAACGTCACTCATCATCAGGGAAATACAAATCAAAACCTCAATGAGATACCACCTCACACTGGTCAGAATGGGTAAAGTTAACAACACAGCAAACAGCATGTGTTGATGAGGATGTGGAGAAAGGGGAACCCTCTTGCACTGTTGGTGGGAATGCAAACTGGTGCAGCCACTCTGGAGAACAGTATGGAGGTTCCTCAAAAAGGTAAAAGTAGAACTACGCTACAACCCAGCAATTGCACTACTAGGAATTTACCCAAAGGACACAAAAATACAGATTTGAAGGGGTACATGCACCCCGATGTTTATAACAACAATATCAACAATAACCAAACTATGGAGAGAATCCAAATGTTCATTGACTGATGAATGGATAAAGAAGAGGTGGGGTATATATACAATGGAATATTATTCAGCCATCAAAAAGCATGAAATCTAAGGGTGCTGGGTGGCTCAGTTGGTTAAGCATCCAACTCTTAATTTTGGCTCAGGTCATGATCTCAGGGTCGTGAGATCAAGCCCTGCATCAGGCTTCATGCTCAGTGGGGAGTCTGCTTGAGATTCTCTCCCTCTCCCTTACCCCTCCCTCTACTCACATGCTCTCTCTCTCAAATAAATAAATGTTTAAAAAAAAGAATGAAATCTTGCCATTTGCGACGACATGGATGCAGCTAGAGTGTATTATACTAAGTGAAATATGTCAGAGAGACAATTACCATATGATCTCACTCATATGTGGAATTTAAGAAACAAAAGAGGTGAACGTATGGGAAAGGCAAAAAGAAAAAATGGAGAGAGGCAAACAAGCCGTAAGTGACTCTTAAGATAGAGAACAAACTGAGGCTTAATGGAGGGAGGTGGGTGGAGGTTGGGCTAGATGGGAGATGGGGATTGAGGGCACTTGTGATGAGCACTGGGTATTGTATGTAAGTGATGAATCACTGAATTCTACTCCAGAAACCAATATCGCACTGTACATTAACTAACAATTAAAAAAAAAAAAACAAAAATAAAAACCATGAGGTAGGGAGTGGCAGGAGATGAAGCTGAACACCTAGGCATTGTTTTGAGAAAGAGGAATAGATTGCTTCCCAGCTCCAGGCCAAATCCTTGGCCTAACTCTGATTTGACTGAGCACAGTCCAGTGCACACTTTACTCTAAAAACTCAGTGTATGGTATACATAATCAATATCCTTTTGTATCATACAACCCAAGTTTTCTTATAAATATCCTGTCATGCATGTTCTCATCTTAGTGTTACTTATAACACTGAAAAATTAGGAACAGCCTGAATGTCAAACAGTACAGAACTGGTTAAACTATGATATAGTCACGTGATGGCATGTTATGCAGCTGATAAAAATTTTGTTGTAAAAAGAGACTTAATGACATGGGATCACGTTCACAACATATCAGTAATTAGGAAAAAAGCAAATCATGCGATCATAAGTCCAGTAGGAGCCTAGTAAAATATGTACATACATTCATAGAAGTCTGGAATATAATTTCTCAAATTGTTAACACTGGCTATCTCTGGGCTGTAGAAATAAAGAAGGGTTTTATTTTTGTGCCTTTTTAAATATTTTCTATACTTTTGGTAATGAACAGCTATTAACTTTACAATCAGGAAAAGAAAAAGAGAGGATACCACTTCTTGTAAACACTATTATAGTGGGTTGAATGGTGGACTCCCAAAATGTATGTCTATACCCTAACTCCTAGAACCTGTGAATGTGAACTTATTTGGAAAAATATCTTTATAGATATAACTAAATTAGGATCTGGAGATGAAATCGTTCTGGATTATCTGGGTGGACCCTAAATCCAATGAAATTGTCTTTATAAGAGATGGAAGAGGAGAAGGCATAGACACAGAGGAGAAAGCTGTGTGAAGACAAGGCAGAGTTTATGATGTGGCCATGAGCTAAGGAATACTGAAGCCACCAGAAGCCAGAAGGGGCAAGGAAGTATTCACCCCTAGAGCCTCTGGAGGGAGTATAGCCCTGCTGACTGGCACCTGAATTTTGAAATTCTGGCCTCTAGAACTGCAAAAAAATAAATTTCTGTTGAAGTTTGTGGTTATTTGTTACAGTAGCCACAGGATACTAATATATACTGTAATGGACCATGCAGCCCACTGGCTAGTCCTTCTGCATGGAGAGTGGGATCTTCTCTCTTGTTCTCCTCTGCCCTGGATTACTGGGTTTGCCATCTTCAAAGAGCCACACTGAGCTCTGTTGTCAGCTCATTGTCCATTTTAAATTGGTGTGCCTCCCATGAAAAAGTGCTCAACATCACTCAGCATCAGGGAAATCCAAATCAAAGCCTCAATGAGATACCACCTCACACCAGTCAGAATGGCTAAAATTAACAAGTCAGGAAATGACAGATGTTGGTGAGGATGCGAAGAACGGGGAGCCCTCCTACACTGTTGGTGGGAATGCAAGCTGGTGCAGCCACTCTGGAAAACAGTATGGAGGTTCCTCAAAAAGTTGAAAATAGAGCTACCCTATGACCCAGCAATTGCACTACTGGGTATTTACCTCAAAGATATAAATGTAGTGATCCGAAGGGGTACGTGCACCCCGATGTTTATAGCAGCAATGTCCACAATAGCCAAACTATGGAAAGAGCCAAGGTGTCCATCAATGGACGAATAGATAAAGAAGAAGTGCTATATATATACAATGGAATATTATGCAGCCATCAAAAAAAGAAATCTTGCCATTTGCAATGACGTGGATGGAACTAGAGGGTATTATGCGAAGCGAAATAAGTCAATCAGAGAAAGACAAGTATCATATGATCTCACTGATATGAGGATTTCTTAATCTCAGGAAACAAACTGAGGGTTTCTGGAGTGGTGGGGGGTGGGAGCGATGGGGTGGCTGGGTGATAGACACTGGGGAGGGTATGTGCTATGGTGAGCACTGTGAATGGTGTAAGACTGATGAATCACAGACCTGTACCTCTGAAACAAATAATACATTATATGTTAAAAAAAAAAAAAAAAAAAGAAGATAGTAGGAAGGGAAAAATGAAGGGGGGGAAATTGGAGGGGGAGATTAACCACGAGAGACTATGGAATCTGAGAAACAAACTGAGCGTCCTAGAGGGGAGGGGAGTGGGGAGATGGGTTAGCCTGGTGATGGGTATTAAGGAGGGCAAGTATTGAATGGAGCACTGGGTGTTATATGCAAACAATGAATCATGGAACACTATATCAAAAACTAATGATGTAATGTATGGTGACTAATATAACATAATAAAATTAAATTAAAAAAAAGAAAAATAATAAATTGGTATGCCTCCTTCGTGTCCCTCTTCTCTTTGCTCTTATTTGTGGGACCTTCCTTTTAATCACTACAGACTGCACCTGTTGTTTGGTCCAGGCTGAGAGCTTGTCCTCCAATTTCCTTGGCAAGTGGACATTTGTTACTACATATTCTCAAAAGGGTTTTATTTTTTATTTTTTTAAATTTTTATTTAAATTCCGGTTAGTTAACATACAGTACAGTATTGGTTTCAGGAGTAGAATTCAGTGATTCATTGCTTACATACAACACCCAGTGCTCATCACAAATGCCGTCCTTATTTAGCCCATTCCCCACCCACCTCCCTCCATCAACCCTCAGTTTGTTCTCTATCATTGAGTCTTTTACAGTTTGTTTCCCTCTCTTCCTTTTTTCCCCCTTCCCATATGTTCATCTGTTCTGTTTCTTAAATTCCACATGTGAGTGAAATCATATGGTATTTGTCTTTCTCTGACTTATTTTCCCTACCATAATAGACTCTACTCCATCCACATCATTGCAAGTGGCAAGATTTCATTCTTTTTGAGGGCTGAGTAATATTCCTCTCTGTGTGTGTGTGTGTGTGTGTGTGTGTGTGTGTGTGTGTGTACACATACCACCTCTTCTTTATCCATTCATCAGTCGATGAACATTTGGGTTCTCTCCACAGTTTGGCTATTGTGAACATTGCTGCTATAAACATTGAGGCGCATGTGCCCCTTCAAATCACTACATTTGTATCTTTGGGGTAAATACCCAGTAGTGCAATTGTTGGATCGTAGGGTAGTTCTATTTTTAACCTTTTGAGGAACCTCCATACTGTTCTCCAGAGTGGCTGCACCAGTTTGCATTCCCACCAACAGTGCAAGAGGGTTCCCCTTTCTCCTCATCCTCATCAATACATGTTGTTTGTTGTGTTGTTAACTTTACCCATTCTAACCAGTGTGAGATGGTATCTCATCATGGTTTTGATTTGTAAGGGTTTTGTTTTGTTTTGTTTTACTTATTTTTTATTTGTAAGGGTTTTAATGGCTGCCCAGGGCCTCTGTATTTTCGAAGGAGACCTTCCCCATGCTTTAAAATATCTGCTTAAAGAGGCTCCCAAATGATATTGGCACGCAGGATACTTGGGATACATTATTATTCTGTTAGGGGAGAAAGGGAAATTCTTTATAGCAAATGAGGAAAAAATATTTCCCAGTGTCCCTGAAGAAGTTTCCCCAAACACCAGAGGTAGATAATTTGTAGATATTTTGTTGTTCCTATTTGCCAAGGAAGTGAAGATAGCTCATTGGTGACTTGACTCAATCTACCATGCCAGGTTTATCTCCCACCTCTTGCTGATAGTAATCTCTAAGTGCTATGTTCCTTACCCTCATGTTACTGTTCCCATTCTGCTCTGCCTGAAATGAGGCCCTCCTCCACCAAGGTCCTCTTAGCCCAACTCACTGCCCTCCCTTTCTCGTAATCATTCAGCTTTGGCTCAAGCATCACTTTTAAGAAGCCTTTTGTGACCTCAGCTTCTCAGCCTGGGCCAGGTACAAGGCCTGGCCTTTTGTGCTTCTTCTATAGCATGACCTCACCTCTATTTCTGCTCTAAGCGCAGTGTGTGGAAGTGATCTCTTTGTGGAAGTAGGACATTTTCAAGTTCATGTTACCTGATGATAGGGTTTCCATAAGACAAAGGAAAGAGAAAATTAAACAAACTTTTCTGTGAATGGAATATTGTCTGTGGCTGAATAAGGCTATAAAAAGGCTATAATAAACCACTGCCATAAAAATCTTTTATCTTCTGCCCACTGGATCTATATGCAAAATTCCCTAAGGAAAACTCATTTTTCTCTTGTAAGAAAAAAAAGGTAGAAGCTAATGAGAAAAAGTTGAGCAAGGGCTTCCAAAATGTGAGAAAATGCTTGCTTTCAGTGATCATAATACAAAAGGCGCTGGCTCTTCTCTGCTCTACTGTGAGCTACTTGAGCAAGGCAACCTCTGGAATGCCTGTACTTAGTGCAGAGTTGGCACTCCTTAGATTATTCGTGAAATAAAAGAGAAAATATTATCCTCCTGGCCCTGTGCTTTGTGTTCAGGAACTGTGAGGAGAGAAGCAGAGCAAACAATTTGATACCATATCTGCCATTTGTCCAGATTAGTGTCCTGAAGCCCTTAGACAAGACCTTCCTATAACCCATCTGAGAAGCATGAAAGCATGGCAGGATTTTGAGCAGGTGAGAATGGGGAAAAGCAGATTATACTTTTCCTTTTCAGTCCAGAAAAAGTACCAGCAAGGAGCTTTATGCTGGGAAGGTGGTAAGGACACCACACACAGTGAATCAATTCATAGTCCTTCTGTGGTTGATCAACATGGAAATTTTGCTAAGAGACTAATCAACTCTGGTCCTGACATCCCTCTACAATAGGACCCAGGATTTTAGGAATGACTGATGGAAGGTGGTGCACCCAGGCATTTTCAAGCTAAGACAAGACAGGAGGTGTTTTTCAGTTATTGCTCAGACCTAAGCACACAGTTGTATGAGCCTTCCTGGAATGGGACAGAACTATGATTCCTAGTTAAAAGGTCCTGGAGCCAAGCCAAATGGTATCTTGGAACTGAGTCTCAGGAAGTTCTGAGTCTGGAAAATGAAGGCAATTTATAGCTGGGAAAGAAAGCCGGAGAATCAAGAGCCACAAGATTGACCAAACAGGTCACCACACTGGAAGGGCATTGTTAGCTAGAAGCCAGATAAGCATAAGGGAGCAGGCAGAGAGGAGAGCAAACTGCAGGGGGCTGAGACAGGTGTCACAAGTCATTCCATGAACACAGCCTTCCTCTGCATGGCCTGGTATGCTCCACTGGCAAGGGGCATGCTTCTAAAGCTCTAGAATCACTGTCTTTCCTCCTTTCCTGGCCCAGTTTGTCAGCCCTGGGCTGACAAACATGAAAAATTGTATGTTTTGGGGTGGAGTGGGATTAGGAGACCCCTGCCAAACGCAGTCTTTATGTTGAAGGGTTAATTTGAGGATTAATGATATGATATCCTTTGTGATGTTCTATGTATCAGGTATTTACTGAGCTGTATTTATTGAGTGCAAGACACTCTGATTAGAGTAAGGAAAGTATGGAAATGGGTATTACATTCCATGTTCTCAGTAAATACAGTGTCTCAGATAGTAAAAGCAGGGAAAGAGATTAGAAAACATTGGTCATATTCCAGGTAGAGTGCCAGGTAAAGGAGGGGTGTGACAGGGAATGAGGCTGAGAAGATATGTCGGGGTAAACTCCATTGCTAGCCAGATTCGCTATTACTTAGAATGCTAGTTGGCTAGTACTGTATAGAATATTTTGGAAGTGTGGAAGGCAGCTGGCTACTACCGTAGTTTAAGTAGAGAGAAAGTGGGACTGACTCACTCTGGTGGCCGTAGCAACAGACTAGAGGAGACAGGACTGATAGACATTATTGGGGAGCTAAATTGGTTGTGACTTGTGACTGTTGGAAATAAGGTAGAGAAGAAACAAAGATGACAGTACGTTTGCAGGCCTGGGTGACTAGATGAGTAGGGTCATTCATAGAAATAAAGAGATCAGCTGCAGTCATTGATTTGAAGAAGAAGATTTGCCTGGCTTTGAACATGTTGGGTTTGCAGTGCTGGTTGAACATCTAAAGAGAGATCCCCAAATCGCAGTCAGAAATGTAGAGCAAGACTAGTAGATCCCATTGCCGTAGGTTCCCATTGATCTCTGTACTCTCCCTACCTCTACACTCACCACCTTCCCTTGCACCTATTTGTGTAATGAGTTTCTATTAGCTTGGAGTGGAGAGGACTTTGCTTGTTCAGTGTGTAACTGAGAAATCATGGGTTCACAATACTGTTTTTTTGTTTTAAATCAGGGACTAGTGATTGGGAGAGAGGTCAAGGCCAAGATTGATGGGTCACATTCACAGAAGTGATCATTCAAGCCAGTGAGTAGATGAAATCACTGTGGAAGTATTATTGGTTGAACTGTTTTCCCCAAATTCATGTGTTGAAGTCTTAACTTCCAGTGCCTCCGAGTGTGACCTTATTTGGAGATGGGGTCTTTACAGAGGTAATCAAGGTAAAATAAGGTCCTTAGGGTGGGTTCTAATCCAATATGACTGGTGCCCTTATAAAAAGGGGAAATTTGGACATAGAGACAGACATGCTATATGTATTCATCCAGGATTAGCTGAATAATATTGCACTAAGTCAACCCTAAATTTCAGTGTGTTTTTAACCCATTTCTCAGTGAGAAATGCTGATTTCTCACTTATACTGTATGCCCATCATAAGCCAGGGGAGAGGTCTCTATTTGACTCAGACCGACAGAGGCTTCAATCATCCTGCTCTACCTAATGGAATGTGATGTCTCTTTAGTTGCTGCTTCAAGGAAAAAGTGCATGAACATTTCACACTGCTCTTCTAAGCTTATGTCCCAGAATGACATGTTGCTTCCACTCACAATTCATTGGCCAGAACTAGCCACAGGAGCTTATCTAGGTGCACGGGAGTCTGAAGTGCAGACTTTATACACTTGGGAAAAGAGGAGACATGGATATTGGTGAGGATACGTCTGGTTTGCTCGGAAGGTACAGAGAAGCTGAAGGAAGAGTGGTTTAGCCTGGGAGGGAACTAAGCATGTGCGTAGGCCAAGACAAGGGTGCCAGA
Organism: Phoca vitulina; assembly: GCF_004348235.1. Classification (NCBI taxonomy): domain Eukaryota; kingdom Metazoa; phylum Chordata; class Mammalia; order Carnivora; family Phocidae; genus Phoca; species Phoca vitulina. The sequence goes on from NW_022589742.1 coordinate 7,927,158, forward strand.
GGAGGAGGAATTTGAAAGGGGAAAGGAGCAGGGTGAGAAAAAGCGAGAACGAATAGCGTAAAGTCCTAGAAGAGGGATGGACCCAAAAGCCCCACTGAGGGTGGGCTTAGCCTTGGAGAGGAGAGCTGTGTTTCTTCTTTAGAGTCAAATGTGAACAAAAGAGGGAGAATGAAGCCTGTGAGCTTTTGTAGGGCACACAAATTCTCATCATCACCATTAGCAATATTATTCTGAGACTTGACCTGATCTTCCTTTCTCCTTTCTAGATTTCTATTCACAATTCTTTCATATGAGAGTTCAGACAGTTCCAGCACTTCCAAAATTAACCCAAGACGATTAGTCAACAGGACTAAATTAGCAGGGCATTTCAAGAGTCAATTGCATCGCTCTCATCTTAAAGGTGAAGTTCAGGGGCGCCTGGGTGGCTCAGTTGTTAAGCATCTGCCTTCGGCTCAGGTCATGATCTCAGGGTCCTGGGATCAAGCCCCGCATCGGGCTCGCTGCTCGGCAGGAAACCTGCTTCTCCCTCTCCCACTCCCCCTGCTTGTGTTCCCTCTCTCGCTATGTATCTATCTGTCAAATAAATAAATAAAATCTTTTTTAAAAAAAAGGTAAAGTTCAGAGTTGAATCAGAGCAGGTACTTCAGGGTCACCTAGGGAATGGCAGCTTGATGTTTTCCTTTTCAGGTTACGTTTTCTAGTGCAGGGGTTTCCAAAGTGTCAGCTCTCCTGGCCATTAGCATATTGTTACAATTTGAATAGTGAATAACCTTACTGGGTTAGGGAAATGGTAATGCTATTGTTTCCACTGTACTTACAATTCAAAGTGATGAGCAACAGGATTCTACGTCTGCAAGGGAGGGTGAGGTCGGACCACACTAAACTGACTAAAGTAAATGAAGAACAATTTTTTCTATTTTTAAGAGCCTACATCAGTGGCCGATTATCCAGTTGTGTCTTTACCACCTTTTTGCTAGCCTAGTTCACTCATCTTGCATTTGAAATGTCTGTTCTCGTTTTGCCCTCTGTGGACATGGAGAAGAGCTGTACAAGCCTTTAGATACGTGAAGACCATTTATTATTTTGTCTTCCAGTCTTAATTTCAAACTCAGAATATCTTTTCTGTTTACAAGTCTATCAAGTGGCTAATAAGTGTCAGTTACTGGGGCTATAAAATTAATAATAAATCAGTCTGCTTTCACAGAACTTGTAAGGGAGGAAAAATAACTTTCCCTGCGCGCTTCTAGGTTCTTGGCTGAGACCCTGAACCCCCACCCCCAGAGAAAAAGTTTAACAACATCTACCCCTCCTGTATGTACAGGCCGTTTTCAGGCAAACAGGCTCGAGCAATGGAATGTAGAAAAGGCCCATCAGGGGACCCACCTCAAAATACCCATAGGCCCTAACTGACCAATGGGCTTCTTACAACTAGGCACTAGGCACCGTTACCAAAGTTGCCATACCTCCCCCTCTCCTCTCTTTAAATACAGCCCCCACCCACCACCTCTCCTTTCAACCCCCATGCCATTGGCTTCCACCTGATCATCACCGCCCCTTTGGGGGCCCCCAACCAATCGGACAGACACCCCCATTTTGACACCACACACTATATATGGGAGATTCCCAGGAACACTAACTCCCCCAAATGGCCCAAAGATCACTTTAAATACCATCTCCAACTAAAGACAAGAGATGGGGGTGGGGAGGGGAGCCAGATATAGGAGATTATCAGGCAAAGCACAGTAAAGGAGGGCATTGTTGTTATGTAGATTTACGTCATCCCCACCTCCATTTTGGTAAGAGTTTCTAGAGATTTAGTCATCTTCCTCTTCCTGGGGCTGAGAGGGAGACACCTTACAAATAGAGATTTCCTTTATAAATGTAGATTTCTCTCACAAAAGGGTAACTTCTACAGGTTTTCATAGCTTCTGCAGTGTCTGCTGTTTCTTAAAAATCACCAGCTCAAGATAATCCATATTACCAAAGAAACATCTTTTGGGGTGACACATCCTGCTCCCCTTCAAACTCATAATCTAGTTGGAGAGAGTCACACATTATATTCTGATGTATTTTCCCCCCTGTGGCTTAACAGTGGTAGGTGCAGGAACTGTAGAGCACGAAGAAGAAATGAATTCTGCCTGGAGCCATCAGGAAAAGCTTCACGGAGCTGGTAACAGTTGACCTCAGTCCTTTAAAAAAAATTTTTTTAATTATTTGTCAGAGAGAGAGAGAGAGAGAGAGAGAGCACAAGCAGGGGGAGCGGCAGGCAGAGGGAGAGGGAGAAGCAGGCTCCCCACTGAGCTCTCCCCACCTGATGTGGGACTTGATCCCAGGATGCTGGGATCATGACCTGAGCCAAAGGTAGACGCTTAACTGACTGAGCCACCCAGGTGCCCCAATTGACCTCAGTCTTAAAGTCTGAGCTGGGGTTCCTCCCTGTCTGTGATCTTTAAATCTTCAGGAACTCTACTTCCCTCTGTAGTTACATAACTACATTCATATGCCCAAATCTTCCCATCTTCAGGTTTCACCCTATCCTTTATAGCGGACTCTAATCCCACCCAATACAAAGGGGGCAGCCTAGAGGACCTCCCGTATCTCTGGAGATTCTTGGTGAGGGCTGAGGACTGTTTTACTAATGTGCCTCTGAATCCTGTTCTCTGGTGGCCACTGAATCTGTGGTCTTTGCTCTGAGGCTTATCTCCTGAAGTAAACCTGCTTCTCTTTTCTGGAATTTCTCCATGAAAATTCTGCACTGGGTTGGGGGAGGGCTTCACTGCCCCCCCCCCAACCTTTGACTTAGGGCTGTGTGCAGTATGCTTTGATAAAGGTTTGAAGACCTGGAAAGGAGGATTGAGGGGCGAGAGGGGACTGAAATTCAGCCCATGAGCCACTCACCAAACCCTGTGCCCTAGCTGGGTCCTGGGAGGAAGCGATACCTTTTTCTAGTTAACCCAAACATTTGGTATGGATTAGTGACAGCCCTGAGAAGGATTAACACTCTTAGTACAGCTAAACAACCTCCGACAGAAATTCTTAAAATATTTATCATTTCTGCTCCGGGTAGGATTGCCAAATTTAGCACCTAAAAATATAGAGCACCCAGTTAAATTTGAACTTCAGATAAACAACGAATTTTTTTTAAAGTGTAAGTATGTCCCAAAAAAATTTGGGACATAGTTATACTAAACATTATTCCTCGTTCACCTGAAATTAAAATAGAAGGTCCAGGGAGCCTGGTGGCTCAGTTGGTTAAGCAACTGCCTTCGGCTCAGGTTATGATCCTGGAGTCCCGGGATCGAGTCCCACGTCGGGCTCCCTGCTCGGCAGGGAGTCTGCTTCTCCCTCTGACCCTACCCCCTCTGGGGCTCTCTCTCTCACTCTCTCACTCTCTCAAATAAATAAATAAAATCTTAAAAAAATAAAATAAAATAAAATAGAAGGTAGAGTTAAATTTGATCTGCAACCCTTGCCTCTGGGAGATATTCTTCAGACCTTCCTTATATTTGTGATTCAGCTGTCCATTGTGCTTCGAGGCCTCTGCCACTTCTCTCTCCCTCTCTGGGGCCTTTTCTTCTAACCACTCCAATTTTGTTAGTTTCTTATGGAGAACAGTTTAGCTTTTAGGATTGTCTCAGCCCAGACCATTCAGGCTCTGCCTAGGAGCTCATGATCATAACCAAACACGTTTTTTGTCCTTTTTTAAAAAAATTTTATTATGTTATGTTAGTCACCATACAATACATCGTTGGTTATTGATGTGGTGATCCATGATCCATTATTTTCATATAACACCCAGTGCTCCATGCAGTACGTGCCCTCCTTAATACCCATCACCGGGCTAACCAATCCCCCCTCCCCC
>NW_022589742.1:7936019-7958257 GCF_004348235.1 Phoca vitulina
TATCTATTATATTGTCTTCCAGGTCGCTTATTCGTTCTTCTGCCTCAGTTACCCTAATGTTAGATTATCTAGATTGGATTGGATCTCATTGATAGCATTTTTAAGTTCTGCCAATTCAGCTTTCATTTCTGCCCTTAGAGACTCTATGTTGCCATTAATTGATTTCTCCATTCTAGCCATTGTCTTCACAATTGCTAGCCTGAATTCATCTCCAACATCTTGGTTATATCTGCATCCATTTGTAAATCTGTGGCATAAGTCATGATCTCTGAGTCTTTTCTATTTTGGGGGCTCCTCCTCCTAGTCATTCTGTTGATGGGTGTTTGAGGGAATGTATAGAGTCCAAATTATTGACCAGAACCCAAGCAAGATGCACCTGTTTTCTTGGGACCTTAGGGTTGCCGGCCTCTTGTTTTCCCAGCCTGTCTTCTGGGGGAGGGGCCTGCCGCACTGTTACTCAGGCAACCCTGTTTGGGCGGAGTTGCCCTGCGCCCCTGTGGCGGGGGATGGGCTCAGCGGGAATCAGTCTTTGGGGCTTTTGTTCTCTGGCGCCTTTCCCTGGGGGCTTTCCGCGTCTCTTCCGCGAGTCAGAGCAGAAGAGACCGTTTCCAACCCTCTGCCTCAAAGCAGAGAGACCGCAGTCTGTTCTTCAGTGATCTCTCCAGGCCACACTGTCTCCGTTTCTGTCCGTGCTTCTATAAACTGCAGCGTCCTGGGCTGTGCGCCCCTCCGCAGCGCTACCAGTCCTGCCTCCAGGTCGGGGCATGTCTCTGCCCTTTGTGCTTCTAAAACTGCCAGCCGCTCCCAGTTCACGAGAGCGTGACCCTGCCGCTCCGGGTTTCCGCCCCGGGGGGCTGCCCTAAAGTCCTTTCCCCGCCGCTACCGGTCTGCGAGTCTGCACCCCGTTCCCCGCTCATGAGGCTGTCACTCACCGGCGGTGTAGGATCCCCACGGCCAGGCACCCTCCCGCTGCCATTTATCCTCCAATATCTGCCCACAGAATCAGGGCTCCCCGCTTCGTACCTCAGAACCAACCGCCTGCGATATTCTGTTTGTAGGGATCCAGATCTTCTTACATCTCAGGCTGGTTTTGTGGGTGCTCAGACCCCCCCTTTTTTTTTTAAGATTTTATTTCTTTATTTGTGAGAGAGAGAAGGAGAGACAGTGAGAGAGTACAAGCGGGGAGGAGAGGGAGAAGCAGGCTTCCCGCACAGCAAGGAGCCCAACGTGGGCTCCATCCCAGGACCCTGGGATCATGACCTGAGCCGAAGGCAGATGCTTAACCGACTGAGCCACCCAGGTGTCCCACGTTTTTTGTCTTAAATGAAAAACAGTTCTCTCCTAGAGAGGCATACTGCAGCCAGCTCAAAGTCGAAAGTGTTCCTGTTGTTCAGTATAGTTGTGTAGCCAGATATTGAGCAGAGTTCATGAAGGGAGGGTTGACCCATTATTGTGATAATAGTTGGCCCATCTTTCTTATGATGAATAAACAAACGTGATAACCTTAGTTGGGGAAGATAATGTCACTCATGTATTTTCAATCTGGCAATTGAATCACTGAGCTCAGGATGTTAGCACTGAGATTATTTTAGAGATTCTCTAGTCCATACTCCTTCCTCAATTTGTGGATAGAGGAACTGAAGCAAAGAGGGCAGGTGGATGTGACTTGTTCAAGGTCCCAGAAGTTCATGTTAGAGCTTGGACTTCCCTGAAGCTTGTAATGCCTATTCTTGTCTTTCAGGAGATGCAAATGATTTGGCAGAATTTGCTTTTTTCAAAGAAGGACCCTCTCTCCCCTTGATTGTGATTTTGTCTGGTGGTTCTTCTGTGCTGGGCTGAGGGGAAGGGAAGCTTCACAGTTTGTTACTCAGCCTCCCTGGGAGACTCTTCGGTGGTATGTTCCTTCCCAGGCCCCCATGCCTATCTTTGCTGGACCTCAGTGGCAGGTGCCCTGGGGGAGTTGGTTGCCCTCTGCTTATCCCCCTGGTCCTACCAGGGAGTTGGATTTATCCCTAATGATTTCCACATAAAAACAACAACTACAGATGCCTTTACAGCATCACTTTCATTGCAATGAAGAGGAAGCACTCAGCTCTGAGTTGAAGTGTAGATGTCTTCTCACTGCAAGAATATGCCCAGTGTGATTTCATGGCAAAAAAAAAAAAAAAAAATACATATTTTTTTTTAAGTAAGCTCTGCATCCACCATGGGGCTTGAACTCACGACCCTGAGATCAGGAGTTGCACACTCCACCAACTGAGCCAGCCAGGCGCCCCCCACCCCCCCGCCCCACCAAATATTTCTTGTCAGTGTGCAGTGGTACAGAAATTGCTAAGTTTCTCCCTCAGCTCTTTACCTTGAAGCCATTATGCAAGAGCCAGTCCAGCTGAGAGTGTTTCCTTCTTGTCACTTTTGTTTTTCCCATGTTTGTTGCTTCACTAAATGTAAGACACTACTTCCTGACCTTTCTAAATTAGACCATGCTGCTAAAGGGAGCCAATCAGTCATGCTGCAAAAAGACTCAGCCCCTTTTGGTGAAGACTTGGACATTTTTAGGACTTCCTTGTCTTAACCTCCCCCTGCTGGTGAAAAATAGTCCACATACATTCTGTTCAGAAGCTGAAAATTTAAGGGCAGGTAATTTGAGTGTTATGGTAACAAAATGCCTTCACTTACACAAAGGTAATGCTTTTGCCTTTTAAATAGAGAAAGATAAATGAATAGTTCTCCCACCATCCATTACCTGATCATTACCTGGCTGCTGGTAAGAAGGAGCCCGGGTTCTCTTGCCCAGTGTATTTATATATGACACATTTCACAAATGTCATGAAGTACTATAATCCATAGATTGACCCTGTGTTCTTTGGCATTTATGATGTATGCGTGTGGCTGTTGGAATGCCAGTGGACCATGAGATGAGAAGGAATAGCCTACTGTGGGGCGACCTGAATCGGTGGGGAGGCCCAGGGGTGCTGGTGGTGAGAGAATCCACCCAAGGCGGAACAAAAGAGATAGAAGTTCATTGAATACACTGTAAGGAGCCGTGGGCAGGACAGCAGAGGAGAGACTGCCTGCCACAAGGAGGTGGTGAGGGGCCATGATTATAGGGTGGAGTGAGGAAGTATGGGGATGGATGGAATTTTCCTTTTTTTGGTAATCTTAGGAACGGTGCCTGGTTGTAACTGGTCAGTTAGGGCCTGTGGCTGTTTCAAGGTGGGTCACTTAATGAGCCTGTTTGCATTCACTCAGTGGTCACTGTGGGCCCTTTTGCTTTGTGCAAGTTTCCATTGCTCAAACCTCGTGCCTAAAAGCAGCACCTGCACCGACTTCTGGCTGACCTTTTCCACTTTCTGTTTGTTGGTTTTCACTGGCTATGGGATATGAAAATTAGATGTTTGTGCCTGTTAGAACTTTGCCCAAACTCAAGAGTGAAGGGTCCCAGAGTGAGTTCCTGGCACAGAGAAGTCATGAGCACTCCATAACTATGGAATGAATAAACGTTACAGAATTAGTGCAGTATATTTCTCTAGTGTCTATACTTTGTAAAAATTTATGTTGGCTGCCCAGAGGAATTTTCTGCTTCCTTTTTTATTTTAGGTAACTTCTTCATGGTTGAAGCTGATTGGTATGTAGCTTTTAGATAAGTTAGATATTAGTATACTATTTGTAATTCTGGGAATTAAATTAAGATGGGAAACAATGAAAAAAATTACAGGTTATTATAATAGAAAACAACATTTTCTAAAAATATGTGATCCTTTCCACAAGCTTAGCTCTGCAGTGTACATCTGTCATTTATGAAAGCTCCTGTACTGAGGAATGATGTGGGGGAATACTTTAAATTGTAACATACTTTATAAATGTTAAATATCTAGCCCTTTTGTCCATTTGAGATCTAAGGGTGTAGATAATCCATTTTTCTTATTTGCTCCCATTATCACACATTCCACCCGTTTTTGGATTGCCTATGCTAATGCTGAAGGATGTATAGAGATGATTAAGGCACAGTACCCTCAAGTTGCTGACAGCCTATTAGGAAAAAGAAGCTATGGACACAATGTTGATGAAAAGCATGGATGGAGACCTATAGTCTGGGCTCTGCTTATAAAGGCCTGACACTGAGCTCCATGCGTATGAGTTTACTCATCTGTAAAATAAGGGCTTTCTTTTTAATTAAAAAAATTTTAAGTAAACTCTGTGCCATATATGGGGCTCAAATTCATAGCCCCAAGATCAAGAGTCATATGCTCTACCAACTGAGTCAGCCAGGCACTCCTGTAAAATAGGGCTTTAGATGACATGAAATTTAAAATTATTATTCAATGATTTTATGATAAATACCATAAAATGTATGACCCATGAGATCAGTATCCTTTCTGTGTCATTCAGTGCAATTTCTTTAGCATCTACCATAGAAGCTAGCACACGGTAGGTGCTTAGCTGTTTACTGAATGACTGAATTCACAGAAAATATACTAAAGAAATCAGAGCAAGGGGAGCTCATTTGTGGATTGGATGATCATTGAGGACTTTATGGAGGAGATAGTATTTGAAACAGACACTTAAAAAAGATGTTTTCGGGGCACCTGGGTGGCTTAGTAATTTGGGTGTCCAACTCTTAATCTCGGCTCAGGTCTTGATCTCAGGGTTGTGAGTTCAGGCCCCGCATTGGGCTCCATGCTGGGGGTTCAGTTGAAGGCACTTTGTATCCAAGGAAGGCTGTATGGTGTAGTGGGAAGAATATAAGACTTTGAACCAGAAGATTTGAGTTCAAATTCAAGCTCTGCCACTCATTAGAATGTGTCCTTGGGCAAGTCACTAAACTTCTCAAAGGCTCAGTTCCTCATGTATAAAATGGGGGTGATGATAACAATTCCTTGACAGATTAGTTATGAAGATTAGATGAGGTGGTACAAGGTGTATCATCTCATGCAGTGCTCAAAAAATTGTGAATTTGAAGGAGTAACAAACATCATAGAAACATGGAGTTAGAAAATGAGAAGTATGTCTACAGACTGGTGGATATTCTGTGTTGGCATAGGGTACAGTTGCAAAAGATGTTGGATTCAGGCTGCGTAGAAACATGCATGATGTGGTTAAGAGTGTGGAAGAATCTTCTTTTTCCTTCTCATTAAATTAATTCAGTCATTTTCAGCTGAAGTTTCTTTGCCTTTCTGCATGTGTTGATAGGGTTTTAAGAGAAAATTCCAAAAAATGACTGACCTTTTCCCTCCCCCCATCCACTTTTATCTGCAATTAGTCACAGGTGTTGAATGTGAAATAGGTAGAGTTCAAATAATTCAATGATTCTAGGTCAAGTTACTTAAAAAGGTAGAAGTACCCAATCGGTGTTTAATGATAGGGGTATTGCTTGGTCCAGGTCAGCTCTTATAATCTGAGACTGTCTTTGGGAACCAAGAGCACAGGGGTAGTTCTCTAAGCAGGACATCTCTCTCTTCACAGACCACTGCTAGCTGGGATCAGATGGCTTGTGTTCCCATCAGGACAGTTCTCCAGAAATGTCCATGTGCAAATCAATGATTGATTAATGGTGACTCACTTAAGCTGCTTTTAGATAGCCAAGGTGTCACCATGAAGGAAGGCTGATGGAGGCCTTTAACAGCAGCAAGAATTGCTAGTAAGCAAGGCCAGTGAATTATTAATCATTATTTTTATCCTTTCATTTGTACTTTATCCAAAAAAAGGTTTTGAGGTGACGTAATGAAACAGTACAAGATAAAAAAATAAGTAAAGGCTTTGGGTGTGAAGATGGAAAAAGGAAAATGGGCACGTGCTTGTCCTTGGCTTTGTCCTGGTGAAGCTGAGTATGCCTTCTCAACCTGGCCCCACCCTGGCTTTGATGGCTGATTTCAGTTGTAGGAGCACAAGCTCTTCCTGTTCTGACTTAGCCTGTGACTTGGAATTTCTGGCAAGATCTCTATTCTAGTAACATTGACTTGAAGACTTGGATCTTTCTCAATTTATTGGGTACCTCCAGTGCCAGCTCTCTGGGTCTCTCTCCAGGAAGCTGGAAGCCTTGGTTAATTAATGCATATGGGAAGTACTAGGAGATTCTTCATTCTCACTTGAACAGGGACCTGAGTGTCTGTTGAATTAGATACTTATCACCTCTTAGATTATCTACCTCACACCATTAGAATTCGTAGGAGACAGTACTGGCAACCTGTAAGTAGCTCTGGGCCTCTCATTGAAAGGATTTTACTTCTTCCCATTAGGCCTTCAATCTAATTTGATAATAGTAGTATCATTCATGTAGTCAATAACATTGAATGCAATCATCATGATTATCACTAATGATAGCTCAGGGCTGTACTAAAAGTCGTTATGACTATTTCCTAGTGAATGTACATGTGAGGAGTATAACTTAGCATCAGTACCCAGGGGACTGCAGCATATCAGCAATCATATCATTAATAATTTGGTTTATGTTGCAATTGTCAAGAAGAGTTCAGAATTAATGTTATGGATTTATTTAGTTCACTTTCAGGGTGCAGCCTAATACTACTTTTCTGGTCATCACGCATCTCAAATTTTAATCACGGACTATCTCATATGATTTATAACAGAGAATGAGAGATTCATTTTGCTAATTCATATGCTAGACTTCTAAATGGAATGTGGTAGAAAGGAAAGACTATTCTTATACACCTCTAGATCTCACTTAGGCATGCACGGTGTGGAAACTGAAATGATTAAATGTTTAGCTTTAGGGGGGCTTTGGTTGTATTATTGTCAGACATTCAATGGTTCATGTCCTGGTGAGTTCTAGAAAGTTCTGATATATTTTTTTTCTATTTGCTTTTCATTTTCCTTACTAAGAATTACCTAATTTGTGTCTTATTGAAATTTTCCTTATCAGCAAATCAATTCAGTCACTTTCAGCTAAAGTTTGCCTTTCTGCATGCGTACACAAGACTTTTAAAAAAAATTATATAAGTTTCGGGTGGACATTATAATTTGACACTTGTGTATGCTACAAAGTGATCATCCCCCAAAGTGTCATTACCATCCATCACCCTACAAATTGACCTCCTTCACCCCTTTTGCCCACCCTCCCAGCACCTTTCCCTTCTGGTAATCACTGATCTGTTCTCTGTATCTGTGACTTTTTCTTTTGTTTGTATGTTTGTTTTTTTTTAGATTCCACATCTAAGTAATATCATACAGTATTTGTCTTTCTCCTTTTGACTTAATTCACATAGCATAAAACCCTCAAGGTCCATGTATGTTGTTGCACATGGCAAGATTTTTTTTTGTGACTGAGTAGTATAGATACACCACATCTTCTTTATCCATTCTTTCATTAATGGACATTTAGGTTGCTTCCCTATCTTGGATATTGTAAGTAATGCTGCAGTGGACATAGGGATGCATTGATCTTTCCAAATTGGTGTTTTTGTGTTTTTCAGATAATTACCCAGTAGTGGAATAGCTGGATAATATGGGAGTTGTATTTTTTTTAAAGATTTTATTTATTTATTTGAGAGAGACAGAGCACAAGCAGGGGATGGGGCAGAGGGAGAGGGAGAGAGACAAGCATACTCCATGCTGAGCACAGAGCCCAACATGGGGCTCAATCCCAGGACCCTGAGATCATGACTCGATCCGAAGTCAGGTGCTTAACCCACTGAGCCACCCAGGTGCCCCAAAGATTCTATTTATTTATTTGTTTAGAGAGAGTGAGAGCATGTGAATGGGGGAGGGGAAGAGGGAGAGAGAGACTCTCAAGCAGACTCTGCACTGAGCATGGAGCCCTGTGCGGGGCTTTATCTCACAACCCTGAGATTGTGGCCTAAGTGGAAACCAAGAGTCAGATGCTTAACCCACTGAGCCACCCAGGGGTACTGGGAATTCTGTTCTTAAGTTTTTGAGGAATATCCATACCGTTTTCCATAGTGGCTGCACCAATTTACAATCCTGTGAATAGTATACAAGGGTTCCCTTTTCTCCACATCCACTCCAACATTTGTTATTTCTTGTCTTTTTGATTATAGTCATCTGACAGGTGAGGTGGGATCTCACTGGGGTTTTGATTTGCATTTCCTTAATAATTAGTGATGTTGTAGATCTTTCTATGTGCCTGTTGGCCATCTGTACATCATCTTTGGAAAAATGTCTATTCGGATCTTCTGCCTATTTTTTGAGTTATTTTTTGTTGAGTTTTATGAGTTCTTTATACGTTTTGGACATTAACCCCTTATCAGATGTGTGATTTGCAAATATCTTCCCCCATTCAGTAGGTTGCCTTTTTTAAAAAAAAAAAAAAGATTTTATTTATTTATTTGACAGAGAGAGACACAGCGAGAGGGAACACAAGCAGGGGGAGTGGGAGAGGGAGAAGCAGGCTTCCTGCGGAGCAGGGAGCCCGATGTGGGACTTGATCCCAGGACCCTGGGATCATGACCCGAGCCGAAGGCAGACGCTTAACGACTGAGCCACCCAGGCGCCTCGGTTGCCTTTTTGTTTTGATGATCATTTCCTTCACTGTGCAGAAGATTTTTAGTTTGATGTAGTTTTATTTGTTTATTTTTGCTTTTGTTTCCTTTGCCTTTGGAGTCTGAACCATAAAAACTTTGCTAAGACCAATGTCAAGGAGCTTATTGCCTGTGTTTTCCTCTAGGAATTTTATGGTTTTGGTCTTACATTCAAGTATTTAATCCATTTTGTTGTTGTTGTTGTTTCATTTTGTATTAATTTTTGTGTGTGGTATGAGATGGTAGTCTAGTTTCTTTCTTTTGCATGTGGCTGACCAGTTTTCCTTACACCATTTATTGAAGAGACTGTCCCTTTTCCATTGTATGTTCTGGGCTCCTTTGTCATAAATTGTCTTTGTATGTGTAGGTTTTTTTTTAAAGATTTTATTTATTTATTTGACAGAGAGACACAGCGAGAGAGGGAACACAAGCAGGGGGAATGGGAGAGGGAGAAGCAGGCTTCCCGCTAAGCAGGAGACCGATGCAGGGCTCAATCCCAGGACCCTGGGATCATGACCTGAGCCAAAGGCAGTCGTTTAACGACTGAGCCACCCAGGCGCCCCATGTATGTGTAGGTTTATTTCTGGGCTCTCATTTAATGTTCCATTGATCTGTGTATCTGTTTCTATGCCAGTACCATAGTGTTTTGATTACTGTAGCTTTGTAGTATAGTTTGAAATCAGGGCGTGTGATACATTGAGCTTTGTTCTTCTTTCTCACGATTGCTTTGGGTATTCAGGATCTTTTATGTAGGTTCTGTACAAATGTTAACATTATTTGTTCTAGTTCTGTGAAATATGCCATTGGAATTTTGATAGGGGTTACATTGAATCTATAGATTGCTTTGGGTAATATGAACATTTTAACAATATTTTCCAATCCATGAGCATGAACTATCTTTCCACTATTTTTCTGTTTTTACTTTATCAGTGTCTTATAGTTTTCAGTGTATAGGTCTTTCACCTCCTTTGTTAAATTTATTCCCAAGTATTTTATTCTTTTTGATATAAATATAAATGTCATTGTTTTCCTAATTTCTCTTTCTGATAGTTTCTAATTATGTATATAGTTTATAATTGTGTGTAGTTAATTGTATGTAGCAAACCTCAGTTCTGATAAGCAGCAGAAATCATTTGAAAGGTTTCTTCACCTAGCTTTAGGCAATATCTTGGGGTTAGGGGAAAGAAGGAACTATGTTGAGAGACTTTACTAGAGCCTCTGCAGTGAGCAGGTATTGAGGGAGAAGCATTGGAAATAGTAAAAGTTAAGAGACAAGGCAGAGTTATAGGCTATGTTCCTGAGGCATGGCTATCTAACAATGGCAAGTGCAGTATCTCGTGGAGTGGGGTGAACTCTTTTTGACCAAAGGTTATATGGAAATCTTCAAAATTCCAGCCTTTATGTGCACATGTGGGTTGGAGGGGGGCATGTGGCCAGATTGGGGAGATGCTCTTAAATCAAGTAGAGGATATCTTTTGGTTCTTTTGGAGAGGGTCCTCAAACAATAGATGGATCAACTGAGAACAGGGTTTAAAATCCTATAGGAGAGGCCTGATCAGTTCTGGGGTGGGGCATGGCTGGTTTGCAAAGGTGAAATTAAGTCCTGGTAGGAAACTGGGACAGAAGCCCATGCAAAAAGACTACCAATTCAGAAAGAACTCTAAGAAAATTATGACCAAATATCTCAGAACTTAGTTCTACTCAGTGTACATTTGCCAAGTATTTACAGTGTGCTAGATTCTGAGCCAGGCATTGAGGATATAATGCCCATAGATTGTAAGGAACTGAGAGGCCAGTGGATATAGTATGTACCAGGCTGACCTAGGATCATATGAGGGCAGCAAGACACAGTCTTGATCTCATCTCTTGGTGTAGCTGGCGCTCCCATGAGACTCTGAACTCTAGTCAGGATTGGTTTTAATGTTTAGCATATTCCCTGCCTAGCTCATTATCACACTTAGAACTTAGAGATAGATAAAAATTTATAGATGGGGCACCTGGGTGGCTCAGTCGGTTGAGTGTCTGCCTTTTACTCAGGTCACGATCCCAGGGTTCTGGGATCGAGTCCCATGTCAGGCTCCCTGCTCCCTCTCCCTCTGCTTGCTGCTCCCCCTGCTTGTGCTCTCTCTCTCTGTCAAATAAATTAGTTAATTAAAAAAATTATAGATAGGTAGATAACTTAAAATTTATAGGTAGATGGGTGGATGGATAGATGGATAGATACATACATGGACAGAAATGAAGCTCAGCAATTCCAGCAGAGTGGGGTTGCAGAAGGCAAGGGCTTAACAGTTTATAACAATTAAACACCCTTCCATCCTTGGAGAGTCATGCAAGGAGCATTTAACACTCAAGATATCAGTAAACAGAGTGGTGCAGCTTCCTGTCACTGTGAATGTTTCCAGAGCTATGAAAAATCTATAGCTGACTAAAAATCCCTGAGTAATCTTGCTTAGGATCAAAAAGCTTTCATTAACATCTTTAATCTGTGTAATGAAATCTTAAACTATTTTTTATGCCTTTATTGCTTCAGTAACCAAAATCTCAAGAGAACCCAATGAATTCGAATGTGACCTAAAATCAAGAGCAAAGAGTCATCAATCAAAAAGGAAGATTATTTGGGGAACAGGAATGATTTGAATACCAAAGAAGCAGTGCTTGTTGACAGAAATATATGTTTGTAACTATTGTTTCATTGGTCATGTAGGCCAGAGAACAAATCAAGAGCCTGTGTCATATCAAAAAGAAATTTGATTTTAGACTTCCCTCTACCACCTTGATTTTCTGGAACTTCAACTTACTCTCTATGAACCTTGGTACTTTGTTGACTCCTTGCCTTGTCCCCCATTTGTGGTGCTCCCCATCTTTTTCCCACTAAGTTTTATTGAGAAATAATGTTCTCCATCTTTTCTTCTTTCTTTCTCTTTCTTTCTTTCTTTCTTTCTTTCTTTCTTTCTTTCTTTCTTTCTTTCTTTCTTTCTCTTTCTTTCTTTCTCTCTTTCTTTCAAATTCAATTAGCCAACTTATAGTACATCCTTAGTTTCAGATGTAGAGTTCAATAATTCATCAGTTGCATATAACACCCAGTGAGTGCTCATCACCTCACATGCCCTCTTTAATGCCCATCACCCAATTACCCCATCTCCTCACCCATATCTCCCCCAGCAACCCTCAGTTTGTTTCCTAGAGTTAAGAGTCTCTTATAGTTTGCCTCCGTTTCTATCTTATTTTTCCTTCCCTTTCTCTATGTTCATCTGTTTTGTTTCTTAAATTCCACATATGAGTGAAATCATATGGTATTTGTTTTTCTCTGACTGACTTATTTCACTCAGCATAATACTCTCCAGTTCCATCCACATCAATGTAAATGGTAAGTATTCATCCTTTCTGATGACTAATATTCCATTGTATATATATACCACATCTTCTTTATCCATTCATCTGTCAATGGATGTCTCGGCTCTTTCCACAGTTGGGCTATTGTGGACATTGCTGCTATAAACATTGGGGTGCAGGTATCCCTTCGGATCAGTACATTTGTGTCTTTGGGGTAAATACCTAGTTGTGCAATTCCTGGGTTGTAGGGTAGCTCTATTTTTAACTTTTTGAGGAACCTCCATACTGTTTTCCAGAGTGGCTGCACCAGCTTGCATTCCAACCAACACTGTAAGAGAGTTCCCCTTTCTGTGTATCCTCGCCAACATCTGTCGTTTCCTGACTTGTTAATTTTAGCCATTCTGACTGGTGTGAGGTGGTATCTCATTGAGGTTTTGATTTGTATTTCCCTGATGCCAAGTGATGTGGAGCATTTTTTCCATGTCTGTTAGACATTTGTATGTCTTCTTTGCAGAAATGTCTGTTCATGTCTTCTGCCCATTTCTTGACTGGATTCTTTGTTTTTTGGGTGTTGAGTTTGATAAGTTCTTTATAGATCGTGGATACCAGCCCTTTATCTGATATGTCATTTGCAAATGTCTTCTCCCATTCTGTCGGTTGTCTTTTGGTTTTGTTGACTGTTTCCTTTGCTGTGCAGAGCTTTTTATCTTGATGAAGTCCCAATAGTTCATTTTTTAGTTTCCCTTGCCTTTGGAGATGTGTCTAGCAAGAAGTTGCTGTGGCCGAATGTTCTCCATCTTGAAGAAGTACTCCACACTTAATTTTTTCCATACTCTCTCTGCCAGATCAGGTCATTAACAAACAATTCTCAAATGGCAATGGCTTAACACAATAAATATTTATTTCTTGGTCATGCAAAATTTAATGTTGAAGTTCCTGACAAGTCCACTGTCATGGGCAGCTCTCTTCACTCTCCTTCCTCCTTGTGATGCTGTCATCTTCAATATGAGTCTCCATGGTTATTGGATTAGGGAAAGAAAGTGCAAGGATGGAATACTTGACCCTTAGTCCAGAAGTGGTACATACTCCACTTCTGCTTTTATTGCATTGGCCAGAACTAGTCATATGGCCCCACATAGATGCAAGAAGGACTGGGAAATGTAACCCTTGGTGGGGCAGTTCCTTTCCAATGACAGCAGTACATTTTGGTGTGCTGCTGGCTGTTTCTCTTTTACCATCCTTTGAAAACATTGTTCCATGAGAGTGCCTCAGCTCTCTTCTGATTCCTAGGTGAGCTGCTCTGTTTCTATTCCAGCTGATCTATGTGTAATCCCAAAATCCTCCACAAGTCAAAGCCATTGATAAGAAATGCAATCCTTTCTTTGAATTTAAATAATGTATCTGGAGAAGAATGGGTGCCTTTTTATGTACATAGCTGCAACATCATACTATATATGCATTCTAGAGCCAGAAAATCCCCTTTTAAAATTGGACCATCACTTAGAGGATAAAAATAACCAAATGCAATAACTGACAATAATTTCAGCTCAAATTTTCATATTTGTTTAATATCATGAATTTGGGGAATAAAACCTTGATCTATTTTTCTTAGACAGAAGCTGGCTGTTGATGGGCCCAGTTGAGTTCCATGAGTTGTATTCTCTGGTAGTGGTTTCTGACACTTATATAAACAAGAGTGACTCACATCTTGTTAAGGAGTCTCTGTCTTAAACACTTAGCTCTGGGGTCACCTTTCAGCATAACACATCAGCAAAAAGTCTACATGTATACATATATGAATGGATCCTTCTAAGGAATGAAAATACTGCATTTTATTGCCCTGCCTCCCTGGATTCTATTAACTTGCAGAGACCAAGGAATAACCTGGGGTTCTTAATGTTCTGCACTTAATTTGGGTCCTGTTATTTACATAACCATTTATTTTCTGACAAGGCCTGCTGTTCTCCAAAGATAGGGGAGTAGTTAAATAAATTATGCTTCATCTGTATGTTGGGGTATTAAGAAAACTTTAAATTTTGTTTCTCAGAATTTTTAATGACCATAAGAAAATGCTCATAATATTTAGTTTTTAAATGTATATAGAAGTGATCTCGATTTGTGTGTGTAAATATATATGCATAGCAAAAAATATTGGAAGAAAATATATCAAAATGTCAACTGTGGTTATCCTTGGGCAGTGGGATTGTGGTGACTCTCAGTCTTTATATTTTTCTGTGTTTTCCAAAGTTTAAAAATGAGCGTGAATTATTTATGAGAAAAAAGTTAGTCAAAATACCTGTCAATCAAGTCCACCATCTAACCATTCTTGTGGAAATTACTAGAGGCTAGTCTAAAGGGGAACTTTGGCTGTCTTAAAGTGGTTGAATCTTGTGTCTTTAGATGAAAAAAAGTAGGGTGACGTAATATCCAAAATAATAGTTTTATCACATTTTCCCTCTCTAAAATTTTACTGGTGAAACTTACTAGACCTTGCAGATAAACCTTTCCATGTGAACTACAGTTTTGCTTTTTCATTGCAGAAGCTTATTATAGAATTATAAGTTGTACAAACACGCGTCAGAATTGTTGTGAAATGTGAACCTCCAGGTGGCTAGCATCAGTCTTTAATTTCTTTTTTTTTTTCATAGGAGGAGTCAGTATTGTGTAAGAGACCTGACATAGGCTTGAGAGTCCTGGGCCCCAGTCTTGGCTTTGTTATGTACTAGCTGTGTGAGTTGGAGCAAGTTACTTCAAGTGTCTGAAACATTTGATGGCCTTCCCCTCCACCAGTAGTAATAGTAATTCTGTACTGTCTAGCTGTGCTGAAGTCAGCCAGGTCAGTTTGAGTCATCTAACTTTCACTTCCAGGCAGGGCTATCTTCAGCTGCTTTTCAGGAGCAGGACAAGCCTTTTCATCCATTGCCCCCCTCTCTCCCATCTAACAATTAAGGAGTTAAGTTCTAGTGAAGCAAAGGACATCCACTACCACTAGGTCCAGCCTTCGGGCCTGCATCTTTTCTGACTGTTCAATGTTTGTAGGACACTGATTGTTAAATATTTGGATATTACATCTGGTTCTAGTCAAATAAAAATGAAGGGGAGTCATTTATTTCCTATGTTACAGAGGAAGACAATACCATAATGGCCAACTGTGTTTTAACACTGAAGCCTCACAAAGTAGATTTCCAATAAATGTAAGTTGGTAGATAAAATCTTTATTAGTCCTCTTTTCTTTCCGTGATTTCCTCCCTCAAATGGCTCTGTTCAGGCCAGTATTGGTGAATGCAGCTGCCTTGATCCTTGGGAAGCGTCTTTACAGATAGGGAAGATAGCATTGACACCAATTGGAAGTTTTTCTTTCCAATTTCATTTTCTAAGAGATATAAAATGTATCTCACCACAAGCAAACAACAACAACAACAACAACAACAAATAATTTCTACAACCTTCTTAAGTATCTATTCTCTGGTTGGGATTTTAGGAGAGAAGCCAGAGACTGATATGTACCATGAGTCAACATGAACTTTCTGTGTGGTCACTTATGTACATTGTCTGGTCCCATTATTACATTGCAAAGCAAGATCAATGAAGACAATCTCACTAGAGCATTAAGTTCTTGAACTATCATCCATATTCTTATGCATTTTAATTTGAGAGCTTGGTTATGATTGCATTAAGAAGGGAGAGAGATAAATCTTCCTTGAATTAGATGATCTGTATGAGATATAGTGTAGAATAGTCTCCAAAAATAATTTTAGTTTAACCCAAGCTCTTAGAATTAAAATGTCTTGGCTATAAATTTGTCTTCTGTTCTCCAGGTACCTGTCTGGCTTAGTCAGAGCAGCGTACAACTCTTGATCTCGGGGTCATGAGTTCAAGCCCCACATTTGATGTAGAGATTGCTAAATAAATAAATAAATAAATGTAAAAAAATTGTCTTCTGTTCTCAATCCGAGAAGGACACTAAAAGATGAGATTTCCTTGCCTCTGCATAAAGTAAATGAAGAACTCTCTTATGGACTTAAAGTTTGTGTCTCTTCAAAATTCATATATTGAAGCCCCAACTCCCAGTGTGATGATATTGGGAGGCGGGGCCTTTGGGTTGTAATTATGATAAGCTGAGGTCATGAGGGTGGAGCCCCAATGATAGGGTTAGTGCTCTTATAAGTAAAGGAAGAAGTAGCAGAGCTTTCTCTCTCTGCCATGTATAGATACAGTGAGAAAAGAAAGTGGCTGTCTTTAAAGTACAAAAGGAGACCTCACCAAGAACCAAATCTGCCAGCACCTGGATCTTGGACTTCCCAGCCTCCAGAACTGTGAGAAATAATGTTTGTTTTTAAGCTGTTCAGGCTATGGTATTCTGTTATAGCAGCCTTTGCAGACTAAGACAAACTCTGTGACCCCCAATCTTTTTGTAACATAGGTTCAGTTGTATTGCTGGCCAAAGCATGCACTCCAGATATAACAACTCTGTACTGAAATGGATATCAATGTTCTCCTTCAGGACTAGCATTATATTGGGATTTTAGGTGGCCATTTTATACGGATAGGTTTGTAGGAGAATGGATTTGTATTTTACCTGGGCCACACAGTTAGTGATGCCAGAGATTGCTGGTCTGTGCCTTGAAAAGTTCTTCATGAAGATCAAGTCATTTGGATAGTGGTTAGACTGAGTTGGTCAAGGTAAAGCCAGGTATTGGAGCTGGGAGAAAAGAGATCATCTTTTTGAGTATCTGTATTTGTGCCTGGGGAGTTGACAGAACAATGTTAGACACTGTGGACATAGAGATAAGATAGTATTGCTCTCTAGAGATTCTTGTGCTACCAGCCAGGAGAGGCCCGTGATAGTAGTCATTTGTTTTGACAACTACTTGAGTGTGTCTGCTGTTTTTATTTTTTATTTTTATTTTTTAAAGATTTTATTTACTCATTTGAGACACAGAGAGCACAAGTGGGGAGGAGGATCAGAGGGAGAGGGAAAAGCAGACTCCCTGCTGAGCAGGGAGCCCAATACAGGGCTTGATCCCAGGACACTGAGATCATGACCTGAGCCAAAGGCAGATGCTTAACTGACTGAGCCACCTAGAGACACCCCAAGTGCTTCTGTTGTATTTAAAGGTCAACCATTTCAAGCCTCCTCCTTGGCCTACCTTGCCAGCCAATCTGCAATTAAGGAGATCAGATTGTTGCAACTTTAGCTTCCAACCTTTCTGTGGTCTTTAAAACAAATTCTGCTGTTAATATTTAATCCACAGGAGTGTATTTTGTTTTTTGATTGTTCCTTTTCTTTATAGCATTGTGTCTTGTACATGTGTTCTATATTTAGTCTTTTGTTCTCATTTTATGGTGTTTAGGAAGGAACCATGTGTGGTTCAGTTTGCCACAACCGGAAGTCTCCCAACATACACCATTTTAGCCTTTCCTAGAGACTGATCCTGTCCCTTCCCTATCTACTTAATGACTCTATCAGATTTAGTGTCCCATGTTAATTCCAGCCTGCTGGACTGTGTTCTCTGCTATTCCAGCTGCTACTGTTAAAGGAGACGACCTGCTCCACACAAAGAAACCACTCAGATACAGGTTTGGTTTGTTTTCTCCCTGTACAAGTCTTGGCCTAGTGGATTTTGGAATTGGGTGGAATTGAGTTCAGATCCTGGTACTGTCATTTACTTACCACACGTAATAGTTAACTTCTTTGAGCCTGAGTTTTTCTATCTGTAAAATGGACATAATATCATTATCTGAGTTTTAAGGAAGACTGTCTTGGAGAGGAAAAATTTATCTTTACCCTTCAAGATTCTTATGGCTAGTCTAAAAATGAAATTGACATGAGACAGATTAATAGGAGAAAAGTGAACAGAAGCTTAATAACATGTATATGTCCTGTACACATGGATGGGACCCAAGAAAACTGAGTAACTCCCTGAAATGGCTGAAGCTATCACCTTAAATACCATCTCCAGGTAAAGACAAAAGAAGTTGTGGGGGTGGGGAATCAGTTATGAGAGGTGAAAAGGAAAAGCACAGTAAACAAGGGTAAGGTTGTTATGCAGACTTAAGTCATTGCCTTCTCCCTTGATGACTGATTCAGCCTTACAAATGGAGATTTCCTTCATACATGTAAATGTCCCCTATATAAGGGCTAACTTCTACTCAGTCTTCAGAGCTTCTTCTGTATCTGCTGTTTCTTAAAAATTACCTGCTTAAAATAATCAAAAAGGCATATCTTTTTTTTTTTTAAAAGATTTTATTTATTTATCTGACAGAGAGACAGCGAGAGAGGGAACACAAGCAGGGGGAGAGCGAGAGGGAGAAGCAGGGCTTCCCGCTGAGCAGGGACCCCGATGCGGGGCTCGATCCCAGCACCCTGGGATCATGACCTGAGCCGAAGGCAGACGCTTAACGACTGAGCCACCCAGGTGCCCCCCAAAAAGGCATATCTTTAGGGTGGCAAAATTTGCTCCTCTACAACTATATGAGTTGAGAGTTTAGCAACACTTGACAGGTTACCAACACTATCATAGATACAATGAAGGAGAGTTCCTCTTATATTTATATAAGGCAGGGGGAAAGGCTGAACAGCTGTTTATCTGCACAATTGATTACCTCAATGGGAAAAAAAAGAGGCAAATCAGGTATTTGGTATTAAATACAAAAGAAGTATGTTATTAGATACTTCTAATTAGTCTAGAATTGACTAATATAGTCACTTTAATCAGGAGAGACATTTGTGTGGAAAATTTCCCTAAGTTAAAACAAATGAATTTTTTATTGGGTTTACCAACATACCAACACCTTTAGATTAGTGGCTTACTAAAGTGAAAGCATTCTCTAGTTGAAATGAATCAACAATTTGGGTGCTTGCAAATCTATTTCAAATGTAGTAAGTAAGTGCAGAGGACTTGCTGTGGCCCTTTTCTAGGCCATAAAATGAGAAGGTGGAGGGGTGAGTGATAAAGTATGCATGGGGCCTGCTCTGAAGGTACTTGCGAGAGGGGCTATGAGATGGATACTTATGTCACTACAACAAGCATAATGCACGCTGAATAAATTCTAAGAGCTCATAGGTGTCAGGGTTCTTTTCCCCTTGCTATCGTTGTGGGTTAGACATGGGGGATGGCATTCTGGAGGGAGCGGGCTTTCATCTCCTTTTAAACAATGTAGGCTCTTTGTATTCTTGGATGAAATGGTCAGTCAGGTATGGTCACAAGGGGAGGCAGAAGAGAGGCTCAGGGAAATAAAGTTTATTATGCTCCTATGTGCTAGAGACAGGAGTCACCGCTCAGCACAGAGGGGCCACAAGAGAAAGGCACCAGGTAGTCAGAAGGCAGAAGACAGGAATGAGGGAAGCTTTAGGTGAGGCCTTTATTGGGGTTTCGGAGGGAAAGGCAAGGGAGGGTGAACAGTTTAGGACTGGCTCATTTGAATAATTTCCATGGGCTTTGGGCAGTAGGGATGATTAAGGCACAGGAATATTGTTTCCTGGGGTGTAGGGACCAGACAGAGGAGATATGACTCTGCATTAGTTGGTTTGCATATCAAAGGCATGCTCCTGGCTGGGCCCTTTGTTATCTCTAAGACTTGGCTAGTCTGGGAGGGGCAGATTTTTCCAGCAAGGAAGGTTTTTTTAGGATGTCAAAACACCATGATATATAGAAAATTTCAAATGTTGAGAAATACACTTCTCTGGCTTATCCACGTTTTGACTTCTGAATGTGTAGTAAACGACCTGCGCTGTCAGCGCAAAGACGCAGGGGACAGACTGGTAGCAGGAGTTCTAACAGGAGAAGCGAAGCTGTTCTTAGATGTGGTTGCAAATATGAAGGCTGATGATATACAGCCCCATGGCCTTCTTTTGTCAGGGTCTGGAGGTCTGGGTCAGCTGATCTCCGACAGGGCCCAAGGCAGCTGTTCTGTCTCATACATCTTTGCTTGAACAATTGGATTAAGGTGATGTTTTGATATATTGCTAGTCATCTTTTATAGGCCCAAATCTCTGACATTCTTGGCTTCCTAGATGATTGTATTCCTGCTGGCTGTGGCAGCCCTGTGAGTGCAGCAGTCTGAGAGTCAAAGGAACAGAAATACCCTTTCTAGCCCATATCCAGGAGTGTTCTGAGATTCTGCTTAGTATAATCAGCTGTACAGTGAACATTTGGCTTCCATTGGCCATCTTCCTGGGAAAGTAATACAGGAAGGAATACTGATAATTCACTTTCTTTTTTTTAAAGTTTTTCCCTACAGATTGGAGTGTCATATTATTTCTTTTATAACAGATGATAAAATATTAGCATTAAAGAAAATTTCAAATCAGATAGACTCTGATATCTCACTGGCTTATTACGGTACATATTTGTTCCTTGATTATTAAAGCCCAATTGGCAATGGTAGGGGTGAGGCTCTGTCTCATACTCAGGGCCTCAGACCGACAGAATCTGCCATCTTCAATACATGATTTCTTGTTATTGACGTCCAGCTGGCAGACAAGGAAAGAAACCACATGGGAGATGTGTGTGGACCAGGCAGGGAGGCTGCTGACATAAATTCTACACAGGTCAATTGGCCGGAACTCAACCACAGGGCTCTACAAGGATGCAAGAGGAACTGGGAAATGTACTGACAGGGCAGCCACTTCCCAGCATCAGCTCACTTTGGTGCGGCTGCACACAGCTACTGTATTCAATTCGGCATCATTGCAATTATAATCATTGTGTATCTTGCTTTTTCACTTAATATATTAAAACCTTTCCTATTTGCATAGTTTGCATGATTATTTTTAATGCTATTCTATTTTATTGATTAATCATAATTCGAGGCCATTTCTTACTGGACATTTAGATTATTTTTCTGGTTTTGAGAACTGTACCTTTTCTGTGAACATTCTTCTGCTTCAATATTTATCCCCCTTTAAATCATTTTCTTAGAATAAATTCTCATAAGTTGATTTAGTGAGTCAAAGAAGATGGCTCTTACATATTGCTAACCTGCTTCCAAAATGATGCTACTGTTTACAAGGCCATCAGCAGAGTGTGGAGATTCTAGTTGCATTTGAGCCTTATCAGGCACTGAGAATTAAAACTTTGCTTTTCTGATCTGCAGAGAAGCCTGGAGTAAGCATAGTCTATTCTCTAGCTATTACTTAAAAATTATCCTCAAATATTTGCAGAATGTTTCTTGGCCAAAAACGGATAGTGAAAAATTCTTCTCCCCAAGTGGTTGAATGAACTGTGGCACATCCATACAATGCAGTATTATGCAGCTGTAAAAGAAAAAGAATGAAGGAGATTTTTTTTATTTTTCATTATGTTCAGTTAGCCAACATATAGTACATCATTAGTTTTTGATGTAGTGCTCAGTGATTCATTAGTTGCGTATAACACCCAGTGCTCATCACAACACGTGCCCTCCTTAATACCCATCAGCTGGTTACCCCATCCCTCCACCCCCCTCCCTAATGAAGGAGATTTGTAATGAATGGATTTGGAATAATTTCAATGATATACTCTTTTTTTTGAGAGAGAGAGAGAAAGAGCTCTCACAGGAGCAGGATGGGGGGTGGGGGAGTGGCAGAGGGAGAGGGAGAGAGAGAATCCCAAGCAGGATCCATGTTCAGCACCGAGCCCAATGCGGGGCTTGATCACACAACCTGAGACCATAACCTGAGCCAAAATCAAGAGTCAGACACCCAACCAGCTAAGCCACCCAGGTGCCCCAAGGATATCCTTAAGTGAAAAAGCAAAGCACAGAAATCTATCTGTACTATGCTATCCTTCATGTAAGGAAGAAAGGGTATAAGAAAATGTATAGAGATCTGCTCATTTGTACAATGGATACAAGGATAGATCAGAAACTGAAGACACTGAATATCTATAGGGTCTGGATGAGAAAAGGGTAGAATGAAGAGAAGAGTGGAAATGAGACAGTAGGGATGAGGAGGCAGTGACATTTCTTAGAGTTTATCTTTTTGTAAGGCTCTGATTCTTAGAATGGTGGTAATGGTCCGCATACCCAGCCGAAAATGAATGATAATTAAAATCAACCAAGATGGGTGGGAGGGAGAACCCAATTGGAATACAAGTAGTAACAAATGAACCTAAACATATTTTAAATGAATAATATAACCACACTGAAGGGGATGGTGAGAAAAGAACAGACCTCAGTTACTGTGGTAGGTAGCCTCTAAGATGGCCCCCTAGTGATCCCTGCCTCCTGGCTTTACATCCCTTGTGTAATCCCTTCCTTTTTTTTTTTTTTAATTTTATTATGTTATGTTAGTCACCATACAATACATCATTAGTTTTTGATGTGGTGATCCATGATCCATTGTTTTCGTATAACACCCAGTGCTCCATGCAGTACATGCCCTCCTTAATACCCATCACCGGGCTAACCAATCCCCCCTCCCCC
>NW_022589742.1:7968257-8367403 GCF_004348235.1 Phoca vitulina
ATACCTATTCTACTGAAGCTGTTTCAAAAAATAGAAACAGAAGGAAAGCTTCCAAACTCATTCTATGAGGCCAGCATTACCGTAATCCCCAAACCAGGCAAAGACCCCATCAAGAAGGAGAATTTCAGACTGATATCCCTGATGAATATGGATTCCAAAATTCTCAACAAAATAGGATCCAACAATACATTAAAAGGATCATCTACCACGACCAAGTGAGATTTATCCCTGGGATGCAAGCGTGGTTCAACATTCACAACTAAATCAATGTGATAGAATACATTAATAAGAGGAGAGAGAAGAACCATATGGTCCTCTCAATTGATGCAGAAAAATCATTTGACAAATTACAGCATCCTTTCCTGATTTAAAACTCCTCAGACTATAGGGATAGAGGGAACATTCCTCAAGTTCATAAAAACCATCTATGAAAAACCCACAGCAAATGTCATCCTCAATGGGGAGAAGCTGCGAATGTTTCCCTTAAGATCAGGAACACGATAAGGATGCCCACTCTCGCCACTATTTTTCAACATAGTATTAGAAGTCCTAGCAACAGCAATCAGACAACAAAAAGAAATAAAGGTATTCAAATTGGCAAAGAAGAAGTCAAACTCTTTCTTTTCACAGACGACATGATACTTTATGTGCAAAACCCAAAAGACTCCACCCCAAAATTACTAGAACTCATACAGCAATTCAGTAATGTGGCAGGATACAAAATCAATGCACAGAAATCAGTGGCTTTCTTATACACTAACAATGCAAGTGTAGAAAGAGAAATTAGAGAAACGATTCCATTTACAATAGCACCAAAAACCATAAGATACCTCAGAATGAACCTAACCAAAGAGGTAAAGGATCTACACTCTAGGAACTACAGAACACTCATGAAAGAAATTGAAGACATAAAAAGATGGAAAAACATTCCATGCTCATGGATTGGAAGAATAAACATTGTTAAAATGTCTATGCTACCTAGAGCAATCTATACCTTCAATGCCATCCCAATCAAAATTCCAATGACATTTTTCAAAGTGCTGGAACAAACAATCCTAAAATTTGTACGGAATCAAGAAAGACCTGAAATCGCCAAGGAAATGTTGAAAAAGAAAAACAAAGCTGGGGGCATCACGTTGCCCAATTTCAAACTATATTACAAAGCAGTGATCACCAAGACAGCATGGTACTGGCACAAAAACAGACATATAGACCAATGGAACAGAATAGAGAACCCAGATATGGACCCTCAACTCTATGGTTAAATAATCTTTGACAAAGCAGGAAAAAACATGCAATGGAAAAAAGACAGTCTCTTCAATAAATGGTGCCGGGACGATTGGACAGCCCCATGCAGAAGAATGAAACTCGACCATTCTCTAACACCATACACAAAGATAAACTCAAAGTGGATGAAAGACCTCAATGTGAGACAGGAATCCATCCAAATCCTAGAGGAGAACATAGGCAGTAACCTCTTGGACATCGCCCACAGCAACTTCTTTCAAGATACATCTCCAAAGGCTAGTGAAACAAAAGCAAAAATGAACTTTTGGGACTTCATCAAGATAAAAACTTCTGCACAGCAAAGGAAACAGTCAACAAAACAAAGAGGTAACCCACAAAATGAGAGAACATATTTGGAAATGACACTACAGACAAAGGGCTGGTATCCAAGATCTATAAAGAACTTCTCAAACTCAACACCCAAAAAACAAATGATCAAGTCAAAAAATGGGCAGAAGACATGAACAGACACTTCTCTGAAGAAGACATACAAATGGCTAACAGACACATGAAAAAATGTTCATCATCATTAGCCATCAGGGAAATCCAAATCAAAACCACATTGAGATACCACCTTACACCAGTTAGAATGGCAGAAATTGACAAGGCAAGAAACAACAAATGTTGGAGAGGTTGTGGAGAAAGGGGAACCCTCTTACCCTGTTGGTGGGAATTTAAGTTGGTACATCCACTTTTGAAAACAGTGTGGAGTTGCCTCAAAAAATTAAATATAGGGCTACCCTATGACCCAGCAATTGCACTCCTGGGTATTTACCTCACAGACACAGATGTAGTGAAAAGAAGAGCCATATATACCCCAATGTTCATAGTAGTAATGTCTGCAGTAGCCAAACTGTGGAAAGAGCTGAGATGCCCTTCAACAGATGAATGGATAAAGAAGATGTGGTCCATATCTACAATGGAATATTACTCAGCCACCAGAAAGGATGAATACCCAAATTTTACATCAACATGGATGGGACTGGAGATTATGCTAAGTGAAATAAGTCAAGCAGAGAAAGTCAATTATCATACAGTTTCACTTACTTGTGGAACATAAGGAATAGCACGGAGGACACTAGGAGAAGGAAGGGAAAAATGAAGGGGGGGAATCGGAGGGAGAGATGAACCATGAGAGACTATGGACTCTGAGAAACAAACAGGGTTTTAGAGGGGATGGGGGTGGGGGGATGTGTTAGCCCAGTGACGGGTATTAAGGAGGCCACGTACTGCATGGAGCACTGGGTGTTATATGAAAACAATAAATCGTGGATAACTACATCAAAAACTAATGATGTACTGTATGGTGACTAACATAACATAAAAGAAAAAAAAAAAAAAGAAATCATACGGTTGTCTACACTAGCTGTCTCCCATTCATCTCTTGCCATTCTCTCTTGAACCCACTCCAGAAAGGCTTTCACCCTTACCACTCCACTAAAATGCCCTTCACAAGATGCTTATGACTTCCTTCTTTCAAATTCAGTGTTCTATTCTCAGTCTTCATTTCACTTGATCTGTTAGAAGCATTTTCCACAAATTGATCACCTCCTCTTCTTGTAAACACTTTATTCACTTAGCTTCTAGAACAATAGAGTCTACCTTCTTTGTTTTCCTCCTACTTTACTGGCTACTCTTTCTTAGTCTCCTTTGCTTGTTCTGTATTATCCTTTGAATTCTTTTTTTTTAAAATATTTTATTTGTTTATTTGAGAGAGAGAGAGAGAGAGAACACAGAAGGAGAGGGAGAGGGAGAAGCAGACTCCCCACCAAGCAGAGAGCCCAACATGGGACTTGATCCCAGGACCTGAGCCGAAGGCAGATGCTTAACCAACTGAGTCACCCAGGCGCCCTATCCTCTGACTTCTTGACTTTGGCGTGACTAAAGCTTAGTCGTTGGACCTTTTTTCTTTATACTTACACCCTTGATAGTCTTATCCAGTCTCATGGATTTAAATACCTTACATGTGCTTTCATCTACCAAATATGTATCTCTTGCCTGAATCTCTTCCTTAAACTTCATGCTTGTGTATCCAACTTCCTACTTGACATACTTACTTGGATATCTAATAACCATCTCAAAACTAACATGCTGTAAATAGGACTCCTGATTGCCACCCATTCCTCATACCTGCTCTACTAACAGTCTTCTGTATATAATTTAATACCAACTCCATCCTTCCTTTTTATTAGAACAGGCCAAAAACTTTGGAGTTCACCTTGATTCTTCTCTGCCTCATATCTTCTTATACTCTGTCCAGTCCAGCAGAGAATTCTGTTGACTTTACCCTGATTGATTGATTTTTTTTTCTCCCCTCCTTCTCTCCCTCCCTTTCTTACTTCCTTTTTTTTTTTTTTTTTTTTCCCATTTCATTCTGGAATCTGACAACGTTTTCTCCCTCCCATCACTATCATCCTAGTCCAAGCCACCATCATGTTTTATCTGCATTTATTGCATTAGGTTCCCCACTGTTCTCCTTTCTTCCATGCTGCCCCCTATAGTCTTTTCTGAGTGATTGCTTTACTAGTACATTTCTTTACTCAAAACTCTACAATGTCATATAGTGGCCCACAGGACTATACATGATCTGGTTCCTTGTCTCTCTTAACCTCATCATTTGCTTTTCTTTTCCTTAATTATTCTATGCCAGCTTCCTTAGCCTCCTCACTATTTGTCAAACATGACAGACACACTCTTACCCATGGCCTTTGTACTTGCAGTTGCCTTCTACTTGGACTTCTCTGATAGGTTAGCAGTACCTGGCAGTAGTAGACACTCAAATGTGTAGAGCTGAAGTCACTGAGTTCACAAATTAAGCAATAGATTTTCTGAATGTAGAAGTTATAAGAGCACCCAACAGATCCAAATAATCTCTTTATTCTTTTTTAAAAAATTTTATTTTTGAAAAAATTTTATTTATTTGACAGAGAGAAAGCATAAGCGCGCACAAGCAGAGGGAGAAGCAGGCTCCCCACCCTGAACAGAGAGCCCGACATGGGGCTCGATCCCAGGACCCTGGGATCATGACCTGAGCCGAAGGCAGATGTTTAACTGACTGAGCCACCCAGGTGCCCCCTCTTTATTCTTCATTGTATTTTGGCTTCATTCTTTCCCTTGGCTCTTCTTTCATGTGTTCAGCAAGGAGAGGAGATGGGACATTAGCTCCTTTAGATTCACATCATAGCTCTTTTTCTCATATGTGAGACCTCACCCTTTTTGCCTGTTCGCACAAACACCAAGGGTTTTCTCTTGCTGACATGAGCATTCTTGGGCATCTGGGAAATATGAGTATCTTCTTGCTTTCCGGTTAGCAGAGCAACAAATGAGTGTTCAGAGAGCACATTCAGTCAGTTTTCTATATGAATATTCTTTCTGGCACTCCTAATCCATCAGTTAGAACATTACTACTCAACAAAAAACACTGTTTTAGTTGGAGAAACAACGTTCAGATTGCAGTTTCCCTCATCCTGCTGGGTAAAGCATTGCCTTTGGTCTGGCACTCATGTATTTGTACTATGTTTCATTTAACAAGTACTTGTAGTCTAATCCTGACTTAATTCCTGGGGAGACCTACTTGCGTGTTTACAGTTAACAACATTGTTTCCAACTAATTAAACTCATTCTTGACTTTTTTTCTCAATTGACTTTTCTTCATTTAACATGTATGCGCCTACAGGGTTACTCTGTTACAAGCCTCTATAATTTTCTGATGTCAGATCTGAGTTTCAAAGCTTACTGACAAATATTACTGTTGGCTACCTTTTAACATAGCATGTGAAGTGCAGTGGATTTTTAGTTTTAAGACTTAAATTGCATTTATGTGATGGGGAAATTGTATTCATTGGTAAGGAAGATTTGGAACAGCAGTTGGTATGACTGCAATGTGTCTCTACTCTTTAGACTCTCTTCCAGGTATATCTTGTGGGTATAAGTGGAAAGACAAATGATAAAGAATGAGGAGGATAAATTTGTCAGGATTTCCTATCCCTTGGGCTTATAAAAATGGATTTTTAAGGACACTGCTCATATTCATCAGGTCTAAGAGAAAGTAACTTCATGTCAAACAGCTATTGGTACTACTTTGAAATCAAAGGTATTGCTGTGGGCATTACAGCATCCATAAAAAATTCATTCTGCAAACACTTTCATTGGTGCAATCATCACTTTTTTTTGCCTTTGGATTTTTTATCTTATCTGACTAACCTGTAAAAAGTGTTATGCTGGGGGCAAATCATTTATTCTGAAAAAACTCATATTATTAGAATTTATTTGGCAACCAAGCACTGGGCCTTTGAAAACTGAAGAACTGATGAAGTGTTCTTATTTTCTGGGTTGTTTTCCCTCTTGCCATGTACAAATCTCTATCTGAGAAGTGTTTTCTTAGTAAGCTGAAAAGGTCCTGAGACTGTATTTCTTTGCAGTTATGTGGTACTTGATTATAGTTATAAAACACTTCTAAAGACTCCAAATTGTTTCATATGTACAAAGGTACTTCTCAAGGGTCTGAAGAAAAATGCTATGGTCATGTTAAATAAGAATCAGGTTATAAAACTGTGATGTACTTTTCTCAGCAAAGTGGTGAGGATATATATATATTTTAGTGACGGTTGTGGGTTAAACTGTGTCCCATAAAAGATATGTTCGAGTCCTAACCTTATTTGGAAAGTAAGGTCTTTTCATATGTAATCAAGTTAAGATGAAGTCCTACTGGAGCATGATGAGCCTTTATCTAGTATGACTGCTTTCCTTATAACGGGAGAAGGGACCCTGACACACATAGAAGATTGCCATGCAAAGACAGAGGCAGAGATTGGAGTTAGGCTGCCACATACCAAAGAAAGACTGGGGGTACCAACAGGTGGAAGAGCCAACCAAGGAAAGGGCCTCCATTAGAAGGTTCAGAGGGAAGATGTCCTGCCAACATCTTGATTTCAGACTTCTGGCTTTCATAACTAGGGAGAATAAATTTCTGTTATTTTAAGCCACATAATTTGTGGTAATTTGTTACAGTGGCCCTAGGAAACAGATACAGTTTGAAAAACAGGCAGGACATAATTCTCTAAAATGCTTTAAAACTGCCTACATGGAGGCATAATTTGATGAACAATGAGGTATATGGCCTGATAAATCTAATTATGGAACTCTGCATATGTTTCAAAGGTAGGAGGCAATGGTTTTTGTTTTGACGCTCCTTACCTGTTTAGACAACAAGCAAAGAATTGTGAGCAGATATGAAAGGGACCTCAGTGAATCTGACGGTCAGTGAGAGGACTTGGTTTCCCATAGCAACTTCATTTTCTAATGTTGGGCATCTTGTTCTCAGTCCAGAAGTCCCCTAATCAAATTGGTACCATAGCAATGATGACGGCCCCTGTGTCAATGAGACAGTGCAGTGCAACCCACTCTGAAATCTTGGTGATGGTACAAAGGCAACATAATTAAAACTTGGATACCAAAGTTTCAGGATTTCCTATCATGAAAACTGTAATCTTTAGTCATGAGCATGGAAAATCAGGTCGATCATCCCTAGATATCTCATACTGCAGGGTTACCAGCTGTAGGGAAGTGGCTATAAAAGGTGTGCCAGTCTTATGCTGAATCTTTACAATATGGGCTGACATCAGGGACCCCTCTCTAACTCCCTGTCTAAACAAGATGAAATAAAAACAAAGTCATGTTCCTAGGTCTCTCTCAGCCTGTATGTAGCATATTCATCCACACTCTCCCTTTATAGAACATAGCTGATCTCTTTGACATTAATGTTCCCCTTTCTGTTTAGCAAACTACATGAATGGTTTCTTACATTATTACATACAAGTAAAAAACCAACAGTTTTGTTTAAAAGTCAGCAAACACCAAGAAGATCCTAAATGTCATCATCATCATTATCATGATCATCATCAACAGTCATTTATTTAGGATCTACTGTGTAAGGTAGCTAATGTCTTGGGAATACAAAGAAGCTTAAGGCATTATGTACTGACTCTCAAGAGCTGACAATCTAGTTGGAAAGGCAGAACATAGAAATGAAGCAAATGTGGCATGTTAAGATTTAAATGAATGAAACTTTTTAAAAAAGATTTTTATTTATTTATTAGGGAGAGAGAAAGATAGAAAGAGCAAGCATGAGCAGGGGTGAAGGGTGGGGAGAGGGGAGAGGGAAAAGCACACTCCCCACTGAACAGGGAGTCCTATGTGGGGCTCTATCCCAGGATCCTGGTACCATGACCTGAGCCAAAGGCAGACACTTAACTTGACTGAGCCACCCAGGTGCCCTGAATGAAACTTTCAATAAGTATACCAGCACCAGTTGGTGGGAGATAGAAGTTTGCAATGAATTGTAGAGTTAGCAAAGATTTCATGGAGATGAGACTTGAGCTTGAACCATGGGAGATAAATATAACTTATTTAAGGGGAGATGATGGGAGAGTTCATCTCCTTCTAGATGAAAGGAGTGTAGTGAACAAAACCCTGGACAAGGGAATGCATGAGGTATCTTTAGGAGACCATAGCTAGATCTGTTTGATTGGATTGGAAAGTTCCTAAAGGGGAGCAAATGGAGGCTAGATTGTGGAAGATCTTGAATGTCTGAGTTGGGTTTTTTGACCTTACCTATAGGAAATTGCTGAGCATGAGGATGTTTGCAAAGCAATATTTTCAGAGGTGCGACTAAGGGGAACCAAGTAGAAAACTCAATGGTACTTTGATGATCTGGACTAAGGCACTTGGAACAAAAAGGAGTTGATTGGGGGGCGCCTGGGTGGCTCAGTCGTTAAGCATCTGCCTTCGGCTCAGGTAATGATCCCAGGATCCTGGGGTCGAGCCCCGTGTCGGGCTCCCTGCTCGGTGGGAAGCCTGCTTCTCCCTCTCCCTCTCCCCCTGCTTGTGGTCCTGCTCTCGCTGTGTCTCTCTCTGTCAGATAAATAAATAAAATCTTAAAAAAAAAAAAAAAAAGGAGCTGATTGATGTAATTGCTATCATTAGGGCAGATTTTGGAGAGTTGACTTACTGGATTTGGGAATGGGAAGAAGGAACATGGGAAAGGAAGCAATCAGAGATTCCTTAGACTTTAAGTTACCTTTTACACCTATTTAAGAATGTTTGTTTTTATTTTTTAGCCAACGATTAATAAGCTCTGATAATGTGTCAAGCAGCATGCTATGTATTGAGGACATAATGATGGATAGGGAATGATTTTCAGCATCTAGGAGCTCACACACAAACTTTCCAATAATTAAAATCTGTAGCCAATGCTTTATCTAGTTAATATTCATTGGTTCCTATCTTCATAGTGTGATAGATCCCTTTGAGAATCCAAGAAAAGCTATTGTTTAGAATGTGCTTATTCCAGACATATACACAATAAAGTACATATGCCTATCCTTGCACCCAGGTTAAGAAATCTTATCATAGGGGCGCCTGGGTGGCTCAGTCGTTAAGCGTCTGCCTTCGGCTCGGGTCATGATCCCAGGGTCCTGGGATCGAGCCCCACATCGGGCTCCCTGCTCTGCAGGAAGCCTGCTTCTCCCTCTCCCACTCCCCCTGCTTGTGTTCCTGCTCTCGCTATGTCTCTCTCTGTCAAATAAATAAATAAAATCTTAAAAAAAAAAAAAAAGAAATCTTATCATAGATCCAAGTGCAAAGTGCCATAGAGGTCTCAGGGCAAGAGTCACAACATTTTTAGGAGTGTTGTGGGAAGTCCTCACAGAAGGATGGTGTTGTCTCACAAGAAGAGAGCGCTGTAGTATAGGCATGGGAGTTAAGAATTCAGGGAAAGGCATAAAACTATGAATTTGTATATGTTTAGGTGATAGCAAGTAATGTGGTATGGCTGGAGTGTACATATGTGTGGTAGGAACTCAGGGCAAGATTGTGAACACCCTTTTAAGCTATCAGTAATAATAATAGCAGTAATATTAATGAAAATGATAATGGTAAGAAGATTTGCTATTTATGGGGCTTCTACACCCTCTGATAAGTATTTTATTTTTAAAGATTTTATTTATTTGAGACAGAGAGTGAGAGAGAGCATGAGCAGAGGGAAAGGCAGATGGAGAGAGAGAGGCAGACTTCCCCTCTGAGCAGGGAGCCCAATGTGGGACTCAATCCCAGGACCCTGGGATCATGACCTGAGCCGAAGGTGCCCCTCTGATAAGTATTTTAAATACATTGAAAAATACAACTGAGCCACCCAGGTGCTCCTCTGATAAGTATTTTAAATACATTGTCAGTAAGCTTTATATCAACCATGTAAGTCAGGTATTATAGACATTTTATAATGAAGAAATTGAGTTATTGGCGAGATTAACTTCTTATTTATTTATTTGTTATTTTTTATTAACATATAATGTATTATTTGTTTCAGGGGTACAGGTCTATGATTCATCAGTCTTACACAATTCACAGCGCTCACCATAGCACATACCCACCCCAATGTCCATCACCCAGCCACCCCATCCCTCACACCTTCTTATTCAAAATTACACGGATAGTAAGTGGTGAACTGAGAGTTTAAACAAGGTCTGATTCCTGTTCTCATTCCACTATGTTATACTATTTCTTTAAAAATATTTATACTGAGTCCTATAAGCACTGGGGAGCCATCAAAGAATTCAATGAAGAGAAGTAGCATAAAATAGGTGAGTGCTTTAGAAACATAATTTTGTTGGTAATATGGAAAATTGAATGGAATGGAAGGGAATGGAAACTTGAGACTTGTTTTGTGGCCTAATATGTAATCTATTCTGGAGAATGTCCCATGTGCTCTTGAAAAGAATGTGTATTCTGTTTTAGGATGGAATGTTCTGAATATGTCTGTTAGATCCGTCTGTTCCAATGTGTCATTCAAAGCCACAGTTTTCTTATTTTGTTTGAAAGATCTGTCCATCAACGTAAGTGGGATGTTAAAATTCCCCTACTATTACTGTACTACTATTGATTACTTCCTTTATGTTTGTTATTAACTGCTTTATGTATTTGGGTGCTCGCATTTTGGGTGCATAAGTATTTACAATTGTTATATCTTCTTATTGGATTGTCCTGTTATGATTATATAGTGTCTTTCTTTGTCTCTTGTTACAGTCATTGTTTTATGTATGTATATATGTATTTATTTAATTTTTTTTCATAAAGATTTTATTTATTTGACAGAGAGAGAGATAGCATACAAGCAGGGGGAGCAGCAGGCAGAGGGAGAGGGAGAAGCAGGCTCCCCCACAGAGCAGGGAGCCCAATGCGGGGCTCAATCCCAGGACCCTGGGATCATGACCTGAACCGAAAGCAGTCGCTTAACGAACTGAGCCACCCAGGTGCCCCACAGTCATTGTTTTAAAGTCTATTTTGTCCGATATAAGTACAACTACCTTGGCTTTCTTTTTACAGCCATTTGCACGATAAATGCTTCTCCTTCCCTTCAATTTCAAACTGCATGTGTCTTTAGGTCTGAGATGAGTCTCTTGTAGGCAGCATGTAGATGGGTTTTGTGTTTTTTTTTTTTTTTCCATAAAGTAGATAGAAGTCTATTGAATACACTGTAAGGTTACGACAGGACAGCAAAAGAGAGGCTGTCTGCCTAGATGGGTCTTGTTTTTTTAATCCATTTTGTCACCCTGTGTTTTTTGATTGGAGTGTTCATTCCATTTGCATTCAAAGTAGCGATAGGCATATACTTAATTGCCATTTTGTTACTTGTTTTATGTTTTTTTATATTTCTTCACTGTTCCTTTCTTGCTCTCTTTTCTTATGATTAGTTGATTTTAGTGATATACTTGGATTCCTTTCTCTTTATTTTTTGCATATCTATTATTGCTTTTTGATTTGTGTTGAATCACTATATTATACACATGTAACTAATATTACACTGTATGTTAACTAACTGGAATTTAAATAAAAACTTTAAAAAAGTTTTTACATCATAGTATTTAAGTTATGGTGTATCAAAGATAAGAGTAAACGTCACTCAAGGGCTTTACTTCCTTTCTTGGTAAAGGGATTGGTGTGTTTTCAGTTGTATACAAATATCCATATCATGTCAGGTGAAGTTATGACCTTGTTATTGTCTTTATTTGGAGATTAAGTATGGTTTAAGTAGAAGCCTATGGGTGCCAAGTTGAGAAGGGCTGGGTTTGTGATGGTTAATTTTATATGTCAGCCTTAGTAGGCCACAGATAATTGGCTAAACTCTCTGAGTGTGTCTGTGAGGGTGTTGCTGGATGAGATTAACATTTGAATTGGTAGACTCTCGAGATTCCCAATGTAGGTGGGCCTTACCCAATCCTTTGAAGTCCCTAATAGAACTAAAAGGCTCAATAAATGAGAATTCATTATCTCCGCCTGACTGTCTTCCAGCTGGAAGGAACACTGATCTTCTCCTGCCTGTGGAGTCAGACTGGAACTTAAACCATCGGGTTTGGTGGTTCTGAGGCCTTCAGACTTGGACTGAAACTATATTACTGGCTTTCCTGCGTCTCCAGTTTGCCAACTACAGATCTTGGGACTTCTCAGCCTCTGTAATCATGTGAGTCAATAACTCCTATAAATCTCTTTATCTAATATATATTCTCTTTCTCTGAAGGATGCTAATACAAGTAGTAACTTGCTATAAAAATCTAAGAGACCTTGGCCTGTTTAGAATACATTGCTTCTTTACTTAATGACCTTGTGCTTGAACAAAACTTTCTCCTTTTACAACATTGCCCTTCTGTGGCTCAAGACTGTGCTCAGATGTGTTTGTAGGATGCTTATAGCTATATTTCGGATGAGCTCAGCTAGGAGGCATGTTGGGAATTCAGTGAATGATAGGAAGCTGGGACTGAGGGAACTGGGGCAGAGGCAGTGAGGAAGGTAGTAGCCAGAGGTGCTGTGTGTATTGTTCTAAGGTCTTTTGTGAGGTCAGGCTTCTGTGAACAGCAATGACCATGACATCTGGTATCTCAAGAAGTGGAGCAGTTAATGTGAGGCTGCAACCAGTGTTACAATTCTAGGTGATCCATCTGTTTGTAACAGAATGCCAGAGAGTAACAAAGCTGGAGTAACAAAGGAGAAGAAGTTGTCAAGAACTTCGGCAGATGTCAATCAAGTGGGCTGCCTCTCTGGACGAGGTTCTAGTCCCAGCAGAGGAACTGGCGGGTTAAATGGGACCATCAAAGGTGGCTAAATATATACGGTGGGAATGAAGAGAGTACTATATAGCTCAATAGAAATGGGGATGCCCAGGGCTCATTCTAGTGATCCCAGATATAATTCTGTACCGTACCCAGTGGTAGTATCTGTTCTATTTCAACCCTTTTAATGCAAGCCAGTGAAGGAGTTTCCAGAATCTAACAATCAGATTAATCATTTCAACTGTCCTCTTGCAACTTTTACAGATTTATAGCCTTCTGAAAGGGACTACAATATGATTAGATCAGTAATTGTATGGGCTTGAACCTGAATGAGAGAAAATGGAGATGATTCATCATGAAATGAACATGAGAAATTAGAATCCGAGATCATGCCTTTTCCTAACAGCAACAAAAGGAGCATTCTTATTGGGTGACTGGGCCAGGGCTAGGGTGGAGCAAGCAAGGTACCTAGAATTTGTGCTCTAGGTGCCTTGCTTGCTCACCCTATTAGTGACCCTATTGGTTGGCAATATTAACCCAAAGTTATTTGGTGTAAAGCCTAAGAAATGTGGGGGAAACAGCCAACAAGAGATGAAAATTGGAAAAGGGAGGGGCACCTGGCTGGCTCAGTCGGCAGAGCCTGTGACTTTTGATCTCAGGGTTGTAAGTTTGAGCCCCCCGTTGGGTATAGAGATTACTTAAAAATCTTTAAAAAAATTGAAAAAAGACGCTAGAATCGTAGACATTAAGCTCTGTGTTCTGGAGTTAGAGGGCTCAGTGGCAACAGCAGAGATGAAAAGCACTAACATGGAAGGGGAACAGTAAACATTCTCACAGGAGAGTGGAATCGCTCAGTGCTAGTGGGGAACCTGACTTGGTAAAAAAGCATGATGCCAAAAGCAAAGGGTATCTGAAACAGGAGAGGTAAACTCAGAGTGCGTGCGTGTGTATGTGTGTGTGTGTGCGTGTGTGTGTGTGTTTGTGTGAGAGAGAGTCAGTGTCCTTTTTAAATATAAATTTCTGGACTTTGTTGTGACATTATATTTTATGGTCATGTATTTGCCTGTTCTTTTTTTTAAGATTTATTTCTTTACTTCAGAGAGTGAGAGGGTGCGTGTGTGAGTAGGGGGAGGGGCAGAGGGAGATGGAGAGAGAGCCTCAAGCTGACTCCACGCCCAGTGCAGAGCCCCACATGGGGCTCAGTCCCATGACCCATGAGATCATGGCCCGAACTGAAATCATGAGTGGGACACTTAACCAACTGAGCTACCCAGGCACCTTGCCTTTTGTTATTATACCTGGATTTAAATCAGGAGTTCTTCCATTGTAATCTTGGGCAAGTTGCTTAACATTTCTGTGTTTCAGTTTTTTCAACTGTAAAGTTGGTCAAATATGGCACTTAATACATATAGTTACCCTGAAAACTAAATGAATTAATGCACATAAAGTACTTTGAATAGCACCTGAATATCATATGACATTCAACAAATATTGTTGCTGCCACTACTGTTGCTGTTCTTATTAGTAGCAGGACATGAATCTAATTACAGCAATACCAAAATATGTTGTACATAATAATGACTGTAGCTCTGTTTTTTAAAAGATTTATTTTCGAGAGAGAGAGAGTGCATGAGTGGAGGGGAGGGGCAGAGGGAGAGAGAGGGGAGCTGGATGCATGGCTTGATCATGACCTGAGCTGAAACCAAGAGTTGGACACTTAACTAACTGAGCCACCCAGGTGCCCCAGCTCTTTAATAAATCATTAATTATGTTAATTTAAGAGTGCCTGAAAATATACACTGGATGTTGGAATGATTTTTGTCATACTGTGGTTAAATAGGTAAGGTTCGGATTTAAAGAGTTCACATTTGCTTATATGGAAAACTTACCTGTCTTAAATTGCCATTTTTAGATACTGTTGGTTAATTAAGATGTTACCATAAACAGTTATAAAATATTCTAAATTTATTTTTTTATTTTAATGACAAAAGAAGAGTCTGTCATCATACACACACATTCTCCTAGGAATCATTTCTGCTTGGCATATTTGCTATGAGATGGTAGGTGCACCCAAAGCTGCTACTCATAAAAACTAAGCTCCTGGGGCACCTGGATAGTTCAGTCGGTTAAGCGTCCAACTCTTGATTTTGGCTCAGGTCATGATCTCAGGGTCGTGAGACTGAACCCCACATTGAGCTCCACACTCAGCGTGGAGTCTGCTTGCTTCTCTCTCTATGCTTCTCCTCCCCCCTTATAATCTCTCTCTCTCTCTCTCTGAAATAAATAAATAAAATCTTTAAAAAACAAACCAAAACTAAGCTTCTGATCTCTTCTGAGGAACCCCAGTCCCCTCAAATTAGATAAACAACCATGGCTTGGATTTGAGGCAAGAAACCATGGTTCTCTCATATATTACTTCATCATTTCACTTTGACTGGAGGGGGACGTTTGGTCCCAGGTGGAAGAGGATACCATCATCTAGTTACTTGAAGGAAGAATTATCCTAGGGCTTGTGGGTTGCTCCATCACCATTCATCCTCCAAGTTTATCCTGAGACCAAAGAGGTTTCTGTAAGGCCCAGTAGGTGGGTGGAAAGTACTTGGCCTCAAAGCTTGGAAAACCGTGATATATATATTTCAACTCTGTGACTTGCTCTGTGAACTTGGGCATATCACAGTGTCTCTGGTATTATGTGGTATATGAATTCAGCTTCCTAACTCATAAATGAGGGTAATATCCCCCTTTCTGTCTACCTCACAGAATTATTCTAAGGATCATACAGGGTATTGTATGCATTGCTCTACCACTGTCTAGTCATTCATTCACTTAACAAACATTTCTTGATTACTGAATGTATATTGGACACTCTTCTAGGTTCTGAGATACAGCAGTGAAAACAAAAACTTCCCATAAGGGAGCTTTTATTTCACTGGATAGTAGAAAAACAATAAACAAATATTTATGATATAATCAGGTAGTGATAAGAAAAATAAAGCAGGTTAAGAAGAGAGAGAAAAGTGGATGATAAGTAACAGGACTGTTTTAGATAGGGTATGTGGGAATGGAAGGGCCTACTTATAAGCAGCTGAAAAATTAAAAAGAATTAAAGCATATGGAATAGCAAAGCCAAGAGAATAGCATAGTCTCTCACAAATTGCCACCCACAGCACAATCCTCTTTTAGTGCGAGGTGAGGAAAACTTTTTACATGTGTGCGTGTGTGCACACAGTTTCAGGGTTAACAAGTGCACGGGAGGAAATTCAGGGTTTAGAGAGTGATACTCCTCCAAGGATTTTGAGATCTTAAAAAGAATTCCGTGTTTTCTAAATGGTAATGGGAGAAATCACTCAGTGAGTAAACAAAGTTGCAGCAGCGTATTACAACACACAGCAGGTGGCAACAAAATGTTTTGGCAATTGATACTGTACAATTGCCAATTGGGAAAGCCTGTTTTTGCAACCACTTGAAGAAGTGAGAAACCTAAATGACATGATCTCACTTTGTCTTGTGCCAAAAAATAGAACGAGGAGGTGGATTCTCTCTAGCGAGGATGGTTGAGACTGATACATTGTCTTATACTAAGCAATGCAGGCCCTGCCTCCGGTGTGAGTTATTTGGCTTTGGAACAAAAGTAGTACAGAGGGTGTGCTCAGGAAATACTGGCGTAAAGAAGCTCCACAATCTCCTTGAGCAGCTCATTCTTTAACAATTCTGCTCTAGGACAGCTGGCAATCGCACCAAAGCTCAGACTGAATTAGAAAAATCCATCTATTAATTTACGGTGAAAATATAACCATCAAATGATGACTCATGTTAATGCTTTACCTTCCTGGAAGAGAAAACCATAGTAGGAGTATCCTTCTCTACTGCATTGGGGTGTACAGTTGGTTGGTTATTTCATTTAAATTTTTAATTTTATTTTAACAAAATTTTAAAAATATAAAATCATTGTGAGGAACCACCATGTACCATGTATCCTTTACTCAGATCCATCAACTATTTACATTTTGCCCCATATATGCTCTCTTTTTCTCTAGATTATATCAATTTGTACACAAGACACACACACACACACACACACACACTCACACGTGTATTTTTTTTTTCATGAATCTTTTGTCAGTAATTTACAGACATGGTGCCCCACAAATACTTCAGTACGTATTTCCTAAGAACAAGGATAAATACAACATGATTACCCGAATCAGGAAATTTGACATTGATAGAATCCAAACCTATTATCTCATTCACAGTCCATTTTCAGATTTAGCCAATTCTTTTAATAATGTCCTATATAGCTAATGTTTTGCCCGGTATAGGATATAGTTCAGGATCATGCATTGCACTTAGTTGCCCTGTGAATTGAATCTCCTTTATTATTTTTTAATTGAGGTACAGTCGATGTACAACATATTAATTTCACATATACAACGTGATTTGGTAACTGTGTATATTATGAAATGATCAACTCAGTAAGTCTATTTAACATTACATATCACACATAGTTTTAGAATTTGTTTTTCGTGTGAGGAGAACTTTTAAGATCTACTCCCAGCGATTTCCAAATACGCAATACGCTATTATTAACTGTAGTCACCATGCTGTACATCCCCATGGCTTACTTATTTTATAATTGGAACTTTGTGCCTTTTGATTCCCTTTGCCCATTTCACCCATTCCTTGCCTCGGCAACCACCAGTCTGTTCCATCTATGAACTCGGTTGGAGTCCACATATAAGTGAGACCATATAATATTTGTCTTTCTCCGTCTGACTAACTTCACTTAGCACGTTGCCCTCTAGGTCCTTCCATGTTGTCACAAATGGCAAGATATCATTCTTTTTTAATGGCTGGATAGTATTCCGTTGTATATATATATACATACACACACACACACACACACACACACACACACACATATATATATATATATATACACCACATTTTATCCATTCATCCGTTGATGGCTACTTAGGTTATTTTCATGTCTAGGCTATTGTAAATAATGCTGCAGTGCACATGGGTGTGCAGATATCTTTTTGAATTAGTATTTTAGTTTTCTTTGGATAAATACCTAGAAGTGGGATTGGTGGATTGTGTGGTAGTTATGCTTTTAATTTTTTGAGGAGCCTCCATACTGTTTTCCATAGTGGCTGCACCAATTTACATTCCTACCAACAGTGCACAAGGGTTCCCTTTTCTCCACATCCTTGCCAACCCTTGTGATATCTCACTGTGGTCTTGATTTGCATTTCCCTGATGGGATTTGATCTCTTTTAATCTGGAATAGTTCCTCAGCCTCTCTTTTCTTCTTTGATCTTGACATTATTGAAGAGTATATGGCAGTTATTTTTTAGATTGTCTCTCAATGATTTTTTTCTCAGGTTTCTTCATGATTAGATTCCAGTTATATATTTTTGGCAAAAATACCACAAAAGTGATATTATGTCTTTCTCTTCATCATGTCATTTTGATGCTACTGTAAATGGAGTTGTCTTTTTTTTTTAAGATTTTATTTATTTGACAGAGAGAGACACAGCGAGAGAGGGAACACAAGCAGGGGGAGGGGGCAGGCAGAGGGAGAAGCAGGCTTCCCGCTGAGCGGGGAGCCCGATGCGCGGTTCGATCCCAGGACCCTGGGATCATGACCTGAGCTGAAGGCAAGACGCTTAACGACTGAGCCACCCAGGCGCCCCTGGAGTTGTCTTTTTAAATTTCACTTTCAAGTGTTTCCTTTTAGTATATAAAAATATAATTGATTTTTGTATATTGATGTCATATCCTTATACTTTTTAGTTCTAGTAATTGTTTTGGAAATTCTTTATAATTTTCTATATAAACAATAATGGCAACTACAAATAACAAATAGAGATTAATTTCTTCTTTTCCAATCTTTGTATCTTTTTTTCCTTGCTATATAAGATCATCTACTACAATAAAAATGGCAAGAATGGATACCCTTGCCTTATTATGAAGACAGGGTATAAGATTAGCTGTAGTTTTTTTGAAGATAAACTTTATAAGATCAAGGAAACGCCCTTCTATTCCTAGTTTTCTGGTGGTGTTATTATGAAAGGGTGTTTAATTTTGTCAAGATACTTTCTGCATTAATTGAGGTATGTTTCTTATTTTTAGTCAGTTAATGTTGGCTGACATTGGCTTTTATTTATTTAAAGATTTAAAGATTTTATTTATTTGAGAGAGAGAGCGCATGCGCACAGGAAGGGGTTATGGGGGTGGGGGCAGAGGGAGAAGCAGGCTTC
Organism: Phoca vitulina; assembly: GCF_004348235.1. Lineage (NCBI taxonomy): Eukaryota > Metazoa > Chordata > Mammalia > Carnivora > Phocidae > Phoca > Phoca vitulina. The sequence continues at coordinate 7,986,910 of NW_022589742.1, forward strand.
CCGCCCAGCAGGGAGCCGGATGCAGGGCTCCATCCCAGGACCCTGGGATCATGACCTGAGCCGAAGACAGACGCTTAATGACTGAGCCACCCAGGCACCCCTGGTTTTTATTTATTTAATTTTGTTTTTAAGTAATCTCTACACTCAATATGGGGCTCAAACCCACAATCCTGAGATCGAGAGTCACATGCTCTACCAACTGAGCCAGCCAGGCGCCCTGACATCGATTGATTTATAAATGGTAATCCATCAATTGATTTGTAAATGGTAATCCAACTTTGTATTTATGGGATAAGCTCCTCATGGTCCTGATGTATTATCCATTTTATGTCTGGACTGAATTATCTTTGATAATACTTTGTTACAAAATTTTTGTTTGTTTTTATGAAGGATATTAAAATGTAGCTTTCTTTCCTTGTAATGTTTCAGCTGGTTTTGTATCAGGGTAACACTAACCTCATTGAATTAAGAATGTTACCACCTCTTATATTTTTGAGAAGGGAGTGATTAGAAATGGTATTTTTTTTCTTTCTTAATTGTTTGTTGGAATTCACTAGTGAAGCCATCAGGGCCTAAAATTTTCTTTGTGGGAAAGTTCAACTCAACTTGTTAATAGATACAGGGATGATATTCAAATAATATATTGCTTCTTGGGTAAGCTCTGGTACTTTTGCATTTCAAGAACTTTGTTAATTTGGAGTTGCTAAATTGTGGGGTATAAAACTGTTCATGAAAATCTTTTTATCCTTTTATTGACTGTAGGGTCTATATTGATGTCCCCTCTCTTATTCCTGATATTGGTATTTTGTGTGTGTGTGTTTTTTCTATTTTTTTCTTACATTTTAAAAAAACCAGCTTTTAGTTTCATTGATTTTTCTCTATTGGTTTTCTTTTTTCTATGTAATTGATCGATTTCTGCTTTATTCTATTTTCTTACTTCGGCTTAAATTTGCTCTTTTTTTTCAGTTTTTTTAAGGTAAGATTTTAGAGCATTGATATGAGATCATCCCCCCACCCCAATATAAGCATTCAATGCATGATATTTCTTTCTAAGTACTGCTTTAGGTGCATCCCCCAAATTTGGATGTTTTATGTATTTGGTTATATCAGTTCAAAATATTCTTTTTAATGCTGCGTTTCTTGGTTTTATTTGAAACTGCATATTCTTAGCATTTTATGGTAGGATTTTATACTCATTTATACAGATTACAAGGTTCTGCTTCAAGTCTTTAAAATTTTTTTTTAAAAATTAAGCCCACGTGCAGCAAAAAATATGGAACGTTTCACGAATTTGCATGTCATCCTTGAGCAGGGGCCATGCTAATCTTCTCTGTATCATTCCAATTTTAGTATATGTGCTGCCGAAGCGAGCACCAGTTCAAAATATTTTTAAATATTTTCCCTTGATCCTTGATCCATGGAATCATATGGAACCATATTTAGAGATGTTTGTTTAATTGTCAGATATTTGGAGATCTTCCAATATCTTTCTGGTACTGATTTCTAATTAAAAATTTATTGTGGGAATCATGGAACCCTACATCAATAAATAAATAAATAAAGCAGTAAAAAAATTTATTGTGGTTAGAGAATATTCTTTGTATCAGTTCAATCATTTAAAATTTATTTAGACTTACTTTTTGGCCCATTACATAGTATATATTGGTAAGTATTCCAAGTGTTCTTGAAAAGAATATTTATTCCATTATTTTTGGGTGGCGCATTCTGTAAGTGTTAATTAAGTCAAGTTAATTGACAGTATTGTCCAAGTATTTCATATTTTTACTGATTTTCTGTCTAATTAGTTCATAACGATTGAGAGTTTGGTGTTGAAATGTCCAAATATAATTGTAGGCATTTATTTCTTTCAGTTGTATCAGTTTTTCCTGATGTACTTTGAAACTCTGTTATTGGTGGCGTACATATTTAGGATTGCTCTGTATTTCCAATGAATCGGCCCCTTTATTTTATGTGACCTCCTTGTTTTACTCCTGGTGATAATATTCCTTGTTCTCAAACCTACTTTGTCTGATAATTGATGTGGATACTCCATCTTTCTTTTGATTAGTGTTTGCATGGTATATCTTGTTCTATCATTTTACTTTTTTTTTTTTAAAGATTTTTATTATTTTATTTATTTATTCATGAGAGACAGAGAGAGAGAGAGAGGCAGAGGGAGAAGCAGGCTCCCCGCTGAGCAGGGAGCCCGATGCGGGACTCGATCCCAGGACCCTGGGATCATGACCTGAGCCGAAGGCAGACGTTTAACCATCTGAGCCACCCAGGCGCCCCATCATTTTACTTTTAACTAAACTATGTCTTTATATTCAAAGTGGTTTCTTTTAGATAGCATATAGTGGAATCTTGCTTTTTTGCACAATTTGTCCACCTCTGACTATTACTCGGCAGGTTTAAACCATTTGTATTTAATGTGTATTTTAAGATAGTCGGTTTAGTGTAATTATTTATTTTAACTTAGGTTTACCATTTTGCTTTTTTGTTTTCTATTTGTCTCCTTTTTCCCATTTATTTCTTTTCCTTTTTTGGGAGGTTAATTGAATATTTTTGGTATTCCATTTTAATTTGCCTATTGACTTTGAAATTTTACCTCTTTGCTATTTTCCAATGATTGCTCTATAGATTGCAATATGAATCTTTAATTCTGGTGGTTTACATAGAATTAATACTGCATTATTTCACATAAAATATAAGAAATTTGTAACTGCACTATTTTTAACTTTGTCTTTTGTCTTATAGTTTTCATATATATTACATCTATGCATGTTGTAAACACAAAATAATTAAAAATTTAGGAAAAGAAAATTATATATTTTTATATTTAGTTACAATATTTACTAATTCAAGTGCTGTTAATTAATCTGGAGATGTGAGTTACCATTTGGTGTCCTTTCCCTTCAGCCTGAAGAACTTTCCTAGGTATGGTCGTGACATATATTCTCAGCTTTTTTTTTCTTTAAATATCAAAATGTCTTTGTTTTGCCTTCATTTTTTTTTTAAAGATTTTATTTATTTATTTGAGAGAGAGAGAATGAGAGACAGAGAGCATGAAAGGAAAGAGGGTCAGAGGGAGAAGCAGACCCCCAGCTGAGCAGGGAGCCCGATGTGGGACTCGATCCCGGGACTCCAGGATCATGACCTGAGCCGAAGGCAGTTGCTTAACCAACTGAGCCACCCAGGCGCCCTTGCCTTCATTTTTGAAGGATACTTTTGTGGATGTAGAATTTTGAGTGAAAAGTTTCAAAATTTTTTCAGCACCTTAAACATGTTAGTTCTTTGTCTTCTGGCCTCTGTTTTTTTCTTTTGGGAGTCCAGGTATCATTTGCATTATTGGTCTCTTATATATCGTGTCATTTATCTCTTCCTGTTTTCAAGATACTCTTCATCTTTTCATCACTTTGACTGAGATTGATTCAAGTGTGGTTTGACTAGTTAATTTTTCAGTGACAGTTGTAGGGATTAATGAAAATGTTTATATAAAAATACTAACATTTTAATTTAAAACAAAAAATGTACATTACTGATCAGTATTTAACATCAGGCTGTTTTTTCCTTTGCATTAGCTGTACCTCCTTTAACGTTTACAGTTTGTATTTCTTTCAACTGGGTGATGAATTTGATGACACTACAGTGCAACTGAATATAAAATCCTTCTAGGTCTTTACTGTTCCCTTCATTGGGTCACAGATATCTTGCCCATATAATTTTACAGTGACTTGCATTTATAAAGTCTTTTTGAAGTATTCAATTTAGCTTGTCTAGAATTAAGACTATTTTTAGAGCAGCTTTAGATTTGTTAAAAAAATTGAGGGGAAAGTACAGAGGTTTCCCATGTACCACCTGTCCCCCTCTCCCACACATGCATAGTCTTCCCCATTATCAGTATTCCCCACCAGAGTGAAACATGTTTCCATGGAGATTCATCAATTGTACCAAATCTATAATCACCCAAAGTCCATATTTTACATTATGGTTCACTCTTAGTGTTGTGCATTCTATGAGTTTAGACAAATGTATAATGATATATATTCATCATTATAGCAGCTTATAGAGTCTTTTCACTCTCCTAACAATCCTCTCTGTTGTGCCTCTTCATCTCTTCCTCCCTCTTCTAACCCTTAGCAACCACTAATATTTTTATAGTCTCCATAGCTTTGCTTTTTCCAAAATGTTGTGTTGTTGGAATCATAAAGTATATGGCCTTTTCAGATTGGCTTCTTTTACTTAGTGGTATGCACTTACGGTTCCTGAATGTCTTTTCATGTCTTAAAAGCTCATTTCATTTTAGTGGTGAATAATATTCCATTTTTTGGGTGTATCACAGTTAGTTTATCTGTTCATTTCCTGAAGAGCACTTTGGTTGCTTCCAAGTTTTGGCAATTATGAATGAAGCTGCTGTAAACGTCCATGTGCAGGTTTTGGTGTGGACACAAGTTTTCAACTCTTTTGGGTAAGTGCCATGGAGCGTGATTGCTAGATTGTATGGTAAGAGTCTGTTAAGTTTTGTAAGAGACTGCCAGACTAACTTCCAAAGTGGCTATACCATTTTGCATTCTTACCAACAATGAAATGCTCCACATCCTCATCAGCATTTGGTGTTGTCAGCATTAGATTTTTGCCATTCTAATAGGTGTTAGTGGTATCTCATTGTCTTAATTTGCACTTCCCTGATGACATGTAGTAGGGAGCATCTTTTCATATGTTTATTCGCCATCTGTATGTCTTCTTTGGTGAGGTATCTGTCTTTGGTCCATTTTGTAATTGGGTTGTTTGTGTTCTTGTTGAGGTTTGAGATCTTTGTATATTTTGTGTACTTTGCAAATTTTTTTTTCCAATCTGTGGCTTTTCTCATTTTGTTGACCTTGTCTTTCACCTAACTATTGAGTTTAACTTTTATACAAAGAACAACTCACATTTTTACTGAACTTTTGTTTATTTGATTTAACTAATATTTTAATTAAATCTGATAATTATAATAACATGTAAAATTTGAAAAAAACAGACTTGGGAATAAAATGAAACTTACATTTAGTATGCACAATGCCTAATGGTGGAAGCAGTGTGGGTGGGTATACTAGAACATAGCTTTTTATCCTTGAGGATTCAGCATACAATGGTCATTGGACAATATATTTTACAGATGGAATGAAGTGTTTCATTAATTTTTCAAGTAATTTAAATGGAAATTGTTTAACAGAGATTCTGTTTTACTTTGGAAACTTTGTAAGAGCAGAAGGATGCGTGATTAAAACAAAGTCACAGCAAATGGATTTGGATAATCCTAAAGTGTATATTCAACCAGCTGTTGTGACCAGATAAATTACCCTTTTACATTGTAGGGATATTTACACCTGCCAAGTCATATGGGTACTTAAGTCACCAAGAGGCAGGAGACATTCAGTCCCACTGATTAGAATGAGAGTGTTATGGTCTGAAATTAAAAACATGGGGAAAAATGCCGCAAATTAGGTACTATGGAGGAAAAAAGATAAAGCCAAGTTGTGCCACATGAAGCTTTTTGAGTATGAGGAAATACCTCTGGGACTCAAACAGATGGTAGAGAAGGATTGGGAGGGGATTTGTATAGGTGAGGCTTCAGACCTCCTCCAACTGCTTACCCAGAACAACTATAATTTTTATCCATTTGCCTTTTGGGCTTGTGCTTAAAAATTTATTGAAGAAGAATTATGACTTTAAAATAATTTTAAAAACTTGCTGTAGAAGAATGGAAAAGGAGTAAGGTACCCAGTAATTCACAGGGTAAATATATGAAGACACTTTCTCATGGCTTCAGATATTAATTTCCATTGTATGTAGAATGGGTCGTGACCAAAGTGACCTTAAAGATTTCATATATGGAGTTAATATTATCTTCTAGGTTTTGCTGAGATATATGAGTGGAATTCATGATTAGAATACTGTAATAGATGTATGCACTTTATCTAAAAAACTCATCTGATAGGGGTTAAGAGTTGCAAGATACTGTACCTCACAATCTAAATCCAAAGACACAAGGAGAAACATGATGAAAAGCAAGCGGGTGGTGACATTTCTGGGAGAATACTATGGACTTCTTGAACTGATAGATGGCTGTTTTGGATGATGCTTACATGGATGATGCTTACATGGTAAAATAAAAGCAAGATAGAGCAGTGATGGCACGTTTCAACTATACTTATAATGGCTCGAGTTCTCCTTCCATTGCATAGCAACCAGAAGGTGATTTACTCACCTTGCTGGCAGTTTTAACTCTCAAAAAGAGGGCTTTATGTGCTTGAGGTTGAGAAAGGCATTCCATAAATTACAGAACTTGTTACCTCTATATTGGCAAGTATCGGTCAAAATAGTGATATGAATTAATCTCTAGAAGTTATCTCATGATTTCCATTAACATCGTTTTTGCAAATGGTGGACCCCTCTCTTTGTGATGGTGTGTCCACTTTGGAGTCTCTTTTTCCTCATGCTTTCTAATCAGTAATAGGACCTTAGGCCACATTCTTTCTTAGAGAAAGCCCCTTTATTAGAATTTCTTCCTTGTGCATCCTCAAACTCATCTCTACACATCAGCCACTTTCGAATCATCTGACAGGACAGGATGGGGCTAAGGAAAAGTGCTCTAATTCTCAGGGTTGGTTTTTCTGTACTACCCATGGAAGATTAAGTCAGAAGGCCAGGATTTGGTGGGTGGGAAGGTGGGTTGTTCAAGAGAAAGGCATAGGCTTAAGCTGCATGGCCTTTTCCATATCTGAGCAAAAGGAATTCTTTTTTTTTTTTTTTTTTTTTTTAAGATTCATTCATTTGAGAGAATGAGAGAGAAAGAAGGGGCGAGAGGGAGAGAGAGAATCCTCAAGCAGATGAGTGTGGAGCCCGGCACAGAGCTTGATCCTGGGACCTCAAGATCATGACCTGAGCTGAAGTCAAACACTTAACTGAGCCACCCAGGTGCCCCTGAGCAAAAGGAATTCTTAAAGCTTCACCCTGCTAATCAGATAAGAGAGCCCACACACAGATTTGGGACAGTGTTCCAGCTAAGTGTAACAAGTAAGTATTTGACTTTAATGTTATGTTCCTTAGTACAGTAGTGACAGTGGGACTGATTCACAGATTCAAAGATCCTCAGCTTGGGTACATTGTACTAAAGTAAGAGAAGTAATGGTAACTGTGAAAGATGGGGAGTACTCTAATGTTTATAAAAGCAAAGAAAGGGGTTGGGCTGCCTAGCTGGCTCAGTCAGTGGAACTCACAACTCTTGATCTTGGGGTTGTGGGTTTGAGCCCCATGTTGGGTGTAGAGATTAAAAATAAAATCTTAAAGAAAAAAACAAAGAAAGGGGAAGGTGTGCACAAAAGCCCATCATAGACTGTGATTTCAGAAAGTTCAATAAAAAGTCAAGGATGAATCCATGGCCCAAGACTCTAGAAAGGGAGATTAGATCAGGAAGATTAAAGCTCAGATTGAGTTGAGAGTGTCAAAAGAAGACAGAGCATGACTAAAGTGCTTTTTTAAAAAAATATTTTTAAAGATTTTGTTTATTTATTTGACAGAGAGAGAGACAGTGAGAGAGGGAACACAAGCAGGGGGAGTGGGAGAGGGAGAAGCAGGCTTCCCGCTGAGTAGGGAGCCCAACACAGGCCTCGATCCCAGGACCCTGAGATCATGACCTGAGCCGAAGGCAGATGCTTAAACAACTGAGCCGCCCAGGCGCCCTGGGTTTAATTCTTAAGACAAATGGCATATGATAAGAAAAGTTTCAAGAAGGCTGATTTGGTTAATTTTTATTTTACTCCTCTCCTTTCTCTTAAGAGAAATGGCCTTCATCAAATTCAACACTGATTGCTAGTGGCCTCCTTGTTTCTTCAGGTCATTGTAGGCATGAAGACAACCACACCATGGGTTGTCCCTTTACTTTACTGCCTCCATTCTTGACCTGCCACTAGCACCACCATTCCACTGCTACTGGTGAATAGAAAGCAGTAAGAAGCTGCTGGTGCCATTTGCTGCTAATCCTCTGCTCTCTGGCTGATAATGCTGCTAGATTGTTTCTGCTATGTTGAAATTTGGTGGTTAAAGGCAGCAGTTTACGGCAGAAAGACTTGGATTCCAAATCTTCACCATATACTACTATATGAACTTGGATGCTTTCTAAACTCCAAGCCTCAGTTTTCTAATTCTACCAACATATTCCCTACTTCCCAAGGTTTCTGTGAAAATTAGAATGTTTTAAAACCTGTAGAATAGTGTCAGAGTCATTATAGGAGCTCAGTAAATATAGATTTCCATGTCCAAAGTATATCTGGATACTTGGTCCTGAAGAAATGATATTGTGTTCACACAGCTGCTGTTTGCCTTAATTGCAGACCCAATGCCTAGTAGGAAATTATGTCTCATGAGTCCTAGCCTCAATATCGAAAGCTTAAAAGTTGCCTCTGAAGCAATTTTTTGATCATTCATTTTTATTGCCACCTAAACTCAAAAGTGTGCCAGCTTGGTTAAACTACAGAGCAAAGACTGCCAAATGTAAAAACATTTCTGTTGGAAATATATTTTTTGAAGACTCAATTTAATTTAAAAATTATTGATGATCCTCTTTATATCTGTCTCCATTCTTTGGCATATCAGAGGGTTTGGCTGGCCGTATGCTCCCCAGATGGGCTCCACTTTAAGAAAACCTAGTAAAGCAAAAAATCTGAACTTATACAACATAATCAGTGTACCTTGCTTCAGGGGGTTTCAGTGTGTGTGTGTGTGTGTGTGTGTGTGTGTGTGTGTGTGTTTAGCAGGCAGGTATAAGATTATCCTGTAGGGCTTTGTAAAATGACATATATTCCCATATTCCTCTTCTCCTCTTTTACTATCTCAGTAAGGCATATAGCTCCTCAGGGAGCAGCATGAACAGCTTAAAAATTCAAAAAATTGCAGCTGACTCTGAAACAATGCTAATGTATTTGCTTTACCAAAGTTTTGGTTTACAAAATTACTTGTCAATGATGCCACAGGGAAGGTACGTATTGTAACTCCATTCATTGAGAAAATACAGCTAAATTTATAATGACTCATTTCACACTCTGGAAACATATCTACTGCCTAATGTAAGGAATGTGTGGAAGTGTGATTGTCACTACAATCTCTCCAAAGCATTCTCTCTTCCAGTCAGCATTATTTTTTTACTTCTGTCAGAGAAGAGTTGGACGCTGGAGAACAAGGAAGGCACGAGGGAAGGAGTTTTCTACAAAAGGATTTTGGGTACATATAGTGGTTCTTTCTACCCTCCACCCATTGTCCATCCGTAAAGCATAGAAGGCTGTTATGCTTTCACAAGGAGGTGACATTTAGGCTGAGACCCAAAGGAACATCAGACTGGGGCAAAAGGACAAGAACTGGCAGAGAGCAGGACTGGTAACTCCATCTTGATCACATTACTGCATTGTCACCTGTTATCCAGAGACACAGAACCAATAGGAGACGTATATCTCTGTGTAGATAGGCCCCCTCCGTGTGTGTGTGTCTGTCTGCCTCTCTCTCTTTCTGTCTGCTGGTAACTCATGTTTGTGGTAGGAATACAGACAAGAGATGAATGGAGCTCTCTATAGAAAGAAGGAAGGGAAGGGAGTGAAGGAAAGGATAAAGGGCTACTTGTGAATACTTGCCACTATAAGGTTTGAGGATATGACACTGCAACATTGCCTGTTTCTCAAAAAGCAGTATAAATAACATAGCCTGTTTAAATCTAGTTAGGTGCCCTCTGGCACATATAAATACAGACGTTAATCAATATGCATGAGTTCAATACATGTCCAGCTAAATTTAACAAAGCAACAGGGAAGGGACTCATTTCCATAAATGCTATTGAGATAACTTGACATTACCATAGGGAGAAATTAACTTAGACCTATATCTCATGCAATATATCATGATCAACAACATAAAAATTAAAGTGTCAAATGTTAAGGAAAATATAATTACAGGGAAAAAGAGAAAATAGAGCAATTATTCAGTCTGTGGAAGGAGATAATGTTTGATTAAAGGAGAAAAATAAATTAAAAGGAAAAGATAAGCAGTGTGATTAAACAGAAAATTAATATAACTAAAATACAACAAAACCAAGAGAAAAGTTAAGTGACAAAATCGAAAATATTTAATACATATGATGGCATTTCAAAATATACCGAGTTTGTATAAATTTGAATTAAGTTCACTGTAGACAGTGTCAAAGCATATGAAGAATCATTACATAAGATGAAACACCATTAGTAAATTAACATAGGAAACAGTGTAAAGTCTTGCCAACAATTAAAGAAGGGCAAATTAAAACAATGATGAAATGTCACTTTATAACTCTAAAGTTAGCAACAATAAAGGGACATTATTAAAACTAGTGAGACAGCTTTTGGGGAAATTGAAACATTTATACATTTTTAGTGACATAGTAAACTATTTCAGTCAATTTGGTGAACAATCTGGCTGCTTTTAGCAAGAGCCATAAAAATGTTCATACCTTTTTAGTGAATAACCTCATTCTAAGGTATTTGTTTTAAGGATATAATTCAGAAGAAGGAAAGCATTATGTGTTATTTATTATCATGGAAAACTTGATATATCCCAAATAGCCATTAATAGAGAGATGGTTATAAAATTACTGTATTTTAACTTAATGGACTTGCATGCAACCAATGAAAATGATAAATATGAACATTTTTGAGACACACAGAAAATTATATACAAAATATTAAATTAAAAATGAAATAATAACAAATTATAAGAGCCCATGTTAAGAAGGTCTGAAGGGGTTGGAGCTGTGTATTCCCTATGATCTATTAAAATTGACCTACTAGGATGCCCTGTCCATGATGGAGCCTCATATTGAGGAGAAAAATCTTAGAAGTTGAATAAAATTTGAACATGTGAGGAATAATAGAGAAGGGAAAAGAGAAGGTCCAAATAAAAGTTGGGGAGGGAAACAGATACAAGAAATCTTAGAAAGTGAGAGGCCATATTGTTTAACAAAGACAGCAGAAGACAGGACCCTATAAAGTTAGAAAATCTTTATGAATTCTTCCTCTTTCTAAAAGTTGAGACAAAATAAATTAACATTAAAATAAGCAAAAGAAATGCCTCATGTTAAAATCTCATATATAGTTACTGTAAGAAAAGAGAATAAGGAGCAAAATAATACCCCTTCAGAACATGGAAACCTATCAGGAAAGCATGATTTAAAAATAGATCAATATTGCCACATATTATTTTAAACCCAAAATATATAAAAATGATACAAAATATGAAAGAATAATATAAATCAGAATTAGACAAACTCATAAATTAGGGTACCAAACTTGAAAAATAACTAGAAATAGTGGGGAAAGTTCAATCTAGAAATGAATAATAAATTAGAAGAAATACAAGAGCAAATAAACACAGCAAATAATGCTTTAAAATAAGATGTACCCTCTTAGCAAATTTTTGAGGAAGATTTTTTTTTTTTAAAGATTTTATTTATTTATTTGACAGAGAGAGACACAGCGAGAGAGGGAACACAAGCAGGAGGAGTGGGAGAGGGAGAAGCAGGCTTCCCGCGGAGCAGGGAGCCCGATGCGGGGCTCGATCCCAGGACGCTGGGATCGTGACCTGAGCCGAAGGCAGACGCTTAACGACTGAGCCACCCAGGCGCCCCGAGGAAGATTTTTAAAATAAAAAATAAATGAAGAGCTGAAATAACTTGAGCAGAAATAACACATATGGAAGGCAAGCAAAGAAGGTCCCACATGCAGATTATGAGAGTCCCTGAAGAAGGAAAGTAGGCAAGGGAACAAAACAAATACACACAACACGCACACACACACACACACACAAATATATATATATATTTAAAAAAATACTGTGTACTGAGCATATTGACCCAGAATGACAAACACCAGGAATATATTCTAGTAAAATTACTGGCCTTTAAAGAAAAAGAAAAATTCTTTAGGCATCCTGGATAGAGAGTGAGGCTTACAGGGAAAATTAAAATCAGATCATAGACTTTAACAAGAATGGTTTATGCCACAGGGGAATTGAGATATTCAAGGAAAGCAAATGTGAGCCAAGAATTTTATATCCAGGGGCGCCTGGGTGGCTCAGATGGTTAAGCGTCTGCCTTCGGCTCAGGTCATGATCCCAGGGTCCTGGGATCGAGTCCCGCATCAGGCTCCCTGCTCCTTGGGAGCCTGCTTCTCCCTCTGCCTCTCTCTCTCTCTCTGTCTCTCATGAATAAATAAATAAAATCTTTAAAAATAATAATAATAAAATAAAATTTAAAAAAAAAAAAAAAAAAGAATTTTATATCCAGGAAAACTGACCTTCCAGTATAGAGGGCACAAATTGTTCACAACATGTAGGAACTAAAAGAATATTGACTGTGTAATTATCTCTCATTATTTTTAAAAAGATTTTATTTATTTGAGAGAGGGGAAATGGGAGAGCATGAACAGAGGGAAGGGGCAGAGGTAGAGGGAGAAGCAGGCTCCCTGCTGAGTAGGGAGCCTGATGCAGGGCTCAATCCCTGGACCCTGGGATCATGACCTGAGCTGAAGGCAGACACTTAACCGACGTGCCACCTAGGCACATCCCTCTCTTATGATTTTTTAAGATTAGTATAAAACCCTCAAAATAATGTATGAAAAAGAAGCATATATAATCATAACCCAAATGTTTGTTGATAACCTATAGGGCATAATCAGTAGGGATGAGTTGATATGATTAAATATTAACTTAATTTCGGGCGCCTGGGTGGCTCAGTTGGTTAAGCGACTGCCTTCGGCTCAGGTCATGATCCTGGAGTCCCTGGATCGAGTCCCGCATCGGGCTCCCTGCTCGGCAGGGAGTCTGCTTCTCCCTCTGACCCTCCCCCCCTCTCATGTGCTCTCTCTCATTCTCTCTCTCTCAAATAAATAAATAAAATCTTTAAAAAAAAAAAAAATATTAACTTAATTTCACATTGTAAAGCATTATCGCCATTGAATACTATCTGTATCTGAGGACATACTTTATGTTTTTAAAATTTTTTTCCTGAGGACATACTTTAATTTTACTTGCTCACTCCCTACTATAACTTTACTTTTATGTGAATTACAAAATGTTGTGGTATTTTTTAAGTTATAAACTTATTAAATCAAAACCAGTTGGGAAAAAAAATTAAAGAATATTGATATAAGCCCTTCCTGAGGAAAATAACGGGGAATGAACTTTTTTAAAAAGATTTTATTTTTAAGTAGTCTCTACACCCAATGTGGGGCTTGAATTTACAACCCCAAGATCAAGAGAACAAGAGTTGCACACTCTACTGACTGAACTAGCTAGGTGCCCTGAGAATGAACTTTAGATAACCAAAAGATCACTATATATTTCTAGAGATATGTCAACATAAGGATTAGTGGTGAATATTAAATATATTCTACAAGTAAGTCTAAATGAGAGTTAAAAGGGAGATAATATGGTAAATGATGAAGCATTGTGTATGTAGTGTGACCATAAAACAAATGGGAGAAGAAAGGGGTTAGCAAATGCCAAATGTTTCAACTAGTCAATAATGATATTGGTGGAGGCAGTAATAGTATTGTTAGGTAGGTATTTCTGTGTGTGTTGTATGAGTGTGGAATATTCTGTCAGGTATACTCAGCGGGGCTCATATTGCTCCAAATGGGGGCAAAAAATGATCCTTGGAGAGTGAAAAAAAATTTGACGCAGAGTTCATCTATTGGAAAAAGACTTTTCCCTGGGAGTTTTTGTTAAAATTATTTAGGGATGGGGCGCCTGGGTGGCTCAGTCGTTAAGCGTCTGCCTTCGGCTCAGGTCATGATCCCAGGGTCCTGGGATCGAGCCCCACATCGGGCTCCCTGCTCGGCGGGAAGCCTGCTTCTCTCTCTCCCACTCCCCCTGCTTGTGTTCCCTCTCTGGCTGTCTTTCTCTCTGTCAAATAAATAAAACCTTTAAAAAATAAATAAATAAAATTATTTAGGGACAATTGTTCAAGTTCTGTTCTGTCTGAGCCAGTTCAATGGCACAAACAATAGCTAATGAAAAGCAAATGAGGCAAACATTGGCCGATCCAAAAGCTTAAGAAAAACAGCTGGGGAATGAGAGGTCAATAGAGACTTTGAAAATCTCCAACATAATCCTGGGAATTTAAAGGACACACTCATTTGTAGGGCTGGTACATGCTCAGTAAAAGCACGAGAAGACCAAAACTCACATTTAGGCTGGCATTCATTCTCTGCACAAGAAAGAAGTGAAGACTGAGGCATGGTTGAAAACTGCCTGGCTGCCTGTTGGAAGTATGCCCCGACATGCACACAAAACCTCTGGGTGACGACTGGGAGACTTCCCGGTCGCAGGCATTTAAGGAAATCCGTACGCTCGCTAACGGAGCACTAAGCTAGTCAAGCAGAGACTTCAGTGACCACACACCACAAAGAATGCTGATTTTATATAATTAGTGTAGGAAATGCTCTAAACAAACACATAGCAATAGTAACACACTGTGGTGATGATTGTGAAAATACTAAAAACCACTGAATTGTACACTTTAAAATGATTAATTTTATGATATGTGAATTACAGCTCAGAAAACGTCATTCCAGTCAGAGTGAAAATAAAATTGTAGAATGTGAACATTTTGAAATTGAGCCTAGTGGCTGCTAACCAGTGACTCCATGAGACTGATCCAGACCTGACCCCACCAGGATATACAGAGGAACGTGGTGAATTGCACCATGAATATGCAGTCAGCAATACGCAGGCTATGGGGAACTCGGCTAAACAGCATCTTTGCCATTTAAATTGTACAGAAACAGAAAGGGATGGAAGGAGAGCTTACAGATTAGTAGAGGCTTAAGAGATATATCGAGTTTTTAAAAAATTGGGCAAGATTATTCTGTAGTGCCTAGTGAGTCACCCTTGAGTGTTGAAACCATAAAGAATACAATGCCATAATGACTAAAATTCAGGGTAGTGGTTATATTTGGAGGGGAAGAGGGAGCTGTATTTGAGATTGGGCATTTGGAGGAGTTTCTGGGTGGCCCTTTTTTTTTTTTTTTTTAGTCAGGATGGTGGTCACATAATAATTCACTGAGCTTTACTTTTGTTTTATGTGGTTTTCTGTGTCTGTTTTAAAACAAGAAGAGGGGCACCTGAGTGGCTCAGTCAGTTAAGCATCTGATTCTTGATTTTGGCTCAGGTCATGATCTCAGGGTCATAGGATCCAGCCCTGAGTCAGGCTCCACACTCAGTGTGGAGTCTGCTTGTCCTCTCCCTCCCCCTTCTGCCCCTCCCCTCACTCTCCTTCTCTCTCAAATAAATAAGTAAAATCTTTAAAAAAATTTACAAAACAAAATAAAGAAAAGACCCGCATAAAGCTAAAGGTTGGAAGAGGTTAGAAGAACAAAAATATGGGTTATGGGTATATGTCTTCAAGTAAAATTGATAATAAGACTAATTATTAGGAATTGACATTCTATCCTATCCTAATTATTGCAGTGGAGGAATTGCAAAGCAGAATAATCTCACACTATATCTAGAATGATTTTTTGGATAAAAGGAACAGTGTCCTACTATGCTATAAATGGGGCCACTCTACACAAAGAACATCCATCTTATACCCATGAATTGTCCAGGATGAATTTTTAATTTAGTCAGCCTCTGCAGTCATTTTTCAAAAACTACAAACAATAGGACCTTTATTTAAGAATGTCATGTTGATTCAGGATCCTTGATGCAGAAATTCAAGCTTGTCCATACCCAAGGGAGTTCCTCCCACCAGTTATTTCAGATCTCGCCTTCTCTCCTCAAGCCTCAATCCGCCCCCAGCCTTAGCAGATGACCTCTTCTACTTTGTGGAGACTCAGTCCCTTGTATGTCCTCTTACCCCAGCCTCAACTCATCTCTGCCTCTATACATATTTATCGTTCTTCTTTCCATTCTCACAGGAAGAACAAGGGCAACGTCCTCCTCTCTAAAAAATGGTCCTTCTGTCTCCATCTTAGTTTCCAAATGTCTGTTGAACACTTCAGCCTTGATAAATTGCCATATACATCTTACTTTCATCAAAGACACCTCTAAAGTATGTAGCTTTGGAGACTGAAGATTCTCTGTGCCACTGATGCCAAAGACATAAGTGTAAGGGAGATGACAGGCTGGTTTTGGGAAATGAAGAATTCCATTTGAGATACGACCCATTTGGAAAAATGGCAAAGAGCACACACTGAAATTCCATGGCCTGTGGTATGTCTGCTATTAACCTGTCACTGTTGTTATGCTTTATTTAAACAATATTTATTATTCACCTAGTATGTGAAAAGTAATGTCCTGGGTGCTATGGGGGAGGGTGAACACTGAGATGAATGAGGCATAGTCCTTGCCTTCAAGGAATTAACAATACGCAACTTATTTTAATATTCATAATATACAAGGCAGTGGATAAATGTAAGGTTGGGATGGGTGGGAACAAACAGAATGCTAAGTGTGGGGTAAATATGGAAATAAGTACTTGCAAGTTTTCCAACTGGAAAGTTCTAGGCAGCATTGGTGTGTTCCGTACTCAGGAGTCCTTCAGAACAGCTGGAAGAAAAAAGTAGCTCTTCTGGGCATTATTTTACCCCTGTCCCTCTAGTATTTCAAAATTTCCTTTTTTCCGCAGACAATGTGAGGTAGATACAAAGACATAAAACCATGACACCTGACCTCAAAGAGTTTACATTCTAGTTGAGATAAGGCACATCTATGAACCTAGAGACAAATTGTGAATTAAAGGGTGCTACAGAAGTAAATATTATTGGAATGCCTTTTATGAGTTAATGCTATTCCAGGAATGAGAAGAAAGATACCAAGATGATGCAAATAGATCCTTGCACCTACTGTGGTTAAGCCACGTTGATCTTGTTTTAGTTCCTAGAATATGCCAAACAGTTAGAATTTGGTAAGATTCAGAGAGCAATGATAAAAGCTATTAGTAAAAGCTGTGCTTTAGCAAGATTAACCTGAAAACATTTTGTGGTAAAGGCTGAAAAGAGACAGTAAATAAGGTCTAATAAGGCAGTGGAGTCGGCCAAGTGAGAATTAATAAAGGGTCACTTGTGCTGTCTGAGCCTCACTCCCTGTACTAGTCAGGGTTCTGCAGAGAAACAGAACATCTATATATGGTGATTTATTATAGGAATTAACGGACGTGATAAGGAGGCTGAGAAGTCCCACAGGCTGCTGTCTGCAAGCTGGAGAGCTGGGAAAGCCAGTGGTATATTTCAGTCCTGGTTCTAAAGGGCTGAGAACTGGCGGAGAGCTAATGGTGTAATTTTGGACCAAAGGTTTGACAACCAGGAGCACAGATGTCTGAGGGCAGAAGGTAGATGTCCCAGATCGAGAGAGTGAATTTGTATGTCCTCAGCCTTTTTGTTCTAGTCAGGCCCTCAACAGATCGGATGATGTCCACCTGCATTTGTGAGAGCAATCTTCTTTACTCAGTCTACTGATTCAAAACCTAATCTCATTCAGAAACACCCTCATAGACACACCCAAAAAGAACATTTACTATTTATCAGGCCATCCCTTAGTCCAGTCGACTGACAAACAAAATAAGCCATCACAGTACCTTCAGATGTTGGAGATGGAGAAGAGGCAACAGATGGGAGAGATACTCTGAAGGCAGAATAGAGAAGACTTGACAGTTAATTAGAGGTGGGGAGTGAGGTGGGCAGGAATCAAAGATGCCAAGTCTTTGGGCATGGGTGACTGGGATGTCATTCATAGGTCCAAGGAGCACAAGATGAGAAAGTAGGTGACAATGGCAGGCAGAGAGCTGGAAACATAGAACTCTGGAAAAAGTGGTTGGGGCTGGGAATAAGTTTTGGGGGTCATACACAGAGTGGGTGTTTACTCTTCAGATGGCAGGAAGCTGTATGTGTCTTACCTTTTCTCCTTAGCTTTCTGAGAACATTGAATAATGTACGCAGAGATGAGGAAATCTGTAATCCAGGGCATATGCACTTCTTTCAGAATCAGCTCAAAGGACAGAACACAATAGTGACTTATTTCCCCTGGATCCTGATGCCCCTAATTGTAATCATCACACTTAAGATAAACAGCGAAGTAGATGACACACAGGAGGGCAGAGGTATAGACTGTGAGCCTAGGGAAGTTCCTAAGATTGGCTGTTAGTGGTTTTAAGCTCTGAGAGCCCAGACTGACTATCTGGTTCATCACTCCATGTTCATCCCCTTGCACAAACTTGGTACATAGCAAGTGCTCAATAAATATCTGTGGGATGCATGGCTATTGAATTAAAATGGACCCATTAGTCATGATGATTTTATCTTGGAAATATCTGTTCATTGTCTTCCCACAGCCATTGCCCAAGTTCCAGAAATAATTAAAATTATTTCTCATCTGATCTCTTGGAGTCAAAGAGACCTGGGGTTCTGGTCCTGATTCAATCCCTTATTGTTCCTTGACTTGATGGACCTGTTTTTGGTTTATCTCCTTCCTTCTGAAGCAAGTATTAAACATTTCTCAACAAATGAAAATGTGGCCTCAGAGTCACTGTGAATTTGGTACAATCCACAATTGATGCTGATTCCCTTGACAGAATGCTACTTCTATTTTAATGTTTTCATAATACAATTGATGGAGAAGAGAGAGCATTTTTAAAACATTTCTCAACACAGGAGAATATAAGTGGCTCCTAGTCCTTTGTAGATTGTTGAGAGGATGTGGCAAATAAAGGGAAACCTGGAAGTTGCTCAGTCACGGAAATGAGGTCCTTTGGGCTCTTGGCAGTAAGACAACACTGATATTCTTGGTCCTGGTGCAAATGGACCTCAGATGTGGGTTTGGAGCTCAGGCAAGTATTTATAGGCAGTCAAGAAGCAGCCATCCTAGAAAGCTTCCAGGAAGACAGATCTGCCTTGTTCATAGATGTATCCCCGGCACCCAGCACTGTGCCTGGTAGTGGTTACATAAATGAAACAGGGGCAGGGGTGCTTCTCAGTATTTACGACTGAACTGAGTTGGATACTGGGCTTCTTGTCCTGGTTCTGCCACTCTACCACTTCTGTGACCTTAGGAAAAATCCTTTCTGTTCTTGAGACATCAGTTAGCCTATCCAGAAAATGATCTTCAGTGTTCTTTGTGTTCTCAAGTTCCGCAGCTTATATCACTACGTGTGGTTCTTCACAATGAATCTACAGAAAGTCTGCCCGATTGGAATAAACTCAAGTGACAAAACAGGGCAGAGAAGCAGACTCCCTCAGTCTGACAGTACACAGTGTGATTTTGGCTTCATCTTTGTGCCTAAAAAAAATTGTCTTCTCTGTGCCCAGAATGTTGGAGGCTTGTGGTGCCATATTAAATAACTATCCTCTGATCAGGATAAAGGCATGCCCTTCTGCAAACCCTTATTACCTCCCAGAATCTTCAACTACAAGCGAGGCAGTCATTTATTCATGAGGCCATGGCATCAAGACATTCCACCAACATAGTGCTCTGTCTGTGACATAAAGCTTGTTCGAAGTGATAATTAGAATAGAGGCTCTTAATAGTAGAACCATTCAGTGTCAGCCTCAGGGGGCTACTAACTCATGTTGGAAATTCTCTCGGCTGCTTTTAATCAAGAACGAAGCTACAGAGACTCTTTTTTAAAGTTGCTACTTCAGTAGGGAAAGAACAGTACAAACGTTGCTACTTTAATATAATGACCTTCAGCTTCACAAAGCATCATGGGAACTTTTTTCCCAACAGTGCAGAGCAGGGATCCCAAAACAATTTACTAGAATGGGCTTATGTATCTTGAAGCCTTATCTAATTGGTGTTCAAACCTGTTGCTCTCTCTTCTCCTTTTTCCTTATCTCTAAGGGCTTTCAGCAGAGAGGACAGAGCATCCATTAATCACCCCTTCCTTCTCCCCACACACTCACTTGCATGCACGTGCTTACATGAAGGCACACACCTCTCCCATGCCGTTCCACCCCAATCCCTACACACACTCAGGGCCTTGGAATAGAATTGTGTTAGATCTGGAAAGAACCAGAAACGTCATCTGGGCCATCTCCCTCCCTTTTGAGCTGAGGCTCAAAGAGAAGTTGGACACAGCAGAGACCGCACCCAATCCCAGTTCTGGTGCGGTCAGTCAGCATCATGTTTCTGTATTTCCCCACCATGAACTCACAGTTTCAAAGAAGCGCATAAGCTTATTCAATTCAACTCAATGTATACATCGTTCACTCTCTGTTTATGAAACATTATGCTAAGTCTTGGAGGTATTTTATAGGGGAACCAATTATAATCCTGATCTAGTGGAGGTAAATAGAGATGTGTGTAAATGTGGTGAGTACAAGCAGGTTGCTAAGTGTTTATGTAGATGCACCAAGTAATTTGGAGATTAAAGTCAGAAGATATTTGTTCAAATTGAATTGTTGGTTGGAGGTACCTGTTCTGGGTTTCATGGAGAGAATTTTCATGATGCTTTGAGAAGCCAAAGATTATATTAAAGTATTAGCATTGGCATTGATTTTTCTCCTCTTGCTTAGGGAAACTTCAAAAGTACCTCTAATGCAAATAAATACTATCTTTTAGCTTCAGGAAATGTCAAAAAATGAAAATAGGTAGGTTTGGGGAGGGTGCAAGGAAATGGAAAGATGCATACATTACTGCTGGCAATCATGAACAATTTCACAGTGTGTATTGGGAGCTTTAAAAATGCACATATCTTGTTACCCAGTATATTTGACTTCTAGAAATATATCTAAAGGAATGAATATGTGTTCATGTGTGTTTAATTATATATATTATATGTGTGTGTGTGTAAAGGATGAATACAGGAAATGTTATAGTGCTAAGTTAAAAAATCAAGGGACAAGACAATTGTTCTGTTAAAATGTCACTTTATGTATTTTATGTACCCACGTATATCATTCGTAACCCAAATGTAGGCCTGTCCTGTTTCTACCATTTGTCCACCTTGAGGTCTGTAACATAAGTCACATTGAAATACATCCACAAATCCAAGTCTAAGAATAGACAAATGATGTGGGTTTTAAGGATTTCATGAGAAGATAGAGTTATTTCATATATCAAACAGCAAAACCTGCAAGTCACTTTCCCTTCAACCTTCCTCTCTTGTTGATGTTTGATGTCCTTCTGTAGCTACTTTTCTCCTTTTCTTTTTTCTCAAACCCCTTCGGAGATTCTCCCCCTTTCTGTTGCTGACATCTCCTCCTTTTCTTCCTCCTCTACTACCATGACCACTGTGCAGCCTCCTCTGGTTCCCTAGTCAAGCATTATCCAACAGAATTCTCTGCAGTGAATAAAATGTTTTATAAACTTCTCTGTCCAGTATGGCAGTTGCTGGCTACATGTGGGTATAGAGCACTTGAAGTGTGACTGTTGCCACTGAGAAAATGTTTTAAATTTTATTAAATTTTACTTTTTTAAAAAGATTGATTTATTTTTGAGAGCAAAAAAGCATGCACTTGTGAGTGAAGGGAAGGGCAAAGGGAGAGAATCTTCAAGCAGATGCCCTGCTGAGCGCAGAGCCTGATGTGGGGCTCAATCTCCGGACCCTGAGATCATGACATGAGCAGAAACCAAGAGTCGGATGCTTAACTGACTGAGCCACCCAGGCACCCCACAAATTTTATTTAATTTTAATGTAAGTTAAATTAACCACAGGTGGCTATTAGGCACTTGAAATACGGTTAGTGCAACTGAGGAAATTTATTTTAATTTTATTTAATTGTAGAGATTTTAAATTAAATTACCCGTATGTGGCTAGTCACTATCCCATTGGGCAGCATAGCTCTAGTGCCTTCTTAGGCAGAACAAGCTAGGTTTCCTTTGGATCTTCAACTTTGCTTTGTTGAGTTCAGGGGATTTGAGGGGTGGCTCAGTGACTTTTCTTCAGCATCCACCTTGCTTAGAAAATACTGGAAAAGGTAGGAGGCATTGTAAATAACCATTAATTTTAGTTATTTTCATGGGTACGCACAGGGAAAAAACCAGACATAAATGAAAGTTGTTGTTATGGTTAACTTGTAGTAATCGGATAATGATGACTTCTTTTTGTTTTTTCTGTTTTTCAAGTAATGTAGAGTGGGCATTTATTGCTTTTATATTTAGAAAAAAATGTAAAATACTATTAAAATACCTCTCATGTATGATTTTTTTAAAAAAAAGCAAATTGAGGAAGGCAACTCTTCTGAGGGTCCTGTAACCAGTTCCCAGAGCAGTATCTCACTTAACAAATGGGGAAAAGCCCAATGGCAGGCCCCTCTGGAGCAGAGCCCAGGAATGGCATGTGTGTACGTTCTCCCAGCTGCTTCCTCACATCAAATAGCTAACAAACCAGAGCTCCAAAGCCAACCCAGTTCCCGCTGTCATCATTGATGAAGCCTGTACACAGATGGAGAAATAAATAAAAGGGAGAGGTGATGAGTTTTCTATATTTGACCCAGTTACTATTTTTGCCGAATAAGGAGGAAAAAAAGCTTGGGATTTCAAGCATGAAGACATAGGTCCTGATTTTGTGAGCAAAATCTTGCTGCTCTCTTTTAGCCTTTACTGGATGTGTGTTTCCTTCTTGGAATCAGGGCAGAATTTGGCAATTTGGCAGAATCCATGTGGACTCAAAAGTTGTGACCTTACAACCAGCCCAGAAGAAGGGGCTGTTGGAGTTAGGCACAGAAGAACCACACAGAGGGTCTGAAAAATGCCAGTTGACCTGGAGATCCACGGAGTAGGCATGGGGCTGAAACTTTCAGTTTAATATTTAAAGAATTATCATTACCCAGCCTCCAAATTTGGATTCCAAACCTGCTTAAGAAAAGGGGTCCCCTCTGGAAATGGCAAACACAGCAGTAGGTTCAATGAAGACCTTTGTGCAGTCTTATTTCTGGCTTAGCCACACCAAGGCCAGCCAAATGGCCGTGTCTTTGGCAGTATCCTGCCTCTCTTCTCAGTACCTCCTCCTCAGGATACAGTGCCAGAAAAATCTCTGCAAGCCTCATTTACTCTCTCCCTCGTACATGAGAACTGTAAGGGTTCATGCTTTGATACCCTCTAGCGTTTCCATGGTTTATTTCTTAGAGGGCCCTAGAAGGCTGAAATGCTTTATGGGACGCAGAAGAATGAAGCTAGAAAGAGAAAAAAATGTTATGGTAATTGAGGGTTACTTAGGGGCAGGGGGCAGGGCCTTTCCACCATCATACAAGCAGACATTTCCCATTGTACTTGCTTGCTGAGTGGCTTTCCAGGTGAGCTGCCCTACTCTGGGCCTAGTTGTGTGGCAACGAAAGGTAAACCACATTTCAGCCTTTGATTTTGTGTTATTTTCACCGGCTATTTTTAGTTGGTTCAAGTCTAGGAAAACTTAAAAATCACTCCTTCCTGAAATGGCTTTAGTTCCCTGAAATTGGAAAACTAAGACGCTCTCAAGTTGCAAATCACTGCACTGATGATTATAAGACATTCTTTCTATTAAGCAGCCAGAGATTAAGTGAGCAGGAAATAGACCCTCTGGAGTCCTGAGGTGTTCAGTGCTTCTACTCTGTTTGATCATATTGCTCTTGAACAGGGCCCACGGAGCAGTTTCTAAAATGTTCTCTTCTGGCAGACTTCAAGTGGCTCTAGAGAGGTAAATGCACATGCTCCTTGTTTATTATACACAACATTCTTGACACCATTCGTTTGCCAAAGGACTGTCTTATCTCTAATCTAGAAGTGCCTTGAGGATATTACTTGTAGCACACCCACACTGGGCCGTTCAGCTCTCAGGTGGCTAGAGCCGGGCACTGATGAGGCCAAGAGCATAGATTTAATCCCAAATAGATCATTTAGCTTTAGATAGACTAGAAAGTTATATTTTTGTGCTTCTAGATTGTAGCTCTCCCATTACCTTCCAGGTTGCAAGGCAGTGTGCTCATAAGTAGGACTGTGGCTTGGTGTCCAGCCTAAGGGTTTCTCAGAGCCTTTTCTAGGAGGTAAGCAGGGGCATGAGGATTCAGAACTCTAGGTCACAGTAGAAGGACCATATTAGGAAGGCAGTGGAACCAGGAGAAAAGAAATGAACCCCAGAGTAGTGCAGGTGTTTTTGGAGGGGCATAACCAGGGCCTCAAGTAGGAGATGGCTCACCAAGCAGATTGAGTATAGTAGCTAGAGAGCAGTGGGTCAAGGAATGGTGAGCTTATGTGAAGGAACCACCAAAGTTATGTGAGGAAAGTATGGGAAAACTTGCTGTGCCTTTGGAATATTTCTTTATCTCCTCCCACCCCAGATTTATTAAGATATAATTTACATATGATATTGTGTAGTGTGATAATTTCATATACATACATATTGCAAAATGATGATCAAAATAGGGCCAGTTAACCCATCCTTTGCTCCCATAGTTACCATTTTTTCCAGGGTATTAGAACTTTTAGGATCTACTCTCCCCGTATACTTTCTTTTTTTTTTTTAAGATTTTATTTATTTATTTGAGAGAGCGGGAGAGAGAGAGGGAGAGGGCACAAGGGGGGGGGGGGGGGTGCAGAGGGAGAGGGAGAAGCAGACTCCCCGCTGAGCAGGGAGCCCGACTTGGGACTCAATCCCAGGACCCCGGGACCATAACTTGAACTGAAGACAGACGCATATTCTTTAGGGAAGGATTTCAAGTCCATGCCGTTTCATTTTTCATGCAATTCAAAATGCTAGAAAGTTATCTTTCTATATTGAACGCAAATCGGTCTGCCTGTGATGCCCTCCCATTAGACCTACCAAGTTTTGCCTCATGGAGCCTCCCAGAATAAGTTTAATAGATTCTGCTGTATCTGATACCTTCTGACAAGCCTTGATACATTTAAAAAGAGTTCTCCTGTCATTCTGAAATTAGCTCTTTTCATAAAACCCCCAGATGTTTCAGCTATTCCTCAGAGGACATAGCTTCCCCACACCGTCAAAGATTTGGATCTGTGGAGGTAGACATTGAACGGACTTCAGGGTGCAAGCCTTTTACTATGGATCAATGCTTGTGAAAGGATCGAGGAAAAATCGGATTGTGGGGAGGAAGAATTGGAACTACAATTCAGGCTTATCAGTCTCAGCTAATCAGGCAGGGAGCTCTGGAGAGAGCATTACCTGTCAGAATTGCCCAGTGGTGGGCTGAAATGGCTAGGCATTATGCCCCACCTCCCTCAGTCTCCGTATATGGGAAGTGTCGCCTTGGGTGAGGCAGTTCTCCACAGTTGAGGCTGTCTGCTGACTGCCCTATGCACAACTGGGCAACAAGTCCTTCCTTGGAGAAGGATATGGGTTAGCACATTCTCATATCTATCACAGTCTACGCATTGTATCGTGTTCAATCACTTCTCCACACAAACTCACCACCTGCCTTAACAGTTCTAGCATTTCAACTTCACTCAGTATGGGCCATCACTTTTTCCTTGCTTGTAGGAGCCATCCTATTATGGGGTTCACACCATCTCTTGGGGTCCTCGCCAGGGTGTTAAATCCTGCATCTCTGGAGAGTACTCACAAGTCAATAGGCTCTTCATATCTAATTTTATGATCCCTCCCCCCAATCAGGCAACCTCATATGTTATTCCCCGAGCTCCTATGGTACATGCTGGCCAGTTCTTGCAGCTTCTATGGGGGGATAAGTCCCTTTCCCCTGCCATAAGGTTTACCACCATCCCAGCCAGGTTATGCTGCAATTTAGCCCTAGTTACAGGTCTAGTTGTCAGGAGTGGGAGGGGGGGTTACTAAGGGAAGAACCTGTTGCCTTTTGGTTAGAGACTTTTGAGTTATCTTCCAGCAATGATATGGAGAACTTGTTCTTGCTAGGTGGACCACTTCTGTAGGCTCACAAGGTTCAGAAGTAACTACTGTTTCCTCCATAAAAGCTTGATACATCTTGCCCACTAGTGCCTTCTCTTCCATGGAACCACCCTTTCGATTCTGGTGAAGGTTTCAACCCCTGGACCGCCACTTTGGGCTTGGAGCTGTTTGTGCTTTACCTATTACTAGTGAGGGCATCCTCCTCGCTGGCCAGGCTGCGTGTGATCCAGCTTCAAAGGCCTATCTTATTACCTGCTTCCTTGGACCACTCCTGGCCCCAGCTTCCTCACCCTGGGTTTCTTGGAAGCAGACACTAAGATGGAATTTAGAGTACAGCATATTTTTTAGGGACTGACACCTGTGAAAGGAAGCACGCTTGAAGTAGAGGAAGGAGTCCAAGTACAATGGAGGCCCGACAAAGCCTTGGCCAATCTAGCAAGGAGCTCTGGGTCAAGGGTTACCCTTCACAGTTGCCCTGTGACAGGCTGAAGTGGCCAGACCTTTTTATCCCCCAACCCTTCATCCGTTTGGCTGTTGCCAGATGATGATGGCAGCCTTGGGAAAGGCATTATACCCCAGGTCACTTGGGTCTCGGCAGGCATTACCTCAGGCGAGGCTGCTCTCTGCATCTGAGGCAGACCCTGAAGGAACGGACAGCTGGAGGCCGTGTGTGAGCACACTTCCCACAGGTGGGCAGCTAGTCCTTCCTTGAAGCAGGATCCGGACAGTGTGTTGGACACTGCCTATTGACAAATTGTACAGCATGACTCTTATATAGCATGCTTTCCACATTCTAAAAAGCACACTCTTTCTACTGCTACAAGTTTTTCTTCCACTCTTCCTTAGCCTTGTGCCAATGTTTGCTGGTAGCTTGGTGAATGGAATGCTGGGAGACTTGAGCGTGGCCCTTCCGAAGGGAATTGCCCCCAGAGCACCAGCACGCTCTATTTACCAAGCTCAGGTCTGTTGAAAACCTTCTAAGGAAACACTGATTTCAAGACACCCCAAGAGCCAGTTTGGGGCCCTTTGTTGTCCTTCCTCTCCTATGTCCTTAGAATCCTGAATACAGCAAAATGTTCTTTCTGGCCAGGTGGAACTAGGCCATAATTTGCCTTGCTCAGGGCTCTCAAATGTACAGGCAGCCCTGGATCTTCATCTTTCATCTTGAGACCAGGATCTCATGTGCTTTTGAAAGTGTGTAAAGCATGTTATATAATACTCATTTCAGTGTTGGCTCACAGCTGAGATTAAACCTTGACTGATGAATGAACCTTTCATATCTAAAGGCAATAGCTAAGTATTAAAATCCTTGAACCGGCAGCAGTGCGATAGCGTACATGCTAGGAAAGTATAAGCAGCTTTAAAAACAAGCATCTCCTGCTAATTTTAGCTTTCCTACACTCTAAGAAGACTCACCAACTCCGTGGCTCCCTATTTCAGAAATAATGAGAACTGCTATGCTCTTACCCCTTATTCTTCATTTTCTCACACGAGTGGTAACTTTCTCTAGGCAACGACCATCAGACCATTACCTCACTATCTACAAATTATATCCATTACTGTCATCATTATTATAGAACGTGATCCTACCCTTGCCTGAATTCCCCTCCCCAGGCCTGTTTTCTTCAGGACCCTTGTCTAAACCACTTCAGAATTCTGTACTCTGACAGCCGTCATCAACATTCACTTGAAATGCAGTGATACTATGTTCTTTTGGTCTAGTGTATGCTTCTTCTGTTCTGACTCTACAAAAGAGAAAGTGTGTGTGGCACTCACCAGCAAATCCAGTTGCTACACCTTCAAAAAACATCCAGAATGTGATTGTGTGTATTAATATTTTATATGTAATCTCTAGCCTGGACCACAGCCAAAGCCTCCTAACTGGTCTCTTTGGTCACTCTGAGTGATCACACTTGCTCCAGGAGCAGCCTGAATGATTCTTTAGTAGTGTAAATGACATCATGTCACTCTCCTGTGCAGAAGCCTCTGACCACTTGTGATTATATTTGGAATCATACCCAGACTTCTTGCCATGTCCCACAAGGCCTGTCTGACCTCTTAAGCCTCATCTCACTCTCCTCCTTTCTGGATGAAATGAGATCAGGCGGATGTTATAGCACGATGGGACATTTCCCATAGTCCTGGAAATTTGGCTGAGGCTCAAAACCCAGAGCAATGGGCGTTAAGTAAATTAATAACAAAAGCTTGCAGTCATTCATCACTTACTATGTGCCAGGCATGTTCCTAAATGCTTTCACATGGGTTGACTCACTTAAACACAACCCCACAAAGCAGGTACTATTATCATTCTCAGTTTACAGATTAGGAAACTGAAGTACAGAGCTGATAGGTCCCTTGTCTGAAGTCACACAGTGAGTACCAGGTTCAAGAGCGGAACCTGGGTGGTCTGGTTCTGAGTCCAGGCTCTTCATGGCCACATTTCAGCTGCTCCCCACAGTGTTAAGGGATCAGCCAAGGAGCCACCAAACACACTTTTCCAATATTTGCAGAGGTGGCTAAACTACCCCTTTTGACCCTCCCTCCTTCCCCCATCCACCCCGGATAAGCAGAAGACTGGGGCTTTTAGAAGATAGGGTAGTCTTGGAAGAGAAGGAATTTGTATTAGTGAGGAAAGGGGGGCTTCCTTCCTCATAGGGAGCCAAAGACTCCTCAAGTTCAAGCCACGTGAGACTGAACTGCTGATGCGTCCTGGAGTATCAGTTGCACTGAGCTCTTTAATGGCAGGGGCTATGTCTTTTTGGGTCTGTGTATGCATAGTTCCTAGGACAGTGCCAGGTACAGGATAGGAGTTCGGTACCTGGAGTGAGGCACAGGTGCACCAGGGAATTTGTCGGTGGAGCACTTGCTTCAGCTGGCTGGGGGAACACCCAGGAAATGAGATGGATGGCTTGGGCCTTGAGCAGCTTATGATTAGACAGAGAGATGGAAAGCAGGGAGCAGATGCAAAAAAAAAAAAAAAAAAGAGAGAGAGAGACAAGTACAGAAAGACACAGAGAAAAGTCCAATTGCCAAGTATGAAAACTAAAGTAAATCAGCAAGGAGGGCTTTAAAAAGGTTGTAGTTATTGTAATCTTCATTTAGTACATGTCAAAACAAGAGGCAGAAAGATGATGAAGGCCGTGGATTTATGCCCATAGTGTAATCAGACATACCATTACCAGGAAGATTGACTCACTCTGATTTGCTGGGTCTCACCTCCTAATTCCTGCGACTGAGGGGCCCCAAGGACATGGGGATGTTATTGCAGGAAAAAGCTTGGTAATGAAACTTCCTGGAGAATAATAACTGCATCTTAGAGCTGCATCTGATTTCACTATGTCTGTGCCCATCACCTCGGTCAGCAGTACCAGAGTCACTTGAGGAATTGTAGCCAGAGTTAGGCAGCCAGCTGTGGCCCCCGCAGCAGGTGCTGGAGCTGGGAAATGGAGTAAGGAAGTGAGGGAGAGGGGTACACTTTCAACAAAAACCGTGGGCAAGGGGATCAGAGAGGTCTTTTCACAAATAGGTGGCAGGGTAGTATAGACTATCGCCTATGAGTTAGGGGCATTTCAACCACAGTGTCTGGCTTCAAATTCTGGCTCTGCTTTGTAACTGTGATTAACTTATGAATTCTGGCACCAGCATGTGACATGCTGATTAACTCCTATATGACTGTTTTCTCATCTGGAAAATGGAACTATTAACATTGCCTACCTCACTGGATTGTTATGAAAGTTAAATGACATAGTGTGTGTACAGTGCTTGGTACTTAGCTAGTGCTTAACAAATATTTGCTCTTTTTTAAATTTTATTATGTTATGTTAATCACCATACATTACATCATTAGTTTTGGATGTAGTGTTCCATGGTTCATTGTTTCCGTATAACACCCAGTGCTCCATTCAGTACGTGCCCTCTTTAATACCCATCACCAGGCTAACCCGTCCCCCCAACCCCTCCCCTCTAGAACCCTCAGTTTGTTTCTCAGAGTCCATTGTCTCTCATGGTTCGTCTCCCCCTCTGATTACCCCCCTTCATTTTTCCCTTCCTACTATCTTCTTCTTTTTTTTTTTTTAACATATAATGTATTATTTGTTTCAGAGGTACAGGTCTGTCATTCAACAGTCTTACACAATTCACAACACTCACCATAGCACATACCCTCCCCAGTGTCTATCACCCAGCCACCCCATCACTCCCACCCCCCACCACCCCAGCAACCCTTGGTTTGTTTCCTGAGATTAAGAATTCCTCATATCAGTGAGATCATATGATACATATCTTTCTCTGATTGACTTATTTCCCTCAGCATAATACCCTCCAGTTCCATCCATGGCGTTGCAAATGGCAAGATTTCATTCCTTTTGATGGCTGCATAATATTCCGTTGTATATATATACCACATCTTTATCCATTCATCTGTCGATGGACATCTTGGCTCTTTCCATAGTTTGGCTATTGTGGACATTGCTGCTAGAAACATCAGGGTGCACGTACCCCTTCAGATCCCTACATTTGTATCTTTGGGGTAAATACCCAGTGGTGCAATTGCTGGGTCATAGGGTAGCTCTATTCTCAACTTTTTGAGGAACCTCCATACTGTTTTCCAGAGTGGCTGCACCAGCTTGCATTCCCACCCAACAGTGTAGGAAGGATCCCCTTTCTCTGCATCCCCGCCAACATCTGTCGTTTCCTGACTTGTTAATT
This sequence comes from Phoca vitulina, assembly GCF_004348235.1. Classification (NCBI taxonomy): domain Eukaryota; kingdom Metazoa; phylum Chordata; class Mammalia; order Carnivora; family Phocidae; genus Phoca; species Phoca vitulina. The sequence continues at coordinate 8,017,466 of NW_022589742.1, forward strand.
TTAGCCATTCTGACTGGTGTGAGGTGGTATCTCATTGAGGTTTTGATTTGGATTTCCCTGATGCCGAGTGCTGCTGAGTACTTTTTCATGTGTCTGTTGGCCATTTGGATGTCTTCTTTGGAAAAATGTCTGTTCATGTCTTCTGCCCATTTCTTGACTGGATCATTTGTTCTTTGGGTGTTGAGTTTGATAATATTTCCTCTTATTATTAACTCCTACCAGTATTTTTCACACTGTGGTTTCAATCCATTAACAGGTGAGACAAATCATTTAGGTAGTCATGACTTGGATATTTCATTAATAAAAATCTCATTAGGTGAAAAATAGGAGTGCCTTGAATGTTGCAAATATTGTTTCATGAAACTTGTTTCAGATATTTATGTGTGTGCATGTGTAACACACATGGACACATGTATTGCAAACACAAATATGTGGGCATACATGAAAATATGTACAGAATTATATGTGTAAATAGACATACACTTATACAAACACAAACCTAAAAACACATATTCACATGTACATACATAGTTGCACACATATTTATGGATATACAAACATATACAGACACAGACACATGTATACAGATACACATCCATACAAATATCTGCACGTATATACAAACATGCAATGCATGGATACATATAACCATGCTCATATAAACATACTCCTATAAACCCATACACACAACACATATACGCACATTAATGTACATATACACATACATATTTACATACAAACATACAAATGAACATACACGCAGTAGACATACACAGCATACATAGATACATGTTTACACACGTGCTGCACACACAAGTGTATACATATGTATTCATACCACATGCACAGATACGAGCACACTCACACATACCTACACAATACACACACACACACACACACACACAGAGCACTATTTTGTTGGCATGAGAACCAGATTCTAGATTTCAGATATACCTTTGCTTCTGATCCATGTTCAGACTAGATCAGTCTTAAGACCCTAGAACACTTGGTACCAGTGGAGAAAAGTATCTGATCACACCAGAAGCATATTAAAACAATTATTTGCAGATTTCATTACTGCTTTTAAACCAATTATATTACCTACCAAAGCAAAGATTTTAAAAGTAGCTTTGACTGGAATTCATTTACAGATTTGCCTTTGGATCTTTAAAAGGAGAAACAAAAGGCATCAGTAGCTACCTCTTCAGCCAAGGAAGGACACTTTGTGGAGTTACTGAGGTTGGCCCATTACCACTCAGTAAAGACTGGTGACAGGGTGACTGGCTGGCTCAGTTAGAAGAGCATGGGGCTCTTGATCTTGGGGTCATCAGTTCGAGCCTCATGTTGGGGGTAGAGATTACTTAAATGAATAAACTTAAAAACAAAAAAAGACTGGTGAGGTCAGTCATTCCTGTTCAGATCCTTTAGCTTCTGGGAGATGTTTGGACTTGGGTTGTATCACCAAAGCTTGACTCCATGGGACAGACTAGTGCTGCTGGGAATTGTTTCAACTGACTAATTCCAGAACGGCTGATCCCTCACTAGAATTCAAGGAGAAAGGGAATTTACATGAACAACACATATCACAAAAACAGACAAACAGAGAAACCCCGAATTAGAAGACCTTTTATATTTATGCAATATAAAGGAATTTTAAAATAAGTGACTAGAGAATTACTGAACTGTACTTTCAAACTCTCTAAAAAATTGTATGGAGGAGAAGCTCACTATCTTCATTAGGTGGAAGAAAGGGGAAATACTGCAGGTATTTGAAAGCCAAGAATCCTGGATCCCTCTTCTGCGGTGATGGAAAAGGCCTGGGGAGCTCTAGGATTCAGTCCATATATGAAGGGTGAAGGGAACATAATTATAAAGGTTGAGGGTGGAGAGTACCAGGTAGAGAGACCCAGTAGAGATAGGTCACAAGAAAGAAGAATTTAAGATTCTCCTGGCACAATGCCAGCTTGACTTCTTTGTCCCCCACGAAGAAATCATCCCTGTGCTGAGTCTGAAGATACTGAAAGAACAGAAGACAGCCTCTGATCTCTAAGAGCTTAGAGTCTTACCCCACCCTTACTCTGCCCATTCCAAGCTTGTTACCCTAGAACCTAGATAGAGATGGCTAGCTGTCCAGTGAAATCCATGTTCCCTTCCCACCATATGGAGTGGTTGCTGGAAAGTGGCTGCACACCCAGGGACTTACAGTTTGATGGGGTCATGTGACTAGTTGTCACCAATAGCATTAGAGAGAAGAGATGTGTGTCACTTCTAGGCCAATCATGTTCATTTTCTGCATCCCATTTTCCCTTTTCACTGGCCTGATACAGAGGAGCATGGTGATCTGGGAAGCCATGTGTTGAAGATAAAGGAGCCACAAGGTAGAAGGAGCCTGGATTCCTGAGTTGCTGCTTAGAAGAGAGCTACCTGCCTAGCAACACCCATTTGGGCTTTTAAATGAGAGAGAATTGAAGTTCCGTTATGTTTGAGCCTATCACATATTTGAGTCTGTTTTTTCTAACAGTTACCCTACTTTAATTAATACAAATACTTTCTGTGAGATGCATCTTTCTGGATTTATAATTTATATCAGAATATTCCTTGAGTTTGGTCATTGTCTTAGTCTGTCCTGGCTGCTGTAAGAAAAATACCATAGACTCGGGGCTTTTAAGAAAACAAATTTATTTCTCATAGTTCTGGAGGCTGGGAAGTCCAGGGTCAAAGTGCTGGCAGATTCCATGTCTGGTGAGGGCCCACTTCCTGGTTCATAGACAACTGCTTTCTTACAGTGTCCTCACGTGGTAGAAGGGGAGAGAGAGCTCTCTGGGGTCTCTTTTATGAGGGCACTGATCCCAGTATGCTGCCTCCACCCTCATGGCCTAATTACCTATCAAAGACCTCACTTCCTAATACCATCACACTGGAAGTGGGTTTCAACGTATGAATTTTGAGAGGACTGTTCTGTCTATGGCAGCCACGGATTCAAAGTAATGTGAGGCTATCTAAAACCCTCTCTGCTGATTTTGGCCGTTAGTCCTTGTGCTCTGCAAGTAGGTTGAAGATTTTTAATAAAGGAGACAAGCAGCTAAATTACTGTTGACCTTCAGATACTTTGTTTAATAATTAAAAAAAACACTCTGCCAGGCACTGTTATAACTGCTTTATACATATTAACTTGTTCAATTTTCTCAACACTTCTGTGAGCCAGACTCTATTAATGTCTCTGCTTTACATATGAAGAAACTGAGGTGCAGAGAGATTAAATAATTTACCCAAGATCACACAGCTAGTAAGTGGCAGAGTGGGGAGAAAAACCCAGGCTATCTGGTTCCAGAGCTCATGCTTTTATCCACCAGAGCAGATTGCCTCCATTAATGGATAAACTGTTTTTTCTGCTCTACTCTTAGTAGGAAGCAGATCTGATTCTTTCTCTTGACCCTAAAAGAGGTAGTAGTTTTTCAAGGAGTATTCAGGATCATAGTTTTGCTTTGAGCAGAAGACAGCCTCCAATCCCCAAACTCTTCCTGAATTAAAAAGTAGATGACTGCTGCCTACTGCCTCCATGACACCACTTTTGAGTGTTCTTGGAGGTTGCATGTGTGCACAGGGAGGGAGGGAGCCAGCCCCACATAGCTGCTTTGCTTGTGAGAATTAATAGGATCACAGCACACAGTGGTATGATTGCAAATAGAAATACTGCTCTGTTCAAACAAATCTGTTTCTTGCTTCATGCCAAGAACTACAGTGGGTAAACTTGCATTCAAATTGGCCTTGGTGCATGGAGTGTTGTTTCTTCTGTAACAAACCCTTGGCCTTGGCCAGATCTTGCTAGTCCACAGTCCCCATCAGCGAGTGCTCAGTAGGGCAGAAATGGACCATGGGTCTGAGTCATCAAGGGTCTGTCTGCCATGTCTTTGGGTGAGAGGGGTGCAGAGAGGCGAGTAGCCCACCACCCGCAGTCCTCTCTTGTCATCATGAGACCTATTGAGGTTGGGTTGTTGACTCTTATACACCCCTTTCTGTACTCCCTACTTAGAAGTTCCTGTGGAAATTTTTTTTTTTTTAAAGATTTTATTTATTTATTTGACAGAGAGAGAGAGACAGCGAGAGAGGGAACACAAGCAGGGGGAGTGGCAGAGGGAGAAGCAGGCTTCCCGCTGAGCAGGGAGCCTGATGCAGGGCTCGATCCCAGGACCCTGGGATCATGACCCGAGCTGAAGGCAGATGCTTAATGACTGAGCCACCCAGGTGCCCCTCCTGTGGAAATTTTGTAACTCTTTTCTCTATCACTTTTTATTCCTAAAGGTTCAACTCATTACGACCTCCACTAACCCCATTATTGAGGCACTCCCTCATCCCTCTGCCTCTATCACTTCTTTAAAAATCTCAAGAATGTGGTGTTTCTACATGTTTATATCTCTATATATAAAATCATGAGAACTTAGAGAATCAGAGATGACCTTCTACCCTAACTCCTTTATTTTAAAAGCAAGGAGGTGAGGGGCGCCTGGGTGGCTCAGTCAGTTAAGTGTCCGACTCTTGGTTTTGGCTCACGTCATGATCTCATGGGTCGTGAGATCCAGCCCTGTGTTGGGCACTGCGCTCAGCGGGGGAGTCTTCTTGAAGATTCTCTCCCTCTGCCCCTCCCCCATGCACATAGACATGCTTGCTCTCTCTTGCTCTCTCTCTCTCTCAAATAAATAAATAAATATTAAAAAAAAATAAATGTGAGGATGTGAGGTCTGTGGGAGGCTGATCTGTTGCACGGATATATACCTGCAAGTGGAAGTGAGTAAAACCGGCATTGAGGTTTGACCTATGTCCCTAAGTCAGGGCTGTTACACTAATGAGCCACATTTTCCCAGACAAAATATTGGTGTTCTATGGGGTTGGTCTCCTAACTAGTGTACTTGGCAGAGTCCTGGCTACTGTTCAAAAGGCCACATGATTTAATGAGTGTTCTGGGCTGGTAAGCAAAAGTGGGACCCAGTGCAAAAATTTGAGTAATAGATGCAGACCTCAAATCCCCTACTCTAGCTCAGCTGTTGGGCTGTGTGCTTATGTTCTCAATTTTTGAGGCAACTAAGGGTTAACTATCACAGCTAGAGTATCTCATTTTGTCATCTCACTGAAATCTTCCAAGGTTGGTTTTATTATTTTACAGATGGGTAAACTGAGGCAAAGAATAACTTGCCAAAGGTCACATAGCAGGTAGTTGCAGACCGAGGATTCACACCTAGCTCTGTCTGGCTTCACAGTCTCCATGTTAAATACTGTGCCAAAGGGGGACTATGTGGCCACAACATGAGATACTCAGATGGTCCCAGAAGTATGTGTACATTTGCTTTCACTAGTCTGAGAGCTCTTTGCCTGTTTGCTTTGGAAGAATCAGTAGTAGCATCTCAGAGCCGTGTCTTGGCTGGTGACCAGGCCTTAACTTGGACCCCATTTTGTAGCGGGAGGAGTTTGGCTTTCGCAGCCTGCTGGCCCCTAGTAGCTCATCATTTCCCCAGGTAACCCACTGCCAGGTGGCCTGCTGAAGTTGCTCTGCAAGTGACCTACACCATAAACTCCTTCACAATAAGGTACTGGAAAGTTTATAGATTTGGTTTCTGAGGAATTACTGCATTTTGAAAGAGAAGGAGTTTACTTGTGGTGTCATTGTATTCCAGAGGGAGAGACCTGTAGTGTGCCTGGGGTACAGGCAATGGTGGGAGAGGACAAGAAGCATGGAGGGAGTTCTCACTGGAGTAAAGCTGCGATTCCCTTCAGGGCCATCCTGGTCTTACCTGCTTCTGTCTTTAACCATATAGTGAAGGATAGAAATGATAAATCAGTTTGTGTCCTCTGAGTATGTTCTTGAATGAAGCCGTGTGTCCTTGTACTTGGAGAACTGGGCAGAATCCAGTGAAAATAGCTAATATTTATACAGCACTTAGTATATGTCTGATGCTGATTTAAGTGCTTTTATATATTCATTAATTCACTTAATCCTCCCAACGACCTTAGGAGGTTGGCACACTTTTATTATCATCATCACCATTTTATAGGTTTAGAAACTGAGGCATAGAGAGGTAATGTAGCTCCCTCCAGATCACACACCTGGGAAGTGGAGAAGCCAGCCTTGTAAATCCAGGGGGTGTCTCCAGAGTGTGTGCACATGGTCATCACACCATCTTGTCTCAAGGAGAGAAAAAGTGGCCGAAGTGGGATCTGCCTATCTTTTGAGGACAGGCTATCTTTGCTATGACTCTAACTTGGTTTCAGTACTTGCCAGACCACTGGTAAAGAGTGGAGTGTGATACACTGACCTTTATGACGTATGCATGTTCATTTGCTTGTCTGCCATCCCTGCCCTGTGTGCCTCATGTCAGGGCTAGCAAGAGCAAGAATGGTCAACATCCGGGAAATAAAATCTCTGGATTTATCACCTTTCTTCTGCAAAACTGCAAATTGAGCCCTTTTTCCTACTCAATTGATTCTATTCTTGCTAACTCTTTAATGGACCAAATCAGCCTTTTGTTGAAATGAGTGAAGATAAAACCAACACTCACCTTGTTAGGTCTTCTCCCTGGAGAAAAGTGAGCAAGCGTGTTTATCAGTAGTGTAGTCAGTTAGACTACAGTTGTAGTTTGGACCCCAACTGGACAATTGGACTGGTAATTGTAGTGAACTGGACCAGTTCCATGATAACTTTCAGCTACAAAAGTGTATGATTCTGCCAGTGAAGATAGGAGTTCCAAGCATTTTTGTAATTTCTGTCAATTGCAAAAAAAAAAAAAAAAAAAATTGAAGCCCAGCCTCAAGAAGAATTTCATAGTCCTGAACCTCACAGTTTCACTGCAAAGGAGGAGCAAGTGGTAAGGAAAATTTGATATTTGTTGCCCTACATTCAGAAAAACACAAGTGGTTTTAAATATCACAAACATTTTTAGAAGCCCCCAGCCTCTTACTCTAGGTTTAGAAGGCTGATCAAAAATAAGTCAGTAGGGGCGCCTGGGTGGCTCAGTTGGTTAAGCGACTGCCTTCGGCTCAGGTCATGATCCCGGAGTCCTGGGATCGAGTCCCACATCGGGCTCCCGGCTCAGCGGGGAGCCTGCTTCTCCCTCCAACCCTAGCCCCTCTCATGCTGTTTCTCTCTCTCTCTCTCTCAAATAAAAAAAAAAAAAAAAAGTCAGTAGGGGTGCCTGGGTGGCTCAGTTGGTTGAACATCCAACTCTTGATTTTGGCTCAGGTCATGATCTCAGGGTCGTGAGACAGAGCCCTGCGTCAGGTTCCATGCTCAGCTTGGTGTCTGCTTGAGGTTCTCTCTCTCTCTCTGTCCCTCCCCCTGCTCATGCTCTCTCTTTCTAAAATAAATAAATCTTGAAGACATAAATCAATAAGTAATAAATACATAAATAAACAGCTAGCTAGCAATGGTTTCTGCTTAAATTAGGTCTGTCTCAGTTTCCATGACATCCAATCTGTTAGCACCAATATTCTTGCCAAGATCTGTACTTAGCCTTTAGGATGGCAACATTTGCCTTAAGGTTTATAGGACATATTGTAGGTCAATGGATTCCATTATACTCAAGGAAAGAGAAGATTTGTGGAAGCCAACAGGTGATGCTGTATTTGATTCCTGGTATCAGTGTTTGGTGCTAGCCTTCACATGGCTCTGGGCAACTGGGATTTGATAGAATTACAGGTGATATATTTATGGTAAATGCTTGGCCTCCAGCTACAGTGTTCTGCAGCAACTACTGCAGGTAATATTCCTAGACTGACCCTAATGAAAGGGTACCCCAGGGAAATCATTCCAATGCAGAGAATGTGGAAACAACCGGGGTTTGAACAATGTGTAAATCTTAATTTTTCACTTCAATAAAGTTAACTGCAAGGCTCAAGAGAACATTTTCCTGTGTCAGTGGGTCCACACCAAATTTATTTCCTCAAACAAATAGACAAACAGGCAACCATGTAAATAGTACCTTTGGAGGCCTTCCTTGGTACTATTTATATGGTTGCCTGTTTGTCTTCAATGGGAAGAAAATATAATTATTTTATTTATTTTTTATAAGGGGGAGGGGCAGAGAGTCTTAAGCAGCTTCATGCCCAGTCTGATGTGGGGCTCGATCTCACAACCCTGAGATCGTGACCTGAGCCAAAATCAAGAGTTGGACAGTTAACCAACTGAGCCACAGAGGCATCTTGAGAAGAAAATATAATTAAACTTTTGTGTGCAATTTCCAAAGAAAGTAATAGGAAGGCAAGTGTGGACTTAATTGTTAAAGTACACATAACCGTGAAATAAAATAATGCATAATGAATTTACTAAGTGGAATGGTTTTAATTTTTCTCTGGACCTATCACTTAAAAGTAATATTCCATTTAGAAAATATAATGTACTCCTGATTCTCAAAGTTTATTCATAGTGTTTTTTATCAGGTGACATCTCTTAAACCTTGTCTTCAGTTTCTTTTTTAAGTTTTCTATTTTTTAATCAGATTGCAATTGGAACAAGATCATTGGAAAGATCAATTTAGATAGGCCCTTACTGTTAGCTTCATTGTCTTTAAAAGGAAAATGTTATATTAGAATACAGGTTCTTAGCTGGACTCCATGGATTTGGGCAGCATGAGGGGTCTCTAAGCCCCAGGAAAGTCTATACAAAATTGTGTGTGTGTGCGTGTGTGTGTGTGTGTGTGCGTGCAGTGTTTTGAGGAAAGAGTGTGTGGTTTTCATTAGAGTCTCAGATGTTCATATAAACCCCAGAAAATTAAGAATTTCTGATTTAAGTGCTTTCTCGGTTCCTGTGTAACTCTAAAGTTCAAAGAGATTTGCTAAGCAGATTAATTACAGCTCTTCCTTGGTTGATAGGAAATGCAACAGGTGGCCCAGTGAAGTCTGTATCATATGTACCATAGTCAAGCATAAATGAAAATCTGTGTAATGAGATAATCTAATGTATGATTTAAAGTAATAAGAACCAATAATTTGCAAGCCCCAATAATTTTAAGTCAAGTTAGTAATATTAAAAGATTTCTTTAAACCCACTTTATTTTCAGTGTTCTTTATTATCATGCTAACTACCTACTTCTCATTTTTTTTTTTTTTTTTTGCACATCCACGGATATCCCATGGCCTTTTAGAGTAAGCTACCCAAATGCAGAATAAACATGTGAGTGAGACAAGATGAGAATGAAGCTGAGTATGATTGCAACTAGGTCAAATCTATTAATATGTGATATTTATGTCTCTGCATGGTTGAAGCTGCACATCCTTTTGCATAACATTTCCTCTTGCTTTGATAGAAAATTTCTCACTCAAAATACTTCAAAACCGTCATTTAAATTTTTGTCACCCCTGAAAATTTCATTTTTAAATGGAGCACAATGTTATCATGCTGAAATAGATGTCGTTGGATTACATCACTTCATATGGTGTGATACTCTGTCTCTCTAGAGTGAATTTCACTGCTGCATATCAGAAATGTGCCTGTGAACTTGGGGGGGGGGTTAGAGGACACAGCTAATGAGGGCAAGGTCACAGGTTCATTCTCTGTAAAAGTATTAACTCAGTTATGTTCTCTGACCACAGACTGTACCCCAACCCCAGCAAGAAGACACTTGGGGTCAAGAAAATCCAGGAAAGAGAAGAGATGACTCTGTAAACCCATTCCCCATGACTAGAGAGACAAAGAGCACCCATTTTGCAATCTCTCAATGTCAGTGTTGGAGAGAACCTCAGAGCTCTTCTTTTTCTTCCCCATCTGATGTGCACTAATTTTGTCAAGGGCTTATCCAGTCTCCTCTTGAATACCTCTAGTAACAGAGAGCTCATTGCTTCTCAGTGCCACTCATTCAATCTTGGAACAGTTCTGATAAATTCTTTCTTATGTGAATTACAACTGTCATTCTGCAAACTGTTCTGAGGCCTTCCCTGTGGGATCAACAGAGTACTCCAGGCCAGTCCTTTACAAGTTGGGAAACGGCAAAAGGGTTGAAGTAGGGGCTTCTGGCTTTACTCCACATTGCCATCCTTATTGGCTTATGTTAGCAGAGAGAGTCCTTGCTTAGAGAAGGAAGCATTTAAGCAGAGTTCTTTTTTTTCCTTTATATAAAGGACTTGGCGTATAGCATGTGGGAAGGGAATCTAAATTCCCTTCCAGGTCTTGAGGTCAGTTTCACTTATAGCACACAGCTGGGTAATACAGAATGGATCACTAGGGAGACATCCATCAACCTCAGCCTGTAAAGAATATTGCAGTGGAACACTGCCTCCAGGCTGGGCATTTGGGACATTAATGGGTGGTCCATACCAGTCTGTTCTTGCTTCTCTAAAGAGCCTAGTAGGGAGACCTTTGAATGATAAGGTTGACTTTTAATCCCCCCAGATGATATGTATTCTTTCATTCATCCATTCAAAAAGTGTTTATTGAGGGCCTTCTGTGCCTTAGCTGTTAGGGATACAGTGTTGAGAAAAACAGGGCCAACTGGGAGAGATAGACATTAAACAAATAATCATACAAAGTAATGTATAAGTCCAAACCATGATTTGTGAGAGAAATGAAAATTACAGATTATTTTCAGAGCCTACAACAGGTCTGACTTAGTTGAGCATTTCAAGGAAGGCTTGCCTGATGTTTGAGTTAACATATGAAGGATGAATAGGAATTAACAGAAAAGATGCAGAGATGGGGAAGGAGTCTAGACAGAGGCAATAGTCTCCTCAGAGAAACTGAATCCTCATTCATTGGTGGTGAGGATGTGAAAATGGTACAGTCACTTTGGAATCAGTTCATTAATTTCTTAACATAGGACTCAGCACTTCCACTCCTAGAAATCTGCCAGAGATAAATTGAAAACATGTTGCACACAAACATATGCATCAAATGTCTACACCACTTTATTCATAATGTGTCAAAACTGAAAGTTACCCAAACAACTATTAATACATATGTAATACAAAAATGAAATATGGCATGTTTATACAATGGAGTATTATTTTTCAATTAAAAGGAATGAATTATTGGTACATGAAACAAAATAACTGAACCTGAAAAATATTGTGATAAGTGAAAATCTAGGCACAAAAAAAATCCCTTCATTGTGTATGATTCCCCTTATTGAAATGCCATTAGAAGGCATATTTATAGAGACCTGAAACAAATCAGTGGTTGCCTTGGGGGTTGGGAGCATGGATTAATTGTAAAAGGATATGAGCAGACTGTTTGAGGTGATGGAAAGGTTTTAAACTGGATTGTGATTCTGGTTGTAAAACTATAACCTTCCAGGGGCGCCTGGGTGGCTCAGTTGGTTAAGCGTCTGCGTTTGGCTCAGGTCATGATCCTGGGTCCTGGGATAGAGCTCTGCATCAGGCTCCCTGCTCAGCCAGGAGCCTGCTTCTCCCTCTCCGTCTGCCTGACACTTCCCCTGCTTGTGCTCTCTCTGTCAAATAAATAAATAAATAAATCTTTAAAAAACCCTCTAAAACCTTACAAAAGTCATTTTTAAATGCTTACAATAGATGAATTTTGTATTATCTAAATTATACCTTAATACAAGTATTAAAACTAAAATAAACACTTTTATAAAGGCTGACAGAAGCCCAGCCTGGGAAGCACCTTTGTCTCAACAAGCCTGGAGGCTCTCTTCCTCTGCTGAGAGACACCAGTACAGATAGGAAGAACTGGAAAAAGGAACCTAGTCAACAGCAAGTATCCATATCTTGGAAACCTCTTTACCCTCACAGGTAAAAAAATTACTTACCTTTTCCCACCAGAGGCACCAGAGCAGTTGGAGGCATCAGTAAGAGCGTCCCAACACACCCTTCCGTTCTCCCACTGAGAACACCTTGCAGCCTGACCTTATGGTAACCCTTCTGTGCACCCCTTCATCAGTCAGCACTAGCAGGAAACACAGGGAGCCCCAGTGACACCAGATAAATGAGGTGGCCCAAAATAACACCACAAAGTCTCTGAAAGTAAGTTGCCATTGGAAACACAGCCCACAAAATTAGGCCAAGACCTGCATGCTAAACTAAAACAGGGTGATGGCCTGCTGAAATAAAAGAAGTAAATAGTTCTCAGAGTGTCCTAACATAATGAACAAAATGTCCAAGATAAACTTGAAAAACCACCCATCATAACAACCAGAAAATCACAACTTGAATGAGAAAAAAAAAAATCCAGTCATGGCAACACTGAGATGAATCAAATGGTAGAATTATAATCTGACAAGGATTTCAAAGCAGCTACCATAAAAATGCTTCTGCAGTCAATTACAAATTCTCTTGAAACAAATGAAAAAAATAGAAAATCTCAGCAAAGAAAAAAAAAGAAATCATACAAAAGAACCAAATAGAAGTTAGAGAACTGAAAATTTCGACAACTGAAACAAACAGCATGCTGAATGGGCTTAATAACACATTGGAGATGACAGAGGACATAAACTTGAGGAGAGAATAATAGAAGCCACCCATTTTGGACAACAGAGAGAAAATAGACTGAAAGGAGACAGAGCCTCAGGGACCTATGAAATAATAAAATATTCCAACATTTGTATAATCAGTGCCTCAGAAGGATAGGAGACAGACAGTGAGGCTGAAAGAGTATTTGAATTTGAAGAGATGATGCCTGAAAATTTCCAGTTTAGCAAAAGACACAAACCTACAGACCCCAGGAGCTGAGTGAACCACAAGTAAGAAAACTAAAAAACGCTAAGACACATCCTAATTAAACTTTTGCAAAATAAATACAAAAAATTTTTGAAAGCAGCCTGAGTGAAATGACATATTACCTAAAAGGGGATGCCATTTCAAAAGTATATTTCTGATCTGAAAACATAAAGGCCAGAAAGAAGTGACACAACGTTTTTCAAGTGCTGAAGGGAAAGAACTGTCAATAAATTCTATATCAGTTGAAACTGTCCTTCAAGAATTAAGAGAAAATAAAAACATTTTCAGGCAAAGGAAAACTAAGAGAATTTTTCACTAGCAGATGTACCATTAAATATTAACTAAAAGAAATTATTTCAACAGAAAGATAATGATAAAAGAACAAATTTTGAAGAATCAGGAAGGAAGAAGGAACAATGAAAAGAGCAGAAATATGGGTACTTACAATAGACTAGCCATTTTCTCATGAGTTTTATAAATCATATTTGATGATGAAAACAAATATTATAACACTACTACCCAAAACAATGATATTTAAAAGTGGGGAAGGTAAATAGACCTAAATAGAATTGAAGTTTCCACACTTGAAATGGTAGAAAACTGATACCAGTAAACTGTTTTAAAGCATTTATTTATGGTAGCCACCCCTGGAACTTCCGCCACCATAGCCACCACCACCGGAACTACTAGGAGTAAGGGTCAAATTTAGTTACCTCTAACACTGAAAAATGGATTAATGTTCTTGAAAAAGTATTGTCATGACTTTATCAACATGCTCAAGCACCTAATTACCAATGAAGACAGGTCTCAAACCAATAACCTAAGCCCCTTCCTCAAGAAACTAGAAGTGAAGAGCAAAATACAACCAAAGGAAGAAAAGGAAGGAAATTATAAGATCAGAAATCCATGAAATGGAAAATATGGAAACAGAGAAAATGAGTGAAGCAAAAAGCTGATTCTAAACAAATCAATAAAGTTGATAAACTGATCAATTGAAAATTGATCTCTAGCAAGACTGATGAAATTAAAGACAGATCATTAATATCAGGAATAAACTAGGGGATATCATTACAAATCCTACAACCACCAAAAAGATAATAAGGGAATACTAGAAACAACTTCATGACAATAAATTTGAAAACTTAGAAATGGACCAATTCCCTGAAAATCAAAACTCCAGAGACCTAAGGTGAAATAGATCATCTGAATGGGCCTATATCCATTACAGAAATTGAGTTCATAATTTAGAAACTCTTGAGGAAAGAATTTCTAGGTTTCACTGGGAATTCTACTGAACACTAAAAGAATTAATAACAATTTTATGTAATCCCCTCCAAAATAAAGAAAGTGAGGAAGTACTACCTAGTATGTTTTTTTTTTTTAAACAACAGACATTTATTTTTCGTAGTTCTGGAGTCTAGAAGTACAAGATCACGGTTCCAGCAGATTTGGTTCTTGGTAAGGGTTAACTTTCTGACTTGCAGATGACTGCCTTCTCATATCTTCACATGGTGGAGAGCGAGTGAGCTGTGGCCTCTTCCTCTTCTTACAAGGGCACTGGTATGATCATGATGGTCCCATCCCCATGACCTCATCTAAATCTAACCAGCACCCAGTGTCCCTACTTCCAAATACCATCACATTAGAGGTTAGGGCTTCAACATATGGATTTGGGGAGGGAGGGGAAATGCAAACATTCAGTTCATAACCTCCTTTAACAAGTTTTCATGGTAACAGCTTACAAGGAATCCACCAAAAACTCACATTTATTTGAAAAACTATTCAGTGATTTCACTCCTCTCCATATAATTGTTGGGCACCTGTTGAGGTATGCCTAGTGATGATGGCAGAGCTTCTCAGCACATTTTATGAGGACAATATTATCCTGATTCCAAAACCAGATAAAGACAGTACAAAAAGAAGAAAAAAAGAAGAAAGAAAATGATAGACGAATATATCTCATGAATTTAGATGCCAAAAATACCAACAAAATATTAGCAAACTGAATTCAGCAATGTCTAAAAAGAGTTTTAAACTGTGGCCAAGTAGAATTTATTCCAAGTTGCAAGGCATGATTGACATTTGAGGAACAATCAATGTAATCTGCTATACCAAGAAGCTAAAGAAAGATAATCATATGATCATATCAACTTATACATAAAAAGCATTTGTCAAAATCCAACACTCATCAATGATAAAAAACTCTCAGGAAGTTAGAAATGGAGAAGAATTATCTCAAGTTTATAAAGAGCATCACCAATAAATTTACAGCTAACATATTTAATGATGAAAGAATGGTTTACTTTTTTATTTTTATTTTTTAGAGAGAGAGAGGGAGAGGGAAGGGTGGCGTGGAGGGACAGAGAATCTTAAGCAGGCTCCATGCTCAGCGTGGAGCCAATATGGCGCTCAGTCTCACAACCCTGAGAGATGATGACCTGAGTCGAAATCAAGAGTTGGACACTTAACCGACTGAGGCACCCAGGCACCCCAAGAATGGTTTACTCTTAATATCAGGGACAAATCAAGGGTATCTGCTCTTGCCACTCTTATTCCCATAGTACTATAAGTTGTAACCTCCGCATCAAGGCAAGAAAAATAAAAGACATACAAATTAGAAATGAAAAATCTCTTCCTGTTTTGAGGTGACTTGATTATATATGTAAAAATACAAGGAATCTGTAAGAAACTTTTAGAAATAATAAGTGAATTCAACAAGGTTTCAGGCTATAAGAGCAAAGCACAAAAACCAATCACATTCTTATACTAACAGTGCACCTGTGGAAACAAAAACAAAATATCATTTACAATTGCTCCAAGTAAAGTGAAATCCTTAGGAGTACATGGAGCAAAACATGTACAGGAGCTATATGATTAAAATTACAAGATGCTGGTGAAAGAAATTTAAAAAAATAAACAAGTGGAGAAAGGTACCAAGTTTATGGAATGGATGACTCAACAAACTAAAGATATTACCTCTCCCCAAATTGATCAATGCATTTGATGTAAACACCATCAAGTGGTTTTTTTGGGGGAAGGGGTACAGATATAGACAAACTTATTCTAATTTATATGGAAAGGCACAGGCTCTAGGACAGATAAAAACTCTTTATAAAGAAGAATAAAGTGGGAGGAATTGCTTTATCTGATAATAAGGCTTACCATATAGCTACAGTAATCAAGATAGTATGAAGAGGTAGATACATTTGTCAGTGGAATAACATAATCTAGAAACGGACCCTCACAAAAATATGCTCAATTGTTTTAACAATTGTATGAGAGTAATCAATGGAAGGATAGCCTTCTTTTTTTTTAATTTTATTTTATTATGTTAATCACCATACAATACATCATTAGTTTTTGATGTGGTGATCCATGATTCATTGTTTTTGTATAACACCCAGTGCTCCATGCAGTATGTGCCCTCCTTAATACCCATCACCGGGCTAACCAATCCCCCCTCCCCTCTAAAACCCTCAGTTTGTTTCTCAGAGTCCATGGTCTCTCATGGTTCATCTCTCTCTCCGATTTCCCCCCCTTCGTTTTTCCCTTCCTTCTCCTAATGTCCTCCATGCTATTCCTTATGTTCCACAGTTAAGTGAAACCATATGATAATTGGCTTTCTCTGCTTAACTTATTTCACTTAGCATAATCTCCTCCAGTCCCATCCATGTTGATGTAAAAGTTGGGTATTCATCCTTTCTGATGGCTGAGTAATATTCCATTATAAATATGGACCACATCTTCTTTATCCATTCATCTGTTGAAGGGCATCTCAGCTCTTTCCACAGTTTGGCTGTTGCAGACATTGCTGCTATGAACATTAGGGTGCATATGGCCCTTCTTTTCACTACATCTGTGTCTTTGAGGTAAATACCCAGGAGTGCAATTGCTGGGTCATAGGGTAGCTCTATGTTTAATTTTCTGAGGCACCTCCACACTGTTTTCAAAAGTGGATGTACCAACTTACATTCCCACCAACAGTGTAAGAGGGTTCCCCTTTCTCCACAACCTCTCCAACATTTGTTGTTTCTTGCCTTGTCAATTTCTGCCATTCTAACTGGTGTAAGGTGGTATCTCAATGTGGTTTTGATGTGAATTTCCCTGATGGCTAGTGATGATGAACATTTTTTCATGTGTCTGTTAGCATTTGTATGTCATCTTCAGAGAAGTGTCTGTTCATGTCTTCTGCCCATTTTTTGACTTGATTATTTGTTTTTTGGGTGTTGAGTTTGAGAAGTTCTTTATAGATCTTGGATACCAGCCCTTTATCTATAGTGTCATTTGCAAATATCTTCTCCCATTCTGTGGGTTGCCTCTTTGTTTTGTTGACTGTTTCCTTTGCTGTGCAGAAGCTTTTTATCTTGATGAAGTCCCAAAAGTTCATTTTTGCTTTTGTTTCACTAGCTTTGGAGATGTATCTTGAAAGAAGTTGCTGTGGCTGATGTCCAAGAGGTTACTGCCTATGTTCTCCTCTAGGATTTGGATGGATTCCTGTCTCACATTGAGGTCTTTCATCCACTTTGAGTTTATCTTTGTGAATGGTGTTAGAGAATGGTCGAATGTCATTCTTCTGCATGTGGCTGTCCAATTGTCCCAGCACCATTTATTGAAGAGACTGTCTTTTTTCCATTGCATGTTTTTTCCTGCTTTGTCAAAGATTATTTGACCATAGAGTTGAGGGTCCATATCTGGGTTCTCTATTCTGTTCCATTGGTCTATATGTCTGTTTTTGTGCCAGTACCATGCTGTCTTGGTGATCACAGCTTTGTAATATAGCTTGAAATCGGACAACATGATGCCCCCAACTTTGTTTTTCTTTTTCAACATCTCCTTGGCAATTCGGGGTCTTTTCTGATTCCATACAAATTTTAGGATTGTTTGTTCCAGCACTTTGAAAAACGTCATTGGAATTTTGATCGGGATGGCATTGAAGGTATAGATTGCTCTGGGTAGCACAGACATTTTAACAATGTTTATTCTTCCGATCCATGAGCATGGAATGTTTTTCCATCTTTTTGTGTCTTCTTCAATTTCTTTCATGAGCAGTCTGTAGTTCCTAGAGTATAGATCCTTTACCTCTTTGGTTAGGTTTATTCCGAGGTATCTTATGGTTTTTGGTGCTATTGTAAATGGAATCGTTTCTCTAATTTCTCTTTCTACACTTGCATTGTTAATGTATAAGAAAGCCACTGATTTCTGTGCATTGATTTTGTATCCTGCCACAATACTGAATTGCTGTATGAGTTCTAGTAATTTGGGGGTGGAGTCTTTTGGGTTTTCCACATAAAGTATCATGTCATCTGCGAAAAGAGAGAGTTTGACTTCTTCTTTGCCAATTTGAATACCTTTTATTTCTTTTTGTTGTCTGATTGCTGTTGCTAGGACATCTAGTACTATGTTGAACAATAGTGGCAAGAGTGGGCATTCCTTATCGTGTTCCTGATCATAAGGGAAAGGCGCTCAGCTTTTCCCCATTGAGGATGATATTCGCTGTGGGTTTTTCATAGATGGCTTTTATGAACTTGAGGAATGTTCCCTCTATCCCTATACTCTGAAGAGTTTTAATCAGGAAAGGATGCTGTATTTTGTCAAATGCTTTTTCTGCATCAATTGAGAGGACCATGTGGTTCTTCTCTCTCCTCTTATTAATGTGTTGTATCACACTGATTGATTTGCGAATGTAGAACCACCCTTGCATCCCAGGGATAAATCCCACTTGGTCGTGGTGGATGATCCTTTTAATGTATTGTTGGATCCTATTAGCTAGGATTTTGTTGAGGATTTTGGAATCCATATTCATCAGGGATATCGGTCTGAAATTCTCCTTTTTGATGGGGTCTTTGCCTGGTTTGGGGATTAAGGTAATGCTGGCCTCATAGAATGAGTCTGGAAGCTTTCCTTCTGTTTCTATTTTTTGAAATAGGTTCAGTAGAATAGGTATTATTTCTTCTTTGAATGTTTGGTAGAATTCCCCAGGGAATCCATCAGGCCCTGGACTCTTGTTATTTTTTTTTTTTTAAAGATTTTATTTATTTATTTGACAGAGAGAGACACAGTGACAGAGGGAACACAAGCAGGGGGGGTGGGGGAGGGAGAAGCAGGCTTCCTGCGGAGCAGGGAGCCCGATGTGGGGCTCAATCCCAGGACCCTGGGATCATGACCTGAGCCGAAGGCAGACACTTAACGACTGAGCCACCCAGGCGCCCCTGGACTCTTGTTTTTTGGGAGGTTTTTGATCACTGCTTCAATCTCCTTACTGGTTATTGGCCTATTCAGGTTGTCAATTTCTTCCTGTTTCAGTCTTGGGAGTTTATAGGTTTCCAGGAAGGCCTCCATTTCATCCAGATTGCTCAGTTTATTGGCATATAGTTGTTGATAATAATTTCTAATAATTGTTTCTATTTCCTTGGTGTTAGTCATGATCTCTCCCCTTTCATTCATAATTTTATTAATTGGGGTCCTTTCTCTTTTCTTTTGGATAAGTCTGGCCAGTGGTTTATCGATCTTATTAATTCTTTCAAAGAACCAACTTCTAGTTTCATTGATCTGATCTACTGTGTTTCTGGTTTCTAATTCATTGATTTCTGCTCTAATCTTAATTATTTCTCTTCTAATGCGTGGCTTAGACATCGTTTGTTGCTTTTTCTCTAGTTCTTTAAGGTGTAGAGTTAGTTGGTGAATTCGGGATTTTTCTATTTTTTTGAGTGAGGCTTGGATGGCTATGTATTTCCCCCTTAGGACCGCCTTTGCAGTATCCCATAGGTTTTGGACCAATGTGTTTTTGTTCTCATTGGTTTCCATGAATTGTTTAAGTTCTTTGATTTCCTGGTTGACCGAAACATTCTTGAGCAGAGTGGTCTTTAGCTTCCAAGTGTTTGAATTTCTTCCAATTTTTTTCTTGTGATTGAGTTCCAGTTTTAAAGCATTATGGTCTGAGAATATGCAGGAATAATCTCAATCTTTTGTTATTGGTTGAGACCTGATTTGTGACCCAGTATGTGGTCTATTCTGGAGAAAGTTCCATGTGCGCTCGAGAAGAATGAGTATTCTGTTGTTTTAGGGTGGAATGTTCTGTAAATATCTATGAGGTCTATCTGGTCCAGTGTGTCATTCAAAGCTCTTGTTTCCTTGTTGATTTTCTGCTTAGATGATCTGTCCATTGCTGAGAGTGAAGTATTGAGGTCTCCTACAATTAACGTATTGTTATCAATATGACTCTTTATTTTGGTTAACAGTTGGCTTCTGTAGATGGCTGCTCCCATGTTGGGGGCATAGATATTTACAATTGTTAGATCTTCTTGTTGGATAGACCCTTTAAGAATGATATAGTGTCCTTCCGTGTCTCTAACTACAGTCTTTAGTTTAAAATCTAATTTGTCTGATATAAGAATTGCTACCCCAGCTTTCTTTTGAGGTCCACTGGCATGGAAGGTGCATCTCCATCCCTTCACTTTCAGTCTGGATGTATCTTTAGGTTCAAAATGAGTCTCTTGTAGGCAGCATATGGATGGGTCCTGTCTTTTTATCCAATCTGCAACCCTGTGTGGTTTTATGGAAGCATTTAGGCCATTCACGTTGAGAGTGATTATTGAAAGATATGAATTAATTGTCATCATGTTGCCTGTGAAGACGTTGTTTTTATAGATTGTCCCCGTAAATTTCTGTTGTATATCACTCTTGGGGTCTTTCTCCTTTTATAGAACCCCCCCTTCATATTTCTTGCAGCGCCGGCTTAGTGGTCACATATTCTTTCAGTTTCTGCCGGTCGTGGAAGCTCTGCATCTCTCCATCCATTCTAAATGACAGCCTTGCCAGATAAAGTATTCTTGGCTGCATGTTCTTCTCTTTTAGTACCCTGAATATGTCTTGCCAGGCCTTTCTGGCTTGCCAGGTCTCTGTGGATAGGTCTGACGTTATTCTGATGTTCCTCCCTCTGTACGTAAGGAATCTCTTCCCCCTAACTACCCTTAAGATGGTTTCCGTGGTTCTAAGATTTGAGAGTTTTACTATTACATGCCGGGGTGTTGGCCTGTTTTCCTTGATCTTGGGAGGGGTCCTCTCTGCCTCTAGGACACAAATGTTTGTTTCATTCTCCAGATTAGGGAAGTTCTCAGCTAGAATTTGCTCAAATATATCTTCTAGTCCTCTCTCTCTCTCCACTCCCTCCGGGATTCCAATATTTCTGACATTGGAACGTTTTATGGAGTCATATATTTCTCTGATTCTATTTTCATGGATTCTGAGTTGTTTTTCCCTGGCCTCCACTTTTCCCTTTTTATCTTTTAAATTGTCTCTAGATCACTAATTTGTTCTTCTGCCTCACTTACCCTAGCTGTTAGATTATCTAGATTAGATTGGATCTCATTGACAGCATTTTTAAGTTATGCCAATTCAGCTTTCATTTCTGCCCTTAGAGACTCTGTGTTGCCATTAATCAATTTAGGTAGAATGGAGATTCTAGCTATTGTCTTCACAATTGCTAGCCTGAATTCCATCTCCAACATCTTGGTTATATCTGAATCCATTTGTAAATCTGTGGCATAAGTCATAATCTCTGAGTCTTTCCTATTTTGGGGTTTCCTCCTCCTAGTCATTCTCTTGAGGGGTGGTTGAGGGAATGTATAGAATCCAAATTATTGACAAGAACCCAAGCAAGATGCACCTGTTTTCTAGGGACCTTAGGGTTGCTGGCCCCTTGTTCTCCCAGCCTGTCTTCTGGGGGAGGGGCTTGCCACACTGTTACTCAGGCAACCCTCTTTGGGCAGAGTTGCCCTGCACCCTGTGGCGGGGGATGGACTCAGTGAAAACCGGTTTGGGGGGGCTTTTGTTCTCTGGTGGCTTTCCCTGGTGGTTTTCTGTGTCTCTTCCGAGAGTCAGAACAGAAGAGACCGTTTCCAACCCCTGCCTCAGAGCAGAGGGATCGCAGTCTGTTCTTCAGTGAGCTCTCCAGGCCACACTGTCTCCATTTCTGTCTGTGCTGCTATAAACTGCAGCATCCTGGGTTGTGCGCCCCTCTGCAGCGCTTCCAGTTCTCTCCTCCAGGTCGGGGCACATCTTGCCCTTTGTGTTTCTAAAACCGCCAGCCACCCCTGTTCACAGGCTCGGCCCCACCGCTCTGGTTTCCATTCAGGGGGCTGTCCTAAAGTCCTTTCTCGCTGCTACCGGTCTGCAAGTCTGTGCCCCATCTCCAGCGTGGGAGGCTATCGCTCACCAGTGGTGTAGGATCCCCACAGCCAGGTTCCCTCCCGCCGCCATTTATCCTCCAATATCTGCCCACGGAATCACGGTTCCCTGCTTCGAACCTTGAAACCAATTGCCTGTGATATTCTGTTTGTAGAGATCCAGATCTGTCTTCTTACATCTCAGGCTGATTTCATGGGTGTTCAGAGTGGTCTGGTAGATATCCAGCTCAATTCCAGGGACCTGTTGGAATAGCGTCCCCTACTCCTCTGCCATCTTTTCCCCCTCCTCAGAAGGATAGGCTTCTTAACAGACAGTGCTGGAGCAATTAGACATCCATAGGCAAAAAAAAAAAACAAAACAAAACAGAAACTTCCTCGTAAATCTCATACTCTAATACAAAAATTAGCTCAAAATGTGTCACAGACTTAAATGTAAAACATAAAAACTATAAAACTTTTAGAAAAATCATAGGAGACAATCTTTGGGAACTAGGGCTAGGCAAAGAGTTCTTAGACTTGATATCAAAGCATGATTCCTAAAAGGAAAAGTAGAAAAATTTAACCTCATCAAAATGAAAAATTTTTGTTCTGTGAGAGTCTATGTGAAGAGGATGAGAGATAAATTATGGGCTGGGAGAAGATATTTGCAGACAATGTATCTGACAAAGACTAGTACTAAGAATATATAAAGAGATCTCAAAACTCAGCAATAACAGAACAAATTATAAAATGATCAGTAGACCTGATGAAGAGACATTTCACCAAAGTGGATACATAGATGGCAAATAAGTCCATGAAAAGATGTTCAACATCATTAGCCATCAAAGAAATGCAAATTGAAACCAAAATGAAGTAGACTACATATCTATCAGAATGGCTAAAATAAAAAATAGTTACAGTACCAAATGTTGGTGAGGGTTCAGAGAAACTAGATCACTCATGCATTTCTGAGAAAATGTAAAATGTTACAGCCACTCTGGAAACTAATTTTGCAGAGTCTTAATGCAGTTATCATATGACCCAACAAGGGCATCTTAGGCCTTTATCCCAGAGAAATGGAAAATTTGTTTGTTTTTTTTTTAAAAAGATTTTATTTATTTATTTGAGAGAGCAAGAAAGAGAGAGAACAGAGAGAAAGTGAGAGGGAGAAGCAGACTCCCCACTGAGCAGAGAGCCCAATGCAGGGCTTGATCCCAGGACCCTGAGATCATGACCTGAGCCAAAGAAGATGCTTAACTGACTGAGCCACCCAGGTGCCCCAGAAAATTTATGTTTATACAAAAATCCGTACACAAATGTTCATAGCTGCTTTGTTCTTCTATAATCAGATGTATTAATCTATTGCACAACTGGCCCACCACAGCTTTAGTCTTAATAGACAGAAACTGGAAACAGCCCAGATCTTCTTCAAAAAGTGAATGGTTAAAAAAAACTGGTATATCTATACCATGGAATACTGCTTCTCAACAATAAAAAGGAATCACCTATTGATACATGCAACAACTTGGATGAATCCCCAGGGAATTATGCTGAGTGAAAAAAAGCCAATCCCCAAAAGTTTAAAAAGCATGATTCCATTTATATAGCATTTTTGAAATAACAAAATGGAGGACTAATTAGTGGTTGCCAGTGATTAGGGTTGAGAGGGGGGGCAGCAGGAGGGAGGTGAGTGTGATTATAAAGGGAAACAGGAGGGATCATTATGTTGTTGGAACTGTTGAGTATGTTGACTTTTGTGATGGATACATGAACCTATACCAGAGGGAAAAATGTATAGAAGTAAATACAGAACACACACACACACACAAATGAGGATCAGTAAAACTGGGGTAATTTGGGTAAGATTGGTGGATTATATGAATGTCAATATCCTGGTTGTGATATTATACTATAGTCTGCAAAATGTTGCCATGTGGGTAAACTGGGCAAAGCGAGTAAGTGATCTCTCTGTATTATTTCTTACATCAGTGTAGGAATTTTCAATTATCTCAATAAGAAGTTCAATTAAATGTGCTGCTGCAGAAGTGTAGAGAAGAGATGAGGAAATTGGACTTGGGTGATAATGGAGGTCTCCTCAGTGAATCAGTCAGTGAAAAGAAACAAGGTACAGGATAGTTTGTGCAGTATATTCCCATTTATGATTTCAAAAGATGCATATATACATATTTGTATATCAATGTTGAAAATTACTGGAAGGAGATGTAGGAAACTGTTGTAATAATGGCCTCTGGGAAGTCTAGCATGGGGGCAGGGGAGACTGACTTTTCAAAATATGACCTTCTGTGGTACTTGATTCTTTTTTTTAACCCACGTGCATATATTGCTTTATATAATTTATACTAAAAAATACATAGGAACTAGGCAAAATATAAACCTCAGTGTTTTAAAATATGAATTTTTATATCAGTGCTATCATAATTATTATAAGAAGTAGAAGCCTCTATGGCTGTCTTGTAGGGGGCAAATAAATTTGCTGATTTTGTTGGAGAAGGAAGCTTTCATTGAAAAATGATTCCCATTGCTCTGATAACCCCAAACCCTGAGACTCTAGGCCAGAGCCAGTCACAGAGGAAGCTATCACAAGGGAGTGTGATGAGTTCTGATATCAGCTTCATGGTTAGTTTAAAAAAAAGTTGGGGGGGGGGTGGTTCTTAGGGCCCTGTATTTTAATGTCAAACTGTATGGAAGAAATGAATTATTTGTGCTGGTATTTTGTCATTTATACTGTCTCACTGATCACATTTAAAATCTGTTCATGAAAACAGTCATAGATAATTTAAAAGCTTATATCCTCCTAATGCTTGGGTGTAAATATCAACAATATTGACAGCAGTTGGCGTCCAGTCTTTCCTACAGCCTACTAGCAGGGAAGAGACAACTGAGGTGCAGATTATATATATTAGCTGGGCCCCATTCTGGGTTCATCAGAACTCCTGAAAAGGCTGATCCATTATGATTAAATGAGGAACAGCTAGGGAACAGGTCTGCAGTACAATTAATTGATGTATAAATTCTCTGAGACCTTTTGAGCTAAATGTAAGTCTCAGCCATATGCAGAGGCAAGACAGCACAAACAAAGCAGTCTGTGTAAACAGCAATGGTGGTGGGTCACACTTATGTTACCTTGGGCCAAAGTGATTTTGAAAATGGGTCGAAGTGATTTTGAAAAAAATTTTTTTTAAATTGATGAAAGTTCTCCGATAAATCACTACTCCACAGCAACATTTTCATCATAAAACCTGTTTATCCCTTTATTTTTATTTTTATATCCTGCTTTATATTTTAGGAAGGAGTTGACAAGCCGCTGATTAAAACAGCTGAAACAGCTTTAAAAACAAATACTGTGGGCTTTTGGCTCCCTCTTCCACAGATCTTAAGGGTTGTAACATTCTTCCCCCTGCCTTGGTTTTGTCAAGTGATCACACTTATGTTTAATCCTCAGTGGCTAGTGTGCTCGGGCCTACTATCATTTGAGAGACCTTTGCAAATGGAGATGAAAACTCCTGGTCTTGGTTCAATTCACCTGCACAACATTTGGCTTGAGAAGAACGTGTCTAATGAGTTGGACTGTAACTGAAGCTAGTCTCTAGGTTGGCCCCAAGGGTTAAGGTAGAATTGCCACCCTCTACCCTGTTCTGATGTCTGGCTTGCAGAGGAACTCCTAATGGGTCTGGGTGAATGAATTGGGATTACAGATAATTTTTGACTGAACAAGTCTTGGCAACTGTGTGTTTGATGCTGTTTTATTTTTTTTTAAGATTTTATTTATTTATTAGAGAGAGAGAGAGAGAGAACGAGAGCACAAGCAGGGGGAGCAGCAGAGGGAGAGGGAGAAGCAGGCTCCCTGCTCAGCAGGGATGCGGGGCTCGATCTCAGGACCCTGGGATCATGACCTGAGCCGAAGGCAGCCGCTTAACCAACTGAGCCACCCAGGCATCCCTTGATGCTGTTTTCACAACACATTGCTCTGCTCTCAGTGTGTTGGCCAATCTATCAGGACAACTTGACTTGGAAGACTTGGAGGCATCTCAGACTTATCATATTCCAAAATGAACTCAGGACTTTCCTTCCAAAAGTTAAGTTTCATCCCTCACCTCCTCTAGTTTCAACTCTAACTTCTTATTCTCCAATCCCCTGTCCAATCAGTGAACAAGTCCTATTGATAATCTCTCCAAATGCCCATCAACTCTGCCCTTCCTTTCTATTCCCACTATCAGTGCCTTAAGTCAGGCCCATAGCATTACCCACCTAGATGACTTTAACAGATTCTTCTTTTTCCGCTCTCACTCTTCTAAGAAATAATGATATATACTTAATGCATACAGAGTTCTTATTATATACTGGGTATTTTCTAAGAGCTTCATATTCATTACCTTGTTTAATTCTCACAACTCTGTAAGGTAAGTGCTATTATCATTGCCGTATTACAGATGGAGGAAGCTGAGGGAGAGAGCAGTGGAGATACTTGTCCAGGTTTACACATCCAATAAGTGCCCCAGTTCATCCTGTATTGCAGTTATTCTCATGCTTTAGGGAACATAAAAATCACAAAAGGGGAGGATTATGCTAAATGCAGATTCCCAACCTCCACTTTTTGATAGTCTTCTGCAACAGGTCTGGAATTTGTCAATCTGCATTTCTACTAACCCCACTGATTCTGTTGCAGGTGGTCCAAGGAGTACACTTTGAGAAACACTGGTCCACAGCTTTAGAGTGAGCTTACTAAAACATAAATCTCATAATTTCATTCTTTTCAATGACTCCCTATTGCTTTAAGGATAAGTGCCAATCCTTTGGTATGGCATACAAAACCCTCTACAAAGTAGCTCTTGACAGCCTCTCCAGCTTAATCTTTAGCACCTTCTTCCTATACCAGACTTCTTATAATTGTTTAGCTATCCATTAATTCACTCATTCACCCCACCACCACTGACAAAGTTTTTACTTATGCTGTACTAGATGTGGAGATATAGCCAAAAAGATAGGGTACATTCTCTCAAGAAACTTAGGCTAGTGGAGGTTCATTTTAAAGGGCCAGGTACAAAACACAATGAAAGCAGAGTAGAAGAAGCACTTAACTCAGCCAGGGAGTCAAGGGAGTCATCACAGAGGAAGTAACAGCTGAGACTTAAAGGATCAATAGAAGTTTACCTGGTAGACAGTTTACCTGATAGACAGATGGGAAGAACATTCCAGGTAGAGAGATGCAGCATGTACAGAAGTAGGGAAATACATATTCCAGAGTCTATACATAGTTCTGTAATTCTAGAGTGAAATTATAAGGGGATTACAGAGAGTTGTCCAAGCTAAAGCAAGGGCTAGGGACTTATATACTGCAATAGGCAGAAATCTAAGATGGTCCCCAAGATTCCCAGTGTTAACTGCTGTGGTTTTCCTGTTCAAATTTCCTTACCCCTTGAATGCAAGAGGCAGGACTTATGAATATGATGGGCTATCACTCCAGTGTGTAGGTTACTAATTCACTGACTTTGAGTTGATCAAAAAGGGAGTTATATTGTGTGGGACTGACTCAATCAAGTGAGCTGTTACATCGGGATTAAAAAGTCAGAGACATGCACCTGTGATGGCCAGGAAGAAAGAAAGAAAAATTGTTGTGAACTGCCTGTGGGGAGCATGTGACAAGGAATTGCAGGTGGTCTCTAGCAGCTGAGAATGGTCTCTGGCAAACAGCTAGCAATAAAATAGGGCCATCAGTCCTACAAATGCAGGGAAGTGAACACTGCTGACAACCTGAATGAACTTGGAAAAGAACCCCAAGCCTCATATGAAAATTGTAGCCCTAGCCCACACCTCAGTTTCAGGGTGGTGAGACCCTGAGCAGAGGACCCAGTTAACCTATGCCTGGAAACTGTGAGATCATAAATTTGTATTGTTTTAAAGTGTTAAGTTTGTGGTCATTTGTTATTTGACAATAGAAAGCTAGGACATATTTCATGCAAAAGAATTTAGATTTTGTGCACATTTGATTGAGAAATATGGAAAAGAGTCTAAGCAGAGTAATGCCATTATGTACATGTTAGAAATAGAAATCTGACAGCAATACAGAGAATGAATGGTAGACACTGAAGGGAGAAATCCATGGTATTTCTCTCTCTCTCACTCTGTCTTTTTTGTTGTTGTTCTTCTTCTTTGGACACCATGTTTATCAGTGGCTGTGTTCCCTCTATGTTTCCTCATAGACCTTGCCTACATGATCTCAGCTCCTACCAGACAGTCCCTACCATGGTTCTAGTTCCCACTGGAAGGCTACAATTTTGGCCTGTGATAACACTAACTACACTTGTTGTTCTTTAATCCTTGGTGGGCAGATGGTGGCTAATCTCTGGGTTACCTTATGATCGCTGTTTGGCTTCCCAGCAATTTGTTCACCTATTTAACCAGTTCTCTCCTTTAAAATCCCCATGTTTGAAATTTCTGGAGTGGTTTCTCTTTCCTGACTAGAATTATCACTGATCCAGGTGGTAAATTGACAAGTGCGGGTGATTGATTATATGTAAGATGGAGTCAACAGTGAAGGATCTCAGATGACAAGGGTTTGAACAACCAGCTGGATAATAATGCTGGTGAATTTTTACTGGTGAATTGAATAAAATATTTAAGGAAGAAATGCCACTAATCATACACAAACTTGTTCAGAAAATGGAAAAGGAGGTTCATTTCGTACATTTTTCTATGAAGCAGAAAAACCTTGATACCAAAATCTTGCAAAATGTTGCAGAAAAAGAACTATAAACAAATATACTTTGTGTACACAGATGCAAAAGTCCTTTATTAAATGTTAAGTTGAAACCAGCAATGTCTAAAAAGAATAAAAGGAAAAAAGTATGATCATTCCAACAGATGTAAGAAGATTCTGACAAAATCCAACACCTGTTCATGATACAAAACAAAACCTCAGCAGACTAGAAATCGAAGGAACCTTCCTCCATATGATAACTCACAGGTCTCATGATATTTAATGATCAAATACAAATACTTTCCCCTAAACTCAGAATTAGGCAAGGATACCCAGTCTCACTGCTTCTATTGAACATTGTTCTGGAGATCTTAGGAAATTCAATAAGTAAGATAAATCAAAGGCATAAATATTGGAAAGGAAAACTTAAAAGCATCTCTATTCATATACAATATGATTATTTTATGTAGAAAATTCTAGGGAATCTACAAAACAATTAGTCAATCTACTAAGTGAATCAACCAAGGTGATGTGACTCAATATATAAAAAAATAATAATAATGGTAGAGTTCCAATCCAAGATAATGATGTAGGAAGCCTCTAAACTCACCTCCTGCATGGAACACACCAAATTACACCTATGAATAGAATAGGTCCTCCTGAACAGGAACTGAGGATTGACCAAACAGCTACTGAACAACCAAAGATAGAATGGCAAGAGAACAGCAAAGAGACAGACACACACCACAGTTTAAAAAAATAACTAGCATGTACAGCTGTAGCTCCAGCCAGTCAACAAGTCACTAAGCACACATAGTCTGCATAGAGGACACCATACACAAGACCACTTCTTCAACTTTAGGAGTATCCATTCTGCCTAATCCATAGACCTCTCCTTCAACTTTAGGGGAAGTGGCCATTCTACTTGATCCATAGAAACAAACACAAGAAGTCAAGCAAAATGGGGAGGCAGAAATATGTTCCAGAAGAAAGAATAAGAAAAAAACCTCAGAAAAAGAACTAAATAAAACAGAGATAAGCAATATTCCTGGGAAAGGCCAGTGTCCCTGATGGACATAGATGCAAAAATCCTCAACAACATATTAGCAAGCTGTATACAATGATACATTAAAAAGATCATTCACCATGATCAGGTGGGATTTATTCCCAGGATGCAAGGATGGTTCAATATTTGCAAATCAATCAACGTTATATAGTACATCAACAAAACAAAGGATAAAAATCATATGGTCATCTCAAAAGATGTAGAAAAGCATTTGACAAAGTATAACATCCATCCATAGTGAAAACTATCAACAAAATGGGGTTAGACAGGATATACCTCAACATAATAAAGGCCATATATGAAAAAAACCACAGCTAATGTTATCCTCAGTGGTGAAAAACTGAGAGCTTTCTCTCTCAGGTCAAGAACAAGACAAGGATGTCCACTCTCACCACTTTTATTGAACATAGTACTAGAAAACTTAGCCACCACAACCAGATAAGAAAAAGAAATCAGAGGTATCCATATTGGTAAAGAAGAAGATAAACTGTCACCATTTGCAGACAACATCATACTATACGTAGAAAATCCTGAAGACTCCACCAAAAAACTACTAGAAGTAATAAGCGAATTCAGTAAAGTGGCAGGATACAAAATTAATTCTCAGAAATTGGTAGCATTTTTATACACTAACAACAAAGTCACAGAAAGAGAAATTTAAAAAATAATACCATTTATAATTATCCAGAAAAATAAAATACCTAGGAATAAACTTAACCAAAAAGGTGAAAGGCCTGTACTCTGAAAACTATAAAATGCTGATAAAAGAAATTGAAGATGACACAAACAAATGGAAAGGTAGTCCATGCTCATGGTTTGGAAGAATTAATATTGTCAATATTTCCATATTACCCAAATCAATATATAGATTCAATGCATTCCCTATCAAAATGCTAACAGCATTTTCCCACAAAACTAGAACAAATAACAGGAAAATTTATGTGGAACCACAGAACCCCTGAATAGCCAAAGCAATCCTGAGAAACAAGAACAAAACTGGAGGTATCACAACTCCAGATTCCAAGATATACTACAAAGCTGTAATAATTAAAACAGTATGGTACTGGCACAAAAATAGACACGTAGATCAATGGATCAGGATAGAGACCCAGAAATAAACCCATCTTTATGTGGTCAATTAATCGATGACAGAGCAGGCAAGAATATACAATGGGGAAAAGACAGTCTTTTCAATTAATGGTGTTGGGAAAACTGGAGAGCTACATGTGAAAGAATGAAATGGGATTACTTTCCTACACCATACACAAAAATAAACTCAAAATGGATCAAAGACCTACTTGTGAGACTTGAAACAATAAAAATCCTAGAAGAGAGTACAGGCAGTAATTTCTCTGACATTGGCCATAGCAACATTTGTCTAGATGTCTCCCGAGGCAAGGGAAACAAAAGCAAAAATAAACTATTGGGACTACAACAAAATAAAAATCTTTTGCACAGTGAAGTAAACTATCAAGAAAACGAAAAGACAACCTACTGAATGGGAGAAGACATTTGCAAATGACATATCCAATAATGGGTTAATATCTAAAATATATAAAGAATTCATACAACTCAACACCAAAAAAAAAAAAGCTGATTTAAAAAGTGAGCAGAGGATCTGAATAGACATTTTTCCAAATAAGACATCCAGATGGCCAACAGACACATGAAAAGATGCTCAACATCACTCACCATCAGGGAACTGCAAATCAAAATCACAATAAGATATCACCTCATGCCTTTTAGAATGCTAAAATCAAGAAGATAAGAAACAACAAATGTTGGCAAAGATGTGGAGAAAAAGAAACACTTGTCTACTCTTGGTGGGACTGTAAATTGGTACAACTACTGTGGAAAACAGTGTGGAGGATCCTCAAAAAATTAAAAATAAAAATATAATAGCATAATCCAATAGTTTCACTACTGGGTATTTACCAAGGATAAATGAAAAGACTAACTCAAAAAGATATATACACCCCTCTGTTTATTGCAGCATTATTTACAATAGCCAAAACATGGAAGCAACCTATCAGTAGATGAATGTATAAGGAATGTGGTGTGTATGTACACACACACACACACACACTGAAATAGTATATAGCCATTAAAAAGGATGAGATTGTGCCATTTTAGACAACATGGATGGACCTAGAGAGTATTAAGCTAAGTGAGATAAGTTAGATTGAGAAAGACAAATACCATATGATTCCACTCATAAATAGAATCTAAAAAAAATGAATAAACAAAAATCAGAATCTCTAAATACAGAGAACTGATGGTTGCCAGAGGGTAGGAGAATGGGGGTTAGGCAAAATGAGAGAAGGGGAGAGGGAGATACAGGCCTCCAGTTATAGAATAAGTCACAGGAAAAAAAAATCAGAGCATAAAGAGTACAGTCAATGATATCTTCTTTAAAGATCCCGATTTTTTTTAAAAAAAGATTTTATTTATTTTAGAGATAGAGTGCACAAGTAAGGGGACAGGCAAAGGGAATCTCAAGTGGACTCTGCACTGAGCACAGAGCCCAACGTGGGGCTCAATCTCATGACCCTGAGATCATGACCTGAGCTGAAATCATGAGTTGGACTCTTAACCAACTGAGCCACCCAGGTGCCCCACAGTCAATGATACTGTAATAGCAATGTAACGGACCAGATGGTAGCTGTATACTTGTGGTGAACATAGCCTAATGTATAAGCTTGTCAAATCACCAAGTTGTACACCTGAAACTCATGTAACATTGTGTGTCAACTATCTTCAAATTTTAAAAATAGTAATAATAAAATACTAAAAAAAAAATCCAAAAAAAATAGTATATAGTTATAGTGGCACAAAACAATTGGAAAAAATTTGAGCCAACAATTCCGTTTACAATTGCATCAAAAACATAACATGATTTAGGGAAAAAATAACAGACATACATGAGATCTCCACATTGAAAAGCACAAAAATTGCTGGCTAAAGACTTGATATTATTAAGATGTTCATTCTCCCCAAATTAACTGCTAGATTCATGCAATGAAATAAAAATCCTGGAAGGTTCTTTTGTAAAAATTGAGAAGCGGTTTCTAAAATTCATGTAGAATTGCAAAGGACCTAGAATAGCCAAATTTCCTCCCCCATCTTTATTGGGGTGTAATTGACAAATAAAAATTAGGTATGTTTAAAGTTTAAGTCTTAATGTTTTGATACATGTGTACATTGTGAAGTAATAGCCACAAGCAAGATAATTAATATATCCATTACCTCACATACTCTTTCTTTTTTCTTCTTTTTTTGTCATGAGAATACTGAAGATCTTCCCTCTTAGCAAATTTCAAGTATACAATACAGTATTTTGGATTATATTCACATTGCTGTACATTAGATCTCCATAATTTATTCATCTTGCAAAACTGAGATTATGTACTTGTTGACTATCTCTCCCTAGCAACCCCACCACCAGCCTCTGGCAACCACAATTCGACTCTCTGCTTCTGTGAGTTTGACTATTTTAGATTCCACATATAAGTGAGATCATGCAGGGGTGCCTGGGTGGCTCAGTTGTTTAAGCATCCAACTCTTGGTCTTGGCTCAGGGCATGATCTCAGACTCTGTGCTGGGTGTGGAGCCTGCTTGAGATTCTCTCTCTCCCTCCCCCTGCCCATCCCCCCTTCTGTTCCCCTCTCTAAAAAAATAAGTGCAATCATTCAATATTTGTTTTTATGTGGCTGACTTATTTCACTTAGCTTAATGTCCTCCAGGTTCATTTATGTTGTCTTAAATGGCAGATTTTCCTTCTTTTTTAAGGGTGAATGATATTCTGTGGTATATGCATACCTATTTTCTTTATCCATTAATTTGTTGATGGACACTTAGGTTGTTTACATATCTTGGCTATTTTGAATAATGCTGCAATGAACATGGAATGCAGATATCTCTTTGAGACATAGATTTTTTTTGTTTTATTTGTCACGTTTATTTTATTTATTTTTAAATTTTATTTTATTATGTTAATCACCATACATGACATCATTAGTTTTTGATGTAGTGTTCCATGATTCATTGTTTGCGTATAACACCCAGTGCTCCATTCAATACGTGACCTCTTTAAAACCCATCACCAGGCTAACCCGTCCCCCCACCCCTCTCCCCTCTAGAACCCTTGGTTTGTTTCTCAGAGTCCATAGTCTCTCATGGTTCATCTCCCCCTGATTTCCCCCCCTTCATTTTCCCTTCCTACTATCTTCTTTTTTTTTCTTTTTAACATATAATGTATTATTTGTTTCAGAGGTACAGGTCTGTGATTCATCAGTCTTACACAATTCACAGAGCTCACCATGACATATACCCTCCCCAATGTCTATCACCCAGCCACCCCATCCCTCCCACCCACCCCCACTCCAGCAACCCTCACTTTGTTTCCTGAGATTAAGAATTCCTCATATTTCTCTGATTGACTTATTTCGCTCAGCATAATACCCTCCAGTTCCATCCATGTCGTTGCAAATGGCAAGATTTCGGGTTTTTTGATGGCTGCATAATATTCCATTGTGTATATATACCACATCTTCTTTATCCATTCATCTGTTGATGGACATCTTGGCTCTTTCCATAGTTTGGCTATTGTGGATATTGCTGCTATAAACATTGGTGTGCACATACCCCTTCGGATCACTACATTTGTATCTTTGGGGTAAATACCCAGTAGTGCAGGGGCGCCTGAGTGGCTCAGTCGTTAAGTGTCTGCCTTCGGCTTGGGTCATGATCCCAGGGTCCTGGGATTGAGCCCCACATCAGGCTCCCTGCTCCGCGGGAAGCCTGCTTCTCCCTCTCCCACTCCCTCTGCTTGTGTTCCCTCTTTCACTGTGTCTCTCTCTGTCAAATAAATAAATAAAATCTTAAAAAAAAATACCCAGTAGTGCAATTGCTGGGTCAGATGGTAGCTCTATTTTCAACTTTTTGAGGAACCTCCATACTGTTTTCCAGAGTGGCTACACCAGCTTGCATTCCTACCAACAGTGTAGGAGGGTTCCCCTTACTCTGCATCCTCGCCAACATCTGTCGTTTCCTGACTTGTTAATTTTAGCCATTCTGACTGGTGTGAGGTGGTATCTCACTGAGGTTTTGATTTGCATTTCCCTGATGCCGAGCGATGTTGAGCACTTTTTCATGTGTCTGTTGGCCATTTGGATGTCTTCTTTGGAAAAATGTCTGTTCATGTCTTCTGTCCATTTCTTGATTGGATCATCTGTTCTTTGGGTGTTGAGTTTGATAAGTTCTTTATAGATTTTGGATACCAGCCCATTATCTGATATGTCATTTGCAAATATCTTCTCTCATTCCGTCGGTTGTCCTTTGGTTTTGTTGACTGTTTCCTTTCCTGTGCAAAAGCTTTTTATCTTGATGAAGTCCCAATAGTTCATTTTTGCAGTTGCTTCCCTTGCCTTTGGCGATGTTTCTAGGAAGAAGTTGCTGCGGCTGAGGTCGAAGAGGTTGCTGCCTGTGTTCTCCTCTGGGATTTTGATGGACTCCTGTCTCACATTTACATCTTTCATCCATTTTGAGTCTATTTTTGTGTGTGGTGTAAGGAAATGGTCCAGTTTCATTCTTCTGCATGTGGCTGTCCAATTTTCCCAACACCATTTGTTGAAGAGGCTGTCTTTTTTCCACTGGACATTCTTTCCTGCTTTGTCGAAGATGAGTTGACCATGGAGTTGAGGGTCCATTTCTGGGCTCTCTATTCTGTTCCATTGATCTATGTGTCTGTTTTTGTGCCAGTACCATACTGTCTTGATGATTACAGCTTTGTAATAGAGCTTGAAGTCCGGAATTGTGGTGCCCCCAGCTCTGCTTTTCTTTTTCAACATTCCTCTGGCTATTCGGGGTCTTTTCTGGTTCCATACAAATTTTAGGATTATTTGCTCCATTTCTTTGAAAAAAGTTGATGGTATTTTGATAGGGATTGCATTAAATGTGTAGATTGCTCTAGGTAACATTGACATCTTCACAATAATTGTTCTTCCAATCCATGAGCATGGAACGTTTTTCCATTTCTTTGTGTCTTCCTCAATTTCTTTCATGAGTATTTTATAGTTTTCTGAGTACAGATTCTTTGCCTCTTTGGTTAGATTTATTCCAAGGTATCTTACTGTTTTGCATTCAGTTGTAAATGGGATCGACTCCTTAATTTCTCTTTCTTCTGTCTTGTTGTTGGTGTATATAAATGCAACTGATTTCTGTGCATTGATTTTATATCCTGCCACTTCACTGAATTCCTATATGAGTTCTAGCAGTTTTGGGGTGGATTCTTTTGGGTTTTCCACATAAAGTATCATATCATCTGCAAAGAGTGAGAGTTTGACTTCTTTGCTTATTCGGATGCCTTTTATTTCTTTTTGTTGTCTGATTGCTGTGGCTAGGACTTCTAATACTATGTTGAATAGCAGTGGAGATAGTGAAGATCCCTGCCGTGTTCCTGACCTTAGGGGGAAAGCTTTCAGTTTTTCCCCATTGAGAATGATATTCGTTGTGGGTTTTTCATAGATGGCTTTTATGATATTGAGGTATGTACCCTCTATGCCTATACTCTGAAGAGTTTTAATCAAGAAAGGATGCTGTACTTTGTCAAATGCTTTTTCTGCATCTATTGAGAGGATCCTATGGTTCTTGTTCTTTCTTTTATTAATGTATTGTATCACATTGATTGATTTGCGGATGTTGAACCAACCTTGCAGCCCAGGGATAAATCCCACTTAGTCGTGGTGAATAATCCTTTTAATGTACTGTTGGATCTTACTGGCTAGTATTTTGGTGAGAATTT
This sequence comes from Phoca vitulina, assembly GCF_004348235.1. NCBI lineage: Eukaryota > Metazoa > Chordata > Mammalia > Carnivora > Phocidae > Phoca > Phoca vitulina. The sequence goes on from NW_022589742.1 coordinate 8,053,873, forward strand.
TTGCATCCATGTTCATCAGGGATATTGGTCTGTAATTGTCCTTTTTGATGGGGTCTTTGTCTGATTTTGAGATCAAGGTAATGCTGGCCTCATAAAATGAGTTTGGAAGTTTTCCTTCCATTTCTATTTTTTGGAACAGTTTCAGAAGAATAGGTATTAATTCTTCTTTAAATGTTTGGTAGAATTCCCCTGAGAAGCCATCTGGCCCTGGACTCTTGTTTGTTGGGAGATTTTGGATTACTGCTTCAATTTCCTTAGTAGGTCTGTTCAGGTTTTCTATTTCTTCCTGGTTCAGTTTTGGTAGTTTATACATCTCTAGGAATGCATCCATTTCTTCCAGATTATCTAATTTGCTGACATATAGTTGCTCATAATATGTTCTTATAATTGTTTGTATTTCTTTGGTGTTGGTTGTGATCTCTTTCATTCATGATTTTATTTATTTGGGTCCTTTTTCTTTTTGATAAGTCTGGCCATGGGTTTATCAATCTTATTAATTCTTTCAAAGATCCAGCTCCTAGTTTCGTTGATTTGTTCTACTGTTCTTTTGGTTTCTATTTCATTGATTTCTGCTCTGATCTTTATTATTTCCCTTCTCCTGCTGGGTTTAGGCTTTATTTGCTGTTCTTTCTCCAGCCCCTTTAGGTGTAGGGTTAGGTTGTGTATTTGAGACCTTTCTTGTTTCTTGAGAAAGGCTTGTATTGCTATATACTTTCCTCTTAGGACTGCCTTTGCTGCATTCCAAAGATTTTGAACAGTTATGTTTTCATTTTCATTTGTTTCCATGAATTTTTTTAAATTCTTCTTTAATTTCCTGGTTGACCCATTCATTCTTTAGTAGGATGCTCTTTAACCTCCATGTATTGAGTTCTTTCTGACTTTCCTCTTGTGACTGAGTTCTAGTTTCAAAGCATTGTGGTCTGAAAATATGCAGGAAATGATCCCAACCTTTTGGTACCAGTTGAGACCTGATTTGTGACCTAGGATGTGATCTATTCTGGAGAATGTTCCATGGGCACTAGAGAAGAATGTGTATTCTGTTGCTTTGGGATGGAATGTTCTGAATATATCTGTGAAGTCCATTTGGTCCAGTGTGTCATTTAAAGTGTTTATTTCCTTGTTGATCTTTTGCTTAAATGATCTGTCCATTTCAGTGAGGGGGGTGTTAAAGTCCCCTACTATTACTGTATTGTTGTCGATGTGTTTCTTTGCTTTTGTTATTAATTGGCTTATATAATTGGCTGCTCCCATGTTAGGGGCATAGATATTTACAATTGTTAGATCTTCTTGTTGGATAGACCCTTTCAGTATGATATAGTGTCCTTCCTCATCTCTTATTACAGTCTTTGGTTTAAAATCTAATTTGTCTGATACAAGGATTGCCATCCCAGCTTTCTTTTGATGTCCATTAGCATGGTAAATGGTTTTCCACCCCCTCACTTTCAATCTGGGGGTGTCTTTGGGTCTAAACTGAGTCTCTTGCAGACAGCATATTGATGGGTCTTGTTTTTTTATCCAATCTGATACCCTGTGTCTTTTGATTGGGGCATTTAGCCCATTTACATTCAGGGCAGCTATTGAAAGATATGAATTTAGTGCCATTGTATTGCCTGTAAGGTGACTGTTACTGTATATTGTCTGTGTTCCTTTCTGGTCTATGTTACTTTTAGGCTCTCTATGTTTAGAGGACCCCTTTCAATATTTCTTTTAGTGCTGGTTTCATGTTTGCAAATTCTTTTAGTTTTTGTTTGTCTTGGTAGATTTTTATCTCTCCTATTTTCAATGACAGCCTGGCTGGATATAGTATTCTTGGCTGCATATTTTTCTCGTTTAGTGCTCTGAATATATCATGCCAGTCCTTTCTGGCCTGCCAGGTCTCTGTGGATAGGTCTGTTGCCAATCTAATGTTTCTACCATTGTAGGTTACCAACCTCTTGTCCTGAGCTGCTTTCAGGATTTTCTCTTTGTCTCTGAGACTCGTAAGTTTTACTATTAGATGTCAGAGTGTTGACCTATTTTTATTGATTTTGAGGGGGGTTCTCTGTGCCTCTTGGATTTTGATGCCTGTTTCCTTCCCCAGATTAGGGAAGTTCTCTGCTATAATTTGCTCCAATATACCTTCTGCCCCTCTCTCTCTTTCTTCTTCTTCTGGGATCCCAATTATTCTAATATTTGCTTTGTCTTATGGTATCACTTATCTCTCAAATTCTGCCCTCGTGATCCAGTAGTTGTTTATCTCTCTTTTCCTCGCTTCTTTATTCTCCATCATTTGGTCTTCTATATCAGTAATTCTCTCTTCTGCCTCATTTATCATAGCAGTTAGAACCTCTATTTTTAATTGCACCTCATTAACAGCCTTTTGGTTTCGACTTGGTTAGATTTTAGTTCTTCTATTTCTCCAGAAAGGGATTCTCTAGTATCTCCCATGCTTTTTTCAAGCCCCTAGTATCTTTATAATCATCATTCTGAACTCTAGTTCGACATCTTACTAATGTCTGTATTGATTAGGTCCCTAGCGGTTGGTACTGCCTCTTGTTCTTTTTTTTGAGGTAAGTTTTTCCATCTTGTTATTTTGTCCAGAGGAGAATAGATGAATGAGAGAACAAAATGCTAACAGAATAACAATGACCCCAGAAAAATATACACTAAACAAATCAGAAGAGACCTGAAACTGAGGGAAAATAAAGGGAAAGAAAGGAAAAAAAAAAAGAATATGATCACATATGATCAGGCTGGTGAATAGATTAGTGCCACACACTAGATTTGGGGCATATTTTGGTCTGTTAGAAGAAACTGCCTCCCAAAATTTTAAGGAAAGAAAAACTTATATATGTACAAAAATAAGGGTAAATACGATGAAGGGATGGAATATGACTGTAAAGATGAAAATTATAAAAGATTTTATCAAAGGAATTGATAAAAGAAGTTGGTTGAAAAAAGAAAGAAGAGAACTTTAAAAAAAAAAGGGGAGAGAATGTGACCACGCAGGAGACTAGAACAAAGCCATACACTAGAGATTTAGGGTATATTTTGGTCTGTTAGAAGAAACTGTATCCCAAAATTTTAAGGACAGAACAACTTATATATATATATACCAAAAATAAGGTTAACTACAATGAAGGGATAGAATATGACTCTAAAAATGAAAAATAAAAAAGAGTTTTGAAAAACGGATTGATAAGATGTTGGTTGAAAGAGGGAAAAAGAAGAATTTTAAAAAATAGAAAAAGAAAAAAAAGAAAATTAAAAAAATTAACTTTGAAAGACTAAAGAATCATGGGAAAAAAGCCATGAATTCTCTGTGCTGTGTTCCCCTAGCGCTGGAGCTCTGCCATTCTCAGTGATCGGTAAACTTGGTCTTGGCTGGCTGTTCTCGCTGATCTTCTGGGGGAGGGGCCTGTTGCCGTGGTTCCCAAATGTCTTTGCTGGAGGCAGAATTGCCCCACCCTCGCGGGGGGCCGGGCTAAGTAATCTGCTCGGGTTTGCTCTCGGGAGCTTTTGTTCCCTGCAAGCTTTCCCTACAGCTTTGGAGGACGAGAGGGAAAATGGCGGCCTCCCAATCTCCGCCCCGGAGGAGCCGAGAACTCGGGGCTCCGCTCCTCAGTGCACCCCCGAGAAAAGCCGTCAGTGACTCCCGTCTCCCCGGTCTCCGGCTGCACTCCGTGCTCGCCCGGCCTGTGACTGCGCGTTTCTATCTCTGGCACCCGACCCCATGTGGAGTCTCCAAACCCAGCAGATCCCTGCGGTGCGCTCCTGCGCCACTCCTCCCGGGGGAAGAAGGTGAGTCTTCCCGGATCTGCCACTTGTTGGGTCCCTGCTGGAGGAGCAGTGGCCGGACTGAGCCGCGGATCCCGGTTTATGGCAACCCCGAGCTGAGGGCCCGCATCTGGGCTCCGTCTCTGCAGCCGGCTTCCCCGCTCCGATACCCGGGAGCTCTGCCACACTCAGGCACCCCCAGTCCTTCTGTGACCCCGAGGGTCCTGAGACCACACTGTCCTGCAAGGGTTCCACCCCCCACTTAGCCACTGGAGTGACGTCCCACAGCGGAGCAGACTTCTAAAAGTTCTGATTTTGTGCTCTGCGGCTCTTTCACTTGCCAGAAGTGGTGGACGAAGGCCCCCTCCCCCGCCGTCTATCCTCCCGAATATCGCCTCCGATTCACTTCTCCGCATGTCCTACCTTCCAGAAAGTGGTCGCTTTTTCTGTTCAGAGAGTTGTTGCTATTCTTTTCTTCGATCTCCTGTTGAGTTTGTAGGTGTTCAGAATGGTTTGATCCCTATCCAGCTGAATTCCTGGGACAAGACGAAATCCAGGTCTCCTACTCCTCTGCCATCTTGCTCCTCCCCTGAGATATAGATTTTAATTCCTTTGGATATATATCCAGAAGTGGGATTGCTGGATCACATGGTACTTCTATTTTTAATTTATTTTTATTTTTAATTTTTTGAGGAACCTCTATATTGCATGTTCATTTCCAGACCACTACAATAAGGTGAATATTGCAATAAAGAAAATTAAATGATTTTTTTGGCTTCCCAGTGCATATAAAACCTATGTTTACACCATACTGTAGTCTATTAAGTGTGTAATAGCATGTTTGAAACAATTACATACCTTAATTAAAAAATACTTTATTGCTAAAAAATTTTAATTCTAACCATCATCTGAGCTTTCAGCCAGTCATAATCACTGATCACAGATCAGCATAACAAATATGATAATAATCAAAAAGCTTGAAATATTGCAAGAATTACCAAAATGTGACATGAAGTGAGCAAATGCTCTTAAAGAAATCACACTGATATACTTGCTCGACACAGGGTTGCCACAAACCTCCAATTTGTAAAGAACACAGTATATGTGAAGTGCAATAAAGTGAAATGTAATAAAACAAGGTATGCCTGTACTGTTTTCTAATGGCTATACCCAGTTACTTGTCACCAGCAGTGCACCAAGTTTCCCTTTTCTCCACATCTTCACCAACACTTGTTACCTTTTCCCTTTTTGATGATAGACATCCTAACAAGTGTGAGGTGATCTCTCGTTGTGGTTTTGATTCACACTTCTCTGATGATGAATCATGTTGAGCAACTTCTCATATACCTGTTGCCCTTTTCAATGTCTTGTTTTGAAAAATGTGTATTTAAGTCCCTTGCCCATTTTTAAAATTAGGTTATTTGGAGGTTTTTTTGTTTGTTTTTGCTGTTGAGTTGTATGAGTTACTTATATAGTTTGAATATTAACCCGCTTTTTGCTTGATGTATGGTTTTCAGATGTTTCTCCCCATTCTGTAGGTTGTCTCTTCACTTTGATGAATGTTTCTTTTGCCATGCAGCAGCTTTTCAGTCTGATGCAATCCCAGTTGTCTAGTTTTGCTTTTGTTGTTTCTATATTGAGGTCATATCTAAAACAATCATTGCCTGGATCAATGTGAAGAAGCTTTTTCTTTGTTTTCTTCTTGTAGTTTTATAGTTTCAGGTCTTATATTTTAGTCATTAATTCTTTATAAGTTGATTTTTGCATATGATGTGAGATATGGATCTAATTTCATTATTCTGCAAGTGGAGATCCAGTTTTCCCAAAATCACTTATTTTTTTTAAGTAGGCTTAAAAAAGCATTGGGCTTGAACTCACAACCCTGAGATCAAGAGTCAGACACTTAACCGACTGAGACACCCAGGCACCCCCCAAAATCACTTATTGAAGAGAGTATCCTTTCCCAATTTTTTGTTCTTGCCATTCTTTCGAATATCTGTTGACTGCAGATGTGTGGATTTCTTTCTGGGCTCATTATTATGTTCCATTGGTCTGTGTGTCTAATAGCATGCCAGTACCATACTATTTTTGATTACTGTCACTTTGTAATATATTTTGAGATCAGGAATTGTAATGCCTTCAGTATTTTTCTTTTTTTAGTTTTATTTATTTATTTTGGGGGAGAGAGAGAGCGTGCATGAGCAGGGGGTGAGGCAGAGGGAAAGGGAGTGGGAGAGAATCTCCAGCAGACACCTCACTGAGCGTGGACCCCCCCTCCCCATGCAGGGCTTGATCTCACAACCCTGAAATCATGACCTGAGCCAAAACCAAGAGTCAATTGCTTAACTGACTGAGCCACCCAGGCACCCCTAGCTTTATTCTTCTTGCTCAAGATTGGTTTGGCTATTCTGGGTCTTTTGTGGTTTCATATAGATTTTGGAATTTTGATAGGGTTTGCATTGAATCTGTAGACCATGTTGGTAAGTATGGACATTTTAATAGTATTCTTCCAATCCACGAACATGGGCTCTCTTTCTATTTACATATGTCTTCTCTAATTTTCTTCATCAATGTTTTATAATTTTTGGTATACAGGTTTTCCACCCCTTTGGTTAAGATTATTCCTAAATATTTTATTCCTTTTGTTACTATTGTGAATGGGATTGTTAGTTTCCTTCTCAGATAGTTTATTGAATGTAGAAATGCCATTGGTTTTTGTATGTTCATTTTGTATCCTACAACTTTACTGAATTTGTCTTAGTTATAATAGTTTTTTTCAAAAAGATTTATTTATTTTAGAGAGTGTGTGTGTGTGCAAATTGGGGGGGCAGAGGGAGAGTGAGAGGGAGAGCATTTCAAGCAGACTCCCCATTGAGTGTGGAGCCTGATGCAGGGCTTTATCTCATGACCCTGAGGTCATGACCTGAGCCAAAATCAAGAGTTGGACACTCAATCGACTGAGCCACCCAGGCGCCCCTCTAATAGATTTTTTGTTGAATATTTAGTGTTTCCTTCATTTATGATCATGTCATCTGCAAACAGAGATAATTTTACTTCTTTCCTTTCTGTCTGGATGCCTTTATTTTTCCTTCTTGTCTAATTGCTCTAGCTAGGACTTCTACTGGTACTAGTACATGTTAAATAGAAGTGACAAGTATGGGCACCCTTGCCTTGTACTGGAACTTAGAGGGAAAGCTTTCACATTTTCCCAACTGACTATGATGTTAGCTGTGGGCTTTTCACATATTGCCTTTACTCTGCTGAAGTATAGAATAGCCAAATCTTGAAAACAACATTATAAACTCATATATATTAATTCCAGTGGTACTATAAAGTTTCAGTAATTAAGACAGTATGGTACTGGCATACGGTTAGAAAAATAGATCAGTGGAACAGAATAGGGATTCTAGAATTAAATTCAAACTTCTAATGTCAATTAATTTTTGACAGATGTGCCAAAGTAATTCAGTTGGGAAAGTAGTTTTTTCACTAAATGGTACTGGAACAACTGAATAACCATATAGGAGAAAAAAAATGAATCTTGACCCCGAACCTCACACTATACACAGAGTGTAACTCAAGGTGGATCATAGATATAAGTATAATGCTTAAACTACAATGCTTCTAAAAGGAACATAAGTGGGGAGCCTGGGTGGCTCAGTCGGTTAAGAGACTGCCTTCAGCTCAGGTCATGATCCCAGGGTCCTGGGATTGAGCCCTGCATCAGGCTCCCTGCTCAGCAGGGAAATTTGCTTCTCCTCCCTGCCCCGCTCCCCGCTCATGCTCTCTCTTTCAAATAAATAAAATAAAATCTTAAAAAAACAAAAAAAAAGAAAGGAAACATAAGCAAGTGTATTTCCAGTTTGGGGATAGGCAATGTTTTTGTAGGTAGAACACAGAAAGAAAGAAATATAGGGGCACCTGGGTGGCTCAGTCGATTAGGTGTCTGCCTTCAGCTCAGGTCATGATCCTGGAGTCCTGGGATCAAGCACCATATCGGGCTCCCTGCTTAGCGGGGAGTCTGTTTCTCCCTCTGCCCCTCTCCCTGCTTGTGCTCTCTCTCAAATAAATAAATAAAATCTTAAAAAAGGAAAGAAATATAGAAGTAAATATCTTAATCAGTTAGATTTCATGAGAATAAAGAATTTCTCTTTATCAAAAGATACCATTAAGAAAATGAATAGGCAAGCCAAATGCTTGGAGAAAATATTCATAAAACATATTAAGCATAATACAAAGGCGGAAAAAACTGCTGTTTTCCCTCTATCATAATATCTAATTATTCAGTTGCTTGTACTTGTTTGTTATCTCTCCCACAGAAATGAAATCCCCATGAGAGTAAGGTCTTTTACCAGTTTCTAGCTCAGTGTACACAGTAGGTACTTATGAAATATTTGCTGAATAAATAAATAATAGTTGTTCATTCATTTAGTAGGGGCTGTGACTGTACATTTATTCACTGGGTGAGGGTTGACATCATCCAAAGAGCCAACTTGCCTGTGTGTGGGAGGCTGTAACTGTGTACCTCTCACAGCTTAGGGTGGATCTGCTTCATATTTCCTACTGTTGACTCCTGGAGATGTCTTTATACCATGCCTCTGCCTCAGAAAGTGAAATTTGATGTTTGTTAGTCAATACCGAACCAATCTTTTAGGCTTGTATTGTTCCATGAGTTATTCCTATGCTTAGCTAGCAACTAAATCGGAATGGTCCTAAGATAAATCTTTTGGTTTGGAGTATGGCAAACCCCAGAACTTTATCACGGTTTCAAAATTGTTTTCACATATTGATGAGGCTATCCAAGTTTTGCAAGCTCCAGATGGAAGCACTTAAACGAACTGCATATCATCTTAGTGCAGGAAGCATTGACTTTGGGGCTCATTAACAAATGGGACTCATCAACCTTATCTTATATCCCAAAATGCCAGCAAAGAGAGTGAACACTGAGAAAAAATTTGGCTATTCATTGTTTATATAGCAGCCAGTGTGAAAATTTTGCTTCCAAATTCTCAAAATCAATTTCCATTTATTTGCACACAAGTAAAGAGGGCAGGGTTTTGAACTCAAATTGGCACCTAAATAAATGCACGCAATAAATGCTTGCATTTGGCCAGCATTTCTAACCACCATCTGGAAGGGGCGAAGTGGGTAATTTGCAAAGCTGTGTTTACTCTGAATAAATTTGAGACATTCTATTTCAGTCCAATATATACTTAATAATAAAACATTGGATTAGATAAACTGAAGATTACCGTTAGAGGTACTTGTTACAGATTAGTTAGCCTCAGTCCTGATTTCAACAGTCAAAGGTAGAAGGGATAATAGCAGGCTGTGTGGTATGAGGAGAAAGCCAGTAAGCTACCTCTGAGAAGGGGGCTCTTGTGCGACTATTTGACATTCCAGTTGCCCATCACTGGAGAACTCTCTTGCTTACATCTCATTGCAACTGTACATTTCTTGGGCACTTTCTGTATGCCAGGCCCTAGGCTGCTACTTGATTTTTACCTTTACAAAACACTTGCATATGCATGTTCTCCGGTAGTGCCCATCAAAGTCTGCATCACTGGCCCCCATTTAACAGATGAAAAAACTGAGGTCCAGAGGGGATCAAGTGCTGCCACACCACCAGCGGGTGGAAGAGCAGGATTCTAATTCCTCTCTGTGACACTCCAGAGATTTGCCTTGTTTTTGTTTCTTCCCCATCACAGATATAATATCGACTAAAGGATGTGGCAGAATGAGACAGAGACTAAGATAGCAAGAGGGAGGCAAGAGTCATGCAGGCTGGCTCTTCTGAGGCCCAGGGTTCTAGCACTTTTCTGGAACTATTATCAAAGGTGTGGACTCTTTGAGAATTGCCTCAGAGAGCCTACTAATTTCTCAGGGAGCCATGCAGAGTGATCCCTGGGTTCTCCTGAAACCTACTCCAATCTGGAGAAATACGTCCAAATCTCTGACTCCACACCTGGGAAAGGAAGCCTTCAGAAATATGAAAGAGTGGTTCTACCTGTGCCTCTCTGAGTGGACTCTGTCTTTCCTCTGCTAGACTTCAGAGCATCTGGGCTACATATGACTTTGGGCTCTCTGGATGGAGGGAAGACCGGTGAAGACAGGTCCCATTCTTAGGGATTCAGTTGAGGTTTGTCCTGAAGAGTGAGTGGAGAGGACACACTTTCTCAGTATGTGCACAGAACTGGATGGTGTGGGCCTGGGGGATCTGTGGGGCTTCTGATCCCAGGCTCAGGAGATTTCAGACTAAGAGCAGATGCTGGCTGCTTTTAAGGATACTCACTGATTCCATCTCACTGAAGGACTTGGCTGAAGGCTGGGCCTCTCTAGTTTTGAACGAGACAATAGCCTGACACCTACAAATCAGAGAGACTGCCTGGAGTTTCAATATTTGGACCAGGATTCTGACTCTGCAAATGGTTCTAGAGCTCAGGATTCACTGAAGCCTGTCCCTAGGGCACTGATAAAGACCCAGGGCTACAGATCTGGGACCCTGGAGCCCAGAGATGTTATCAGCAGGAGGCTTTGATGCAAAGGGAGGCAATACTCTACAGCTAGAAGGGCCCAGGCTAAAGAGCCAGATAGGCATGGGTTAAAGCTCGGTTCTGCCACCATTTATCTGTGTGACCTTGCGAAAGCTGCCTAACCTCGCTGAGCTTTCGTCTTCTCATCTGTAAAATGAGGTAATAATGATACCAATTTCAAGGGGCTATTGTGAGGTTAAGGGCACGTAGAGCTCTTAACCCATTGCCTGATACATAGTAAGCATTCAACAAATGATGGTCAGTTTTATTATTGTGACCGATTAAACCATTCTTCTCTGAGGTCCTTCCTAGCTCTGCAAGTCTACCATTCTAGAATTCAGATCTTGCTCTCTAGGTCTGGATGGAGGACACCTTCTGAGTCTACTTCTGTCAGAAATCTACTTCTGCCTGTATACTCCACATACATGTGCCCCCTGAGGACAGGGACTGAGTCGTAGTCATCATGTGTCTAGTAGATAGCACATAGTGCTTGATAAATGTTTGAATATTTAATCTCTCAATCAGTAGATTCCCATGAACTCCCTTAGTGCTGTCTGACATTCCTGTTCCAAGTGCCTACGTGGTGACATCTGCTTCTCCCTCTCGAACAGTTTTGAAAGGCGTGGTTAGGAAAGTAGGCTTCAGAAAAGAGAATGTGGTAGTTACTCCACTGACTCAGTCAATTGTTATATTCATTAAGCATTGTTGGGAAAACAGCCTCACGTGTGCATGCAGTCTTTTGACCCCTACTCAGCCGCATGAGAATGCGTCTTCAGCCTGGAACACTTCCTTGCCAGCCAATAGAGTCCTCATAGCTTGGGCTGGGCTTATCTCCTTGTACGGGGATCTTTCCCTGTTTCAGACTTCATGTGTACCCCTTTGTTCCACTTAAGCATGTGCATCGTATGGTACCTGGCCAATTCCACCGCTCTGTCCCCAGTGGGGAGGGCAGGGGGTTCTTTGTTTGCAGTGGGAGAGTGGTGGGTGCAGCCCTTCTCCCTGTGGGCCAAGACTTGCTGGCCATGAGGGACTGATGCCCACTACTGAAGCTGATCTGACTCTGTCTCTTCTCTGTGTGAGCCAAGTGTTGCTCCATCCAGTGCCTATGCAACTCATATCTTTCTTGGTGACCTCAAACGACGGTTGATAGAGTGGGCTGTTATTGCTGGTGGCAGGCATTTTTATCCTCTCTTCTATACTCCATACAGTGGGACTCCTTCCCTGAAGGTGGTGACAGGCGTCACTTGCTTGACAGTTCAACCATCTAACAGTTTCCAGGCATCATGGAGGTGAAGTTCTAGAGAGATGTAAAAGTAATTGAAACCCGGTCTTTTCACTCCAAGAGGCTCATTATTTATGAGGGAATACAAGTACACAAAAATGGTAGTATCATTTACTAAATACCTACTATGTGCAGGGACTTCATTTGAACTAAAGCTCATTCTCATGACATTAAGCATAAAGTTACATATATCTTGGTTTCTTTGGGACAGTCCTGGTTTATTCTTATTCCAGTGAAATGATTAATAGCACGTTTTTTACTCTCAAAAATGTCTTGATTTGAACCATAAATTATATAGTCAGTTTAACTAAGCCACCTGGGTTTCTCCAATATGCTGTTTTGGAAGTATAGTCAGAGTATTGTGTGAATCCTGAATAAGGAGCAATTAGGGTTTCCCTGGGGTTGGATGAGGGAAGACAGTCATGGAGACGGTTGAGTTTGAGAAGCATTAAATAGAAGTTTTGGCAGCACAGGTGGTGATTATTGATGTTTTTCCTTTTCTTTTGTTATGAATATTTTTGTACTTGGATGTCCATAGCCAGGATCCATGAGTCGTGATAAAAAAGCTTAGGGAAGGATGAAGGGGGGGAAATCGGAGGGGAGACGAACCATGAGAGACTATGGACTCTGAGAAACAAACTGAGGGTTCTAGAGGAGAGGGGGGTGGGGGGATGGGTTAGCCCGGTGATGGGTATTAAAGAGGGCACGTACTGCATGGAGCAGGGGGTGTTATACGCAAACAATGAATCATGGAACACTACATCAAAAACTAATGATGTATGGTAATTCACATAACATAATAATAAAAAAAATAAATGTTAAAAAAAAAGCTTGGGGATCTACCTCAAGTTCAGAAAAGTATATGATAAAAATTTAGAGATATCATTTATTGATGCACCAGGAACTATGCCAAAAATGTCATGTTTATCATCTCATTGGATGTTTACAGACCTATGTGGTAATGTCTACAAACTGTCATCCTCTTTCTATAGGAGAGGAAATGAATGCTACATGGGGTTAAATGACTTGTTCAAGGTCATACCCAATCTTTTTTTTTTTTTTTTTAAAGATTTTATTTATTTATTTGACAGAGAGAGACACAGCGAGAGAGGGAACACAAGCAGGGGGAGTGGGAGAGGGAGAAGCAGGCTTCTGCCGAGCAGGGAGCCTGATGCGGGGCTCCATCCCAGGAGCCTGGGATCACGACCTGAGCCGAAGGCAGACGCTTAACGACTGAGCCACCCAGGCGCCCCAAGGTCACACCCAATCTTGATGGAGTCAAGATTCAGAGATCATTCTGATTTTAGAACTCACATTATTATTTTTAAAATTGAGATATAATTCACATATAACACCTAAGTTTAAGGTGTACAACATATTGATTTGAGACATGTGTATGTTGCAATATGATTACCACCATAACATTAGCTAACACTGCTATCACATCACCAAATTTTCATTTCTTTTCTGTGGTGAGTACATTTAATATCTAGTCTCTTAGTAACTTTGAATTACATAATGTAGTATTGTTGACTATGATCACAATGCTGTGCATTAGATATCCAAAACCCATTCATCATTTTCCTGCAAATTTGTTTGCTTTGATCAACATCTCAATTCTACTACCTGCCTTCCCCAGCCCCTGGTAACTACTCTTCTCCTTTCTCTTTCTTTGAGTTTGGCTTTTTCAGATTCCACATGTAAGTGAGATCATACAGCACTTCCAAGTTTATTGCAAAATTAATTACAATAGCCAAGATATGGAAACAAGCTAAGTGTCCATCAACAATTGAATGAATAAAGAAGATATTTTAGGGGTGCCCGGATGGCTCAGTTGGTTGAGCATCTGCCTTTGGCTCAGGTCATGATCTCAGGGTCCTGGGATGGAGCCCACGTCGGGCTCTGCACTCAGCATGGAGTTTGCTTGTTCCTCTCCCTCTGCCCCTCCCCCTGCTCATTCTCTCTCTCTCAGATAAATAAACTCTTTTATAAAATATATATATTTTGTATATCTCCTTTTATTTACTAATATATATAATCTAATTTTATACATTTTATTTATTTCTTTTATATATATCTTCCATATATATACAAATGGACTATCATTCAGGCATGAGAAAGAAGGAAATCCTGCGGTTTGTGACACCATGGATGGACCTTGAAGGAATTATACTATATGAGATAAATCAGACAGAACTCACATCCTTAAATCTTTCACTGTCCTACTTCCAGAAATCCCATAATCTGGAATCAGGATTCCACCATTGCGTGTGCATCTTTCAATTTCAGTTGATCATGATAACAGTCCTAGGGACCACCATGTACTGAGTATCCACGATATGCCAGGCACTTTACAAAACTTATTTTGATCTTCATGACAACTCTGCTAAATAGGTGTTCTCATTTTATGGAGAAGGAATCTGGGGTTCAAGAGATTAGGTCCCAACTCTTAACTGTAAACTTGCCATCTTTCAAGATGGAGAAGAATGGTAAGCATGATAATGCTTTTGGGGAGTACAAGGGCTGGACACTAATAAATTTCATTAGATACTTCTTGAGCTGGTAAGAAACAAACACAAAACCTCCTGTTCTTTTTAATCAGGGGACCTCTGAGAAATAACAAAGGCAGTGGAATGTTATCTCTTTGCTTTCTCTGAGTCACTAGCCGTGGCATCCTGGCCAAATTCATCCTCTCTAGGAGTTTGTTTCTTCATCTGTACAGTGGAGATAACTCCTACCTCACAAAACTTGCCAGGAAGATTAAATGAGAAAGTGCATGCAAACTATCTAGCCCAGCATCTAACTGTTCATTACCCTTCCGTTCCCTGTAATTATGTATCTTGCCTTTCTGTGAATAGTTGGCAGGATTCTGTTTCGCCTTTGCAGTAAGTAGTCATGGATGAAATTCAGCTCAGTGCTTTTCACATGAGAAATACATAATTTTTTTACATTTCAATTTGGATAAATCAGGGAAATTAAGCTGGAGCAGTTCTGTACTTGATTTTTTCCCCCCTCTGTAAAATCCAAGAATTCTGTGCTCTGGTTGTTTACATGAAGATACCAACCTCTCAAAGAATGTACATCTTGGAGGATTCCATGATTTGACCCTTTTTCCCTTATATTTTTAGTAATGCATACACACAGGGGAAAGGCAAAAGCTTGTGAAGGTTACATACCAAAGGATAAATCATTCTTCCCCACCACCCTCAATCCCCCAGTCACTCTTCCTAGAAGTAATCACTGCAATTATTTTGTATGTCTCTCAAGAGATACTCTGTTCACATACAAGCATATTTGTATACTTTTATCTCCCTTTTTCCCACAAACATGATCTCGTATTCTACACACTGTTTTGAGCCTTGTTTTTATTATTTAAAAATGTGTCTTGACACTCTTTCCATTTAAGTATGAATTTCCCTCATTACTTTTAATGGCTGCATGGTATTCAAATATATGGATATCTTATAATTTATGTAAACAGCCCCGAAGTTGTTTACGCAAGTTTATTGCATAATTACTTTTGCTATTACAAATAATTTTGAAGGCGTTATCTTGATACACACATCATGGCTCACATGCACATCAAGTCATAAGAAAAATGGCCGTTACTAGAATTCCTAGATCAAAGTGTATGTACATTTATTCTAGATCAAAGTGTATGTACATTTACAGCGTTGATAAATATTGTGGAATTGTACTCCAAACGGGGTGGTTTGGGTTAATTACCACCAACAGTGATCGAGGGTGTTTCTTCACATCCCGAAACACAGTATGGCTTTGTATCCTTTTCAATCCTAGTTGGAAGATGATCATTTAGTTTAATTTAGTATCTCTTTTACTCTGAGTGAGTTGATCATCTTTTCATATATTTAAAAGTCATTTGCATTTCTTTTTCTATATACATATTCTTTGCTCATTTTTCTTATGGATTATTAAATTTATTTTACTTGTGTGTAAAACTTCTTTATATATTAAAAGACTTAGATTCTTTACCATGTATGTTGAAAGCATTTTGTCTGCCACTTTTCTTCTGACTTCATGTTATTCATGGTATTTTGATTCATGGAATGTTTTAAATTTTATTTTATTTTATTTTTTGGGGGGTAAAGAAAAACCTTAATTTAATTTATTTTATTTTATTATGTTATGTTAGTCACCATACAGTACATCATTAGTTTTTGATGTAGTGTTCCATGATTCATTGTTTGCATATAATACCCAGTGCTCCATGCTTCTGTCTCTCATTTAATGGCTTTTGGTATATGCATCATACTTAAAAACATTTCTGAGAATATAATAAATCAGTTTTCTTTATTTTTTTACTTTAGTGGTATTATTTTTAAGAAAACACTAATGCTTTTATCCATCTGGTGTTTATTTCAGTATAAGAAATGAGGCAGGTATCCAAACCTCATTTTTTTTTCAAATGCCTACCCAGTTGGCCCAATACTATTTATTGAATAATTAATTTCCTCTTGTTGATTCTAAATGCCTCCTTAATAATAACCCCCCCACACACACACACCAGATAATAAATTCTCTGTTCTGTTGCATTGACTTTCTATTCATTTACCAGCATCAAACTGTGTTAATTACACAAGTTTTATGATATTTTAATAGGTATTATTGCTAGACCCCTCTCACTACTCTTCTTTTTCAGAATTTTCCTTGGGTTTCTGACAAGTTATGTTTCCATTTGAACTTTAGAATAAGTGTGGCTGATTCAAAATAGAATTTTATTTGTATTTTACTGGGATTGTTGAAACTGATAAACATTCACAAGAGGATTGTTTCAGTAAGAGTCATTTCTGTTGCTACTTTAAATGGCTTATTTGATTACATTTTCTTTTTTTTTTAAAGATTTTTTATTTATTTGATAGAGAGAGACACAGCGAGAGAGGGAACACAAGCAGGGGGAGTGGGAGAGGGAGAAGCAGGCCCCCCGCCGAGCAGGGAGCCCGATGTGGGGCTCGATCCCAGGACCCTGGGATCATGACCTGAGCCGAAGGCAGACACTTAATGACTGAGCCACCCAGGCGCCCCTTTGATTACATTTTCTAACTATTTGTCATATATAGGAAAGTAAATGTTATTTTTACTAAAGAATTTCCTATGCAGTTATAAAAAGTGTGATGGGGAAGCATATGTGTTGAGTGTACGTGATGAGCCCTCTGGTTCCAATTTTGAAATATAGACATATATAAAGCCACCTAGAAAATACACTGATGGGACATGAGCCAAAATGTCAATCTTGATTATCTCTGAATGGTGGATGATGATATCAAATGATCTTTGTTGTCTTCTTTGTCTTGCTCTGTGTTTCCCCTATTTCTTGTAGTAAGCATGTATTACTCTTATGTCAGGAAGAAAAGAAATATTTTTAAAAGTGTTGACAATAGAGTTAAGAAATGTAACTTTGGAATATAATTGTAATGCTCCTTTGGGAGGAGGGGAACATGTTCAACTGTGTAATCAAGGTAGACTAACTGGTATAATAAATTAACAACAAAGATTCAGCAGCTGGAAGCAATAAAAGCTTATTTCTTTCTTACAGGCTCATGCAGGTCCACAGGGACTGGCGTCCGGAGGGGGGCAGCTGTTGCATATAGTAGGATTTAGAGGGCCAGCCCAGAATGGATAGGGTCACTTCCACTCCCTTTCCATTGGCTAGCACTTAGTCATAAAGCCATACCTAACTGGAAGTGTCCCTAGGAAGTGTAATCTGTGTGCCCAGGAGGAAGAGAACACAGATCCTGGTGAGCACTCACGGATTCTAGTTGGTCTAGTGAGCACTTATCCTTGTACACTAGTGGTTTTGCATCATTTTCCAGGGAAGTTGTTTGGGTTTGGGAGTGTTCTTCCTAGGGAGCTTTCTCAAAGTTGTTGAGCGTACCCAGAATAGTTGAACAAGCAGAGATGTGCTCTGCCCCCCAGGATTCCCATGCAAATATCTTGGTTTCTTGTTACCTTTGTCTATCATTGACCCATCTCCAATCTCAAGTTGAATTTTCAGACTCTGATTCCCCACCCCTCATCTGCTCTGGCTTGGTATCTTAATTTAATTCAGTATCTGACCTTTGTCTATGCTGGGTGCTGCTTTTTCTGTGTATGATCCTTTGGTGAACTGTCTGCATTTCCTTTCTTGTCTGAACTCAATTCATGTCCTGCTTCCTGACCTGACACTGGGTTGTGAGGCTGACATCTCAAAAGGATGCTTTGTTATCTTACCTAGGGCTGATTATTTCCTGGAGAAGGAGGGAATAAGTTTTCTTGCCCTGATTTCTAGCAAGTGATTGATGAACTGCTTACAGTTCAGTTCATGCAGTCACCTACCTGCCCCATGGCCTTTGGTACCCTGAGTTTGTGTAAGGAAGCTGATGGATGTGTGCAGTACATCCCAACATGGTTTATCTGGAAAGGATCACTGATGGACAACTGACACCATCACCTTCTCTCAAAATATCAAAATGCGTGATATATTGAAAATATTCTGTGTGTGCATAAAGGACAAACCCTCAATAAATATCATAGGAGGCCAGGGTCCTATTTCACCAGCTCTGTGCTCACACAGAAAGAAACTATTTGTTTCTATCCCATAGGGGTTTCAGGGTGTAACTCCTTTTTCACCCAGGACAAGTTTTCTGTGATGTCTTTTAAATGGGGCCTTTATTTAAGCAGTTTCTGTGCTCTGCTCATGTTTTGCTCTCCAACAAGCTACTAGGCAAGCAAAATGCCTGGGGCCTAAGACCAACCTTGATATTGAAGTCCAGAGCTATTTTTATTTTTTTATTTTTTATTTTTTATTTATTTATTTATTTGAGAGAGAGAGAGAGAGATCACGAGCAGGGGGGAAGGGTAAAGGGAGAAGCAGACTCCCCGCTGGGCAGGGAGCCCGATGTGGGACTCGATCCCAGGACCTTGGGATCATGACCTGAGCTGAAGGCAGACACTTAACCGACTGAGCCACCCAGGCATCCCCCAGAGCTATTTTTAAAGTAACATTTTCTTTATGATTATAAATGCAAAGCATAACCACGACTTATGCTTTTGAGTACACACTAAGACCTCAGTACTGGGCACAGTGTTTTGTACGCAATGACTAATCTTCACAGCAACTTTCTGAGCTAAATATGATTTCCATTTAATTTAGAAGGAAACTCAGGTCCAAAGTCATCTAGTATCTTGTCGAGGTTCACACAGCTGGGAGGTGGTGTTGCTAGAATTAGAACTTGGCTTTTCTGACTGGTGCCTGCACACCTTACTGCCACCAAATCCTGCCTCTATACAGGACTATGACAACAAATTTGAAAGAGGTACAATATAATGAAGAAACCAGTAAGAATAAATATTACCATAATACCTTAACTTATTGTACTTGGTACATTTTTTCCAAGTCTTTACCCTGATAGATAAATTAATAGATTTTTTTTAATGAACCAGTTTTATTTATGGTTTTGTATTCTGCTTGTAACATTTAACCTCTTATTGTGAGCGTATTTTCAAGTCATTAAATTTTGTTGAAAGCCTTTTCACGGTTGCATGCCATTCGACTGTACCATAATTCATTTAACCAGTCCCTTATTACTGGACATTTTTCTGCTTTCGGTTTTTGCTTTTAGAAAACCAACTATAAATAATTCTACCATGAGTCCATTTGACTACATTTTGATTGATTATTTCCTTGTTGTAATGCATATGTTTAAGGCCCTTGACACATGTTGTCAAATATAACAGATTCTCAATAGTATCTGTGGCAGTCAGTCATAATGGACCTTAATATACTTCATAATTGATTCTAACCAGTATTAGAGGCATCTTTTTTATATGGCCATTTTATATGGCCAAAATATATGGCCAGCTATTTTGAATACAAAATAGATCTGGATTTTTTTAAAAAAAGATTTGGATTATTTTTAAGTGCCATATCTTTTTCCTTTTCTAAAGATCTGTGTCTTGAGAGTCCAGGCAGGATTGGGCTTCCACCCCATTGGCTCAGAAAGGGCCTGAGGACCTCAGGGTACCTGAGGTGGGCTGGGATGGCATCTAGAGCAGTGCCTGGCTACTATTTGGGAGGACCCACCAAACAGAGGCTGAGGGCATTCTGCCCGGTGTAAGGATTGTACACGGATACCACGTTTGCCACTACATTCCGTTTGTGAGATTGGCATTCTCGAATAAGGAAGAGAGGTAAAAATAACAGCACTTAGAGTCTCTTCCAGTTTAGAGACTGAATTAAAAATACTACCCATGTGAAGCTGTCATGACTTTTCCTATGTAATGCCCTTATAACTGCCCTATAAGGCACACAGATTAAGTACTACTATCTTCACTTTACAGAAGATAACAGCAATAACAGTGGAAATTGATCCAGCACATACTATGGGACAGGCACTGTGCTAATAATACTTAGCATGTATTATTCTCCTTAATGTGCAAAAGAACCCTATGAAATAGGTACTATATTTCCTGGATAAGGACAGTGAGGTACGATAATTTAAAAATAACTTATTTAAAGTCACTAATTTAGCAAGTGACAAAACTGGGATTCAAACCTACTTAGTCTGTCTCTAGAGAAATCTCAGAGAGATTAAGGGCCACATTTAAAATTCCCAGAGACTCTCCAGGTCTGTGTGTTCAGTGACCTTTCCTCTAACATCAAGCCTCCACTGTAGCCATTTGAATGTGGTTGGCAATGTCAGCCCTCATTGGAAGTGCCCAACACTGTTAAGAATCTCTCAAGCCCAGACCAACTTTGCTCACAGAAGCACGGTGGCAAATCACTGGTTTTGTTCCCTGACATCTGTGTATGCCCCCCGTGCGTTTTTACCTGTGAGGACCTGAAAGTTCCCACAGGCACCATTTACCAATGAGTAGGTAGAGGAACTGAGAGGTAAAATAATGTGTCCAAGGTCACATAGCTGGTAATGAAAGCAGAGATCGTAAAAGCCATCTCTCAGAGTTGTTGAGAACATTCTATGCAGATTGGAAAGTGCTTATCACAAAGTAAGCATTTAGTAAATAATAGCAAATATTAATAACAATGATGATGATAACAGTTATCCTGTTCCTATGATAGGATAATGAGTTCTTCTGCTTCATTAATCCTGTCCTCAACTAAGGACCATTGGAGTCATTCATTGTCTTACTGGACGGAACACTACCTGAGAGATTTGACAATTCTGATTCTACTTTGTATGAAGAATGCCTCTCAGGGAGTTGCTGATAAGCTCGGAGAAGCTGGCTAACCCCGAGACCCTCAGATTTGTACCAAAACTACAGAGGCTTCTAAGCAGAGGCATTACGTCCAATGTGTCAACTTCACACATATCTTTGATAAGCAGGGGCACTTCTACTTTTTCACACTGTACTTGGACAGGAGTCTGCCTCAGCATGCTAGGAAGCAACCAGCTCCCCAGTCCCTGCTATTTGAAGTATTGAATAGCAAAATTCTGTGGCAGTCTAGGCAACTTACCTCTACAGAATGTGCTGACATAGTGGAATGGAATTAAGTGGGACCTCATACCTAGTGTATTTCACCACCAGCATGTTTTATTCATCCTTGCTTACTGTATGAATGGGCAATTTTCCTTCCAGATGAAGAGGCACCCTAGGAACAGAACTATAATTTTCTAAGGAGAATTACTGGGCCCCTGTTCTAAAGGAAGAGGTCATCTTGGCCAAGAGAAATGAATAGTTCTCTGGTATAGCATTCTCTTTACCACTAAAATATATGCCGTGTAGATTCTAGCTTGAGTTTTCCTATGAGCCGTGAATGCAAACAGTGAGAGGCTCTAGTCCCCTGGTATCAAAGCCATATATTCTAGTGAGGCTAGATCTTGGCATGGCTCTTGGTTGGAGTTCTGGCTATAATTATACTAGGGAACACTTCACTGCCGTGTGCCTTAGATTAGTCTTCTCACTGGGAAATGGGAAAGCAGAGCAAGCAATGGCTCTCAAAGAGGCATCGTGAAGAAAGTGGGTTTGTATCATTAGCCCTCCTCAAACCACCCAGGGTTTTATGTTGCCATGCCCAGGCCAGCCATTACCATGGGAGCAGGCAAGGGAGCTATGGCAAATATGATAAACCCCATTCCCACTAGCAAAATAAATTGTTAAACTAATGGAAGACTTGATTTTTATTGAGCAATGACTATGTAAAAGAATATGTACGTGTCTTACTAACATGTCTTACTAACAGTATTGCCAAACCTCAAAACAATCATGTAGGATAGATATTATATTACTGTCATACCCATTTTAAAGATAAGGAAACCAAGGCTCATTGAAATTAACTTTCCAAGGACAGCCTGTAAGAGACAAAGCTGAGGTTGAACCTAAGTAGTTTTATTCCAGAGCCTGTGTTCTTAACCACTAAGCCCTGTTACTGAAAAACAGGTGCATTGCTATAGATACCACGGCAATACAGAAATTTTACAGTGTACTCATTAGAATACTTGTGTCCAGTTCTGTGTGGAGCACTTCATAAAAAGTAACCTCACAGCAGCCTTAAATGTTAAGTACTATTATCATCTCCACATACAGATAAGGAAACTGAGGCATACAATAACTTCCCCAAGGTCATCTACTTGTACAGAGCTGAGACTCAAACTCTAGGTTTTCTGACTCGAAACCATCAGCTTACAAGGAGGCTACAAAGAAGAATAAAACAGGGCCCTTCCCCGTTACGAATACGTGTTCTAACAAGTGGGGAATGACTTTGAACCTGAATCACTGTGATGCAAAGTCCAGGGTAAGTTCCGTACGAGTAATGAAAATAAAGAAAGAGGAGGAGGAGAGAGGGAAGTGGAAGGAGGTGGAGAAGAAGTAATTTCTGGTAGAAGAGGGAGATCTCAAGTCTGTTCAGGAATGGCTCCATGGAAGAGGAGGTATTATGTGCATCCTTGAGGGATGGATGAGACTTGAATAGACAGAGCCTCCTTTTATTTAGAGCATGCTAGATGCCAGGCATTGCACTAGGAACTTAATCCATTAAGACTGGGTCTCACAAGAATAGTATCATTATTTCCAGTTTGTAGATGAGGAAACAGAGGCTACGCAAGAAGATGTTGCCAGACGTGGGTGACTGGCATGAACAAAGTCCTGGCCCAGGGACCATGAATAGAGGTGTCATTGGAACAGAGAATTCACAGTAGTATTAGAAAGGTCCACTGGGTCCAGATGACATGAGTTCTGGCCCTCTATCCTATTGACAATGGAGCGTTAGTCACATTATCTGAGAAGGCAGAAGGGAAATAATGGGAGCAGGTTTTTAGGAAGATTCTCAGGCATTGGTGTGCAAAAATGAATTGAATGGTACTAACTAGAGTGGGTAAAGATACTACTTCTATGCTCCAAACTTAGGGTAATAGGCACGGCCCCCAGAGGGCTAAGTCTGAAGTGAAGCTGTGTCCTTGATTGGCTGTGTGTTCTCAGGCAAGGCATTCTATCTCTCTGGACCCTCAGTTGTCTCAGCTGTAGATGAAGATGATAATAGAATGTACTTGTCTCACAGGGATGCTGTGAAGAGTAAACAAGACCAAATATGTGAATTGCTGTGCCCAGCGCTTGACCCATCATAATCATAGGCTAAGCGAGAGCTCCTATTTTTTTTTTTCTCATGAAAAACACTGAGGCCAGCTTGAAAGCTTCAAGGCTGTTATTGTAACGCTTGCACGAGGTGATGAGAGTCCAGCCTGAGGTGGTGGAAAGAGAGGATGGGAAGAGAAGAAATAATGATGTTAAGTGTAAGACAGCAACTCCTCCTTGCATGGCTGGGTTGTTGAGGAAAATAAAATCTTACTTTAGCCAGAATGTTCTGCTGTGAAATGCAAAATGTATTTGAAAATGAAAATTAGCTATCATGTGCAGTGTAGTATTCATTGGGCTTTTGTTAGACTATAAGACACTGACTCCGATTTTGTAATATCTGTATCTACCATTCTTTAAGCATTCAGCATGTTGATTTCCTATCTCCTGAAGACTTTCCATTTTGCAACTATGGAAATGAAAGGCTTTAAGATAAAGTAAGGGGTTGGAGAATATATGAAAATGAGTCCGGAAATGGAAGAATGAGTTTCATGTTTACAACCTTTTATTCTGTGATTCAGAAAGACTGGCATTTGCATCATTTCCATTATGTTTTCTGAACTGGCATTAATGTTGTAGATAGTAAGTCTGATATTTAATTAAAGGGAGGTTGTATGTTCCTGCTATTGCTGTCCAGGGCTATTAGTCACTTGTCTTAGGTGTCTAGAGCTGAACGTTTCTACCACAAACCCATGTTGGCTATTTGATACATAAATCAGGTCCTGGAAAGAATGAGTTTAGGAATTCAAAAATGTCAGACATACCTTTGATTTCAATATTCAGCCCACAATAAAAAAATCCTAGAATGTCAACCTCCAGTCCTTTCTTAAAAATGAGTTTATTAGCTGGTCATTAAATATACCATATATGCCACATAATTAATTTTACAGTAAGTTGGCTGAAGCCTAGATAAATGGACGATTAGCTTCTCTTCTGAGAGCAGATTGATTATCATAATCACTAATGAAAACAAAATTCACATGCATATATAAGACAAAAATGGCCCCTCCCTCTCTCTTAGGTATTTGTTATAGAAGCCAAAAGCTCAGTTGGTACTATCTAGTAGGAGTAATTCATTTCATTTTTTTTTCTTTCCCTTACAGTGATAATCATGTTTTCTTATGGAGCTCTCCTATTTAATTCTCTAGCTTCTCTTATTTGAAATCTAAAGCTTGTGTTTAACACTGGAGTATTATTAACTGGATTTCAAATACCTAGACAAAATAAAGAGAGAGCATGTAAATTTCATTAGGAGGCTTTAAAATCATAATTAATGGATCAATTATTTATAATGTGTCTTTACATTTATAGCTTAAATATGAGTGAAAAATAAGAAAAATGACACATATGTTGAGATGACACATACTTTGATAATTGCTGTAGACAATAGTATGGATGAATAAAATATAGAAAAGATAAAAATGCACAGCTGAGCTTAGAGAGAAGGCAGGCTTCTACATGGATCAGACACAGAAAGAAAAAGCCCAAGTATGAGCAGGGTTGAATGTTGTTGGGCTCCTGCTCTAGTAATAGACAATGACAGCCAAGAATTTAGGTACTTTTGAATAAGGTGGCTAACATGCTTCACGTGTGAAGGAGTGTAGGGCTCACTCAATGCTTAAAATCAAGAACTGGAAATAAGGGCCAGAACACTTCACCTTGTCTCATGAAAGGAAGCTATGAAAATGTTACCTGAGACCATACCCCTGGCAAGATAGAGGCCTTAGGAAATAGGAGGACACAGGAACAGCCTCATGACACTGGAATGAATCAAGTTGTCCATTTGTTCAGGAAAAGGATCTGCCAAGTCCCCAGTATTACCACTGGGCAGAAATTCCAAAATGACACTGTAAGACCTGGTTCTAAAATAGGGACCTGTAGGGCTGGGTGGAGACCAGTATAAAAATCTAGATGGGGGGGCGCCTGGGTGGCTCAGTCGGTTAAGCGACTGCCTTCAGCTCAGGTCATGATCCTGGAGTCCTGGGATCAAGTCCCACATCGGGCTCCCTGCTTAGCGGAGAGTCTGCTTCTCCCTCTGACCCTCCCCCCTCTCATACTTTCTCACTCTCTCATTCTCTCTATCAAATAAATAAATAAAATCTTTAAAAAAAAATCTAGATGGGAAGGGATGAAAGTAGAAACAGATAGAAAAAACAGGCCCTAGGCATGTTGCTTTTTTTTTTTAGGATTTTATTAATTTATTTATTGAGAGAGAGAGAGTGCGAGCTGGGGCAGGGGCAGAGGGCAAGAGGCAGAATCTCCAGGAGACTCCACGTGGAGCCTGTGGCGGGGCTCGATCCCAGGACCCTGAGATCGTGACCTGAGCCAAAACCAAGAGACAAAGAGTCCAAGAGTCAGACACTTAACCGGCTGATCCTCCCAGGTGCCCCTCGGCACGTCACTTTTTTTTTTTTAATTTTTTTATTGTTATGTCAATCACCATACATTACATAATTAGTTTTTGATGTAGTGTTCCATGATTCATTGTTTGTGCATAACACCCAGTGCTCCATGCAGAACGTGCCCTCTTTAATACCCATCACCAGGCTAACCCATCCTCCCACCCCCCTCCCCTCTAGAACCCTCAGTTTGTTTCTCAGAGTCCATAGTCTCTCATGGTTCGTCTCCCCCTCCGATTTCCCCCCCTTCATCCTTCCTTCCTGCTATCTTCTTCTTTTTTTTTTTCTTAACATATATTGCATTAACATTTTCTTAACATATATCTTAACATATATTATTTGTTTCAGAGGTACAGATCTGTGATTCAACAGTCTTACACAATTCACAGCGCTCACCATAGCACATACCCTCCCCAGTGTCTATCACCCAGCCACCCCATCCCTCCCACCCCACCCTTGGCACGTCACTTTTAAGAAAGCACTTACATAACACTGAGAGTAAATGCCTCCTTCATTTTTGTGCCCCAGCTGCCTAGCTCTCCTTCACTAGGCCCTGCTGAGAATCTATGAGTCCATACAAATATAAATAAAGCATAGAGTTAGTGAGAGTGCTTTCTTACAAAAAAATGTTAGTAAAGGTAGAAAGAATAATAGAAAATCACCATTTGGTAATAATTGTCAATGGACGATAAAACTATTGGGTTATGTTTTGATGAGGACTGGCATATTTACATGTTTTGAAAGGGTCTCCTCTACAAGGTACTTCTTAATAACAAAGTGGCAAATGGTAACTTTACAGTGGAGAAATGTAGAAGACACCACCATAACTAAGTGATCAAAATTAGCATCCCCAAGTAATGGGACACATAGATATTGTGTGTATCTTGGTCAGATGCAAGGAGAAGGGCACATCCTTTTTGAACTACCTCTGCCAAAAGTATATAACCTGAATTTAGTCATGAGGAAAAATCAAACCTTAATTAATGGACATTCTACAAAATAAATGACCTGTACTCTTCAAAATTGTCAAGTTCATGAAAGACAAAGAAATGCTGAGGGACTGTTCCATATTAAAGGACACTAAAGAAACATGACAGCTAAATGTAACCTACAATCCTGGATTGGGTCCTTCTGTTATAAAGCACATTAGTGAGACAACTGGTGAAGTAGAAATGAGATCTGTAGATTATAAAACTGTATCTGTGCTAATTTACTGATATTTGATTATCGTACCAGAATTGTGTAAAAGAATGACCTTGTTTCTAGAAAATATACACTGAATTATGAGGGATGTAGAGGCTTTATGTCAGCAATTTTCAAACAAAGCAGTTAAGAAAAATGTAATAGATACAATTATGTGTGTTTATGTATATATGTATACAAGACGTTAACATTTGTGGAATTTGGGGTGTAGAACATAAGGATTTTTTTTACTGCTTTTCTGTCAGTCTTAAGTTCTTTGAAAATGAAAAAAATCTATATGACAATGAAAGTACTATACGACCAAGACTAGTGTTATCTTGCTAAAATGATAATTAAAGGTAATTTTGTAATCTTTACTACATTTAATAGGAAAACTAAAAATAAATGAATTAAGTACTCAACTTAAGAAAACAGAAAAAAAAGTAAACCAGAAAGATAAAAATTCTAAAGAGCAAAAATTAATGAGTTTGATAGAAGACAAAGAAAATGAGAGGATCAATAGAATAGAAAATTGGTTCTTTGGGGAAAAAAAGTATAATGAGAAAATATCAACAGTGGTAAAGAAAAGACAATATTAGGGGAAAAAAGGCATACAATTGTATAGATAAATTAGAGATTTCAATGATCATAAGATATAATCAACTTTGGGGCATCTGCCTTCGGCTCAGGTCATGATCCCAGGACCCTGGGATTGAGCTCCGCATTGGGCTCCCTGTTCAGCAGGAAGCCTGCTTCTCCTTCTCCCTCTCCCCCTGCTTTGTGTTCCCTCTCTCGCTGTGTCTCTCTCTGTCAAATAAATAAAGCCTTTTTATAAAAAGAGAATTATATGAAATGATGCATGTGAAGTGTTTTGCACAGTGTGTGGTACATAGTAAGTACTGAATGCATTCTGGCTTTTGTATCATTTTCAAGAAATCTCCCAAATTTAGATTTTTTTTGGCCACATTTTATTGTTTTGATAATGTTTCATTTTGAAATAATTTCACACTTATAGAAATAGTTGCAAAGAATTCCCATTTACCCTTCACCTAGATTTTACTGCAATCATTCTTATTGTATTATTTGGATCAAAAAATCTTCTTGAATGGGAAACCAAACCATCATATAGCCTATGCTATGGTAAAACTGGACTATGTGGAAGGCAGTATGTAACCATGGTTAAGAATGTAGGCATTGGAGGGAGGGGGGGAAAGATGGCGGAGGAGTAGGGGACCCTATTTCAACTGGTCCCCGGAATTGAGCTGGATATCTCCCAGACCACTCTGAGCACCCATGAAACCAGCCTGAGATGTAAGAAGATCTGGATCTCTACAAACAGAATATCACAGGCGGTTGGTTTTGAGGTACGAAGCAGAGAGCCGGGATTCTGCGGGCAGATATCGGAGGATAAACGGCGGCGGGAGGGTGCCTGGCCGTGGGGATCCTACACCGCCGGTGAGTGACAGCCTCGCGCGCTGCAGACGGGCACAGACTCGCAGACCGGTAGCGTCGGGAAAGGACTTTAGGGCAGCCCCCCGGGGCGGAAAACCAGAGCGGTGGGGTCCCGCGCACGCGAATTGCAGCCTCCGAGTCGGAAACCCGGTGCGCCGGGGTTGCGCCGGTGAACTGCAACCCCCGGGGGTGGAAACCCCGAGCGGCGGAGTCGCGCGCACACGAACTGCAACCCCCAGGACAGGACCCCAAGCGGCGGAGTCGCGCGCGCGACCTGGGAGCGGCTGGCAGTTTTAGAAGCACAAAGGGCAGAGACGTGCCCGACCTGGAGGCGGGACTGGGGGCGCTGCAGAGGGGCGCACAACCCAGGATGCTGCAGTTTATAGCAGCACGGACAGAAACGGAGACGGTGTGGCCTGCAGAGCTCACTGAAGAACAGACTGCGGTCTCTCTGCTCTGAGGCAGAGGGTTGGAAACGGTCTCTTCTGCTCTGACTCGCGGAAGAGACGCAGAAAGGCGCCAGAGAACAAAAGCCCCAAAGACTGAGTCCCACTGAGCCCATCCCCCGCCACAGGGGGGCAGGGCAACTCCGCCCAAACAGGGTTGCCTGAGTAACAGCGCGGCAGGCCCCTCCCGCAGAAGACAGGCTGGGAAAACAAGAGGCCAGCAACCCTAAGGTCCCAAGAAAACAGGTGCATCTTGCTTGGGTTCTGGTCAATAATTTCGACTCTATACATTCCCTCAAACACCCATCAACAGAATGACTAGGAGGAGGGGCCCCAAAACACAAAAGACTCAGAGATTATGACTTATGCTGCAGATTTACAAATGGATGCAGATATAACCAAGATGTCGGAGATGGAATTCAGGCTAGCAATTGTGAAGACAATGGCTAGAATGGAGAAATCAATTAATGGCAACATAGAGTCTCTAAGGGCAGAAATAAAAGGTGATTTGGCAGAACTTAAAAATGCTATCAATGAGATCCAATCCAATCTAGATAATCTAACAGCTAGGGTAACTGAGGCAGAAGAGAGAATAAGCGAACTGGAAGACAGTATAATAGATAAAAAGGAAAAGAGGAGGCCAGGGAAAAACAACTCAGAATCCATGAAAATAGAATCAGAGAAATAAGTGACACCATGAGGTGTTCCAATGTCAGAATAATTGGAATCCCAGAGGGAGTGGAGAGAGAGAGAGGACTAGAAGATGTATTTGAGCAAATCATAGCTGAGAACTTCCCTAATCTGGGGAATGAAACAAACATTCGAGTCCTAGAGGCAGAGAGGACCCCTCCCAAGATCAAGGAAAACAGGCCACCACCCCGGCATGTAATAGTAAAACTTGCAAATCTTAGAACCAAGGAAACCATCTTAAGGGCAGTTAGGGGGAAGAGAGTCCTTACGTACAGAGGGAGGAACATCAGAATAACGTCAGACCTATCCACAGAGACCTGGCAAGCCAGAAAGGCCTGGCAAGACATATTCAGGGTACTAAAAGAGAAGAACATGCGGCCAAGAATACTTTATCCGGCAAGGCTTTCATTTAGAATGGATGGAGAGATGCAGAGCTTCCAAGACCGGCAGAAGTTGAAAGAATATGTGATCACTAAGCCGGCCCTGCAAGAAATATGAAGGGGGGTTCTATAAAAGGAGAAAGACCCCAAGAGTGATCTACAACAGAAATTTACAGGGACAATCTATAAAAACAACGTCTTCACAGGCAACATGATGACAATTAATTCATATCTTTCAATAATCACTCTCAACGTGAATGGCCTAAACGCTCCCATAAAACGTAACAGGGTTGGAGATTAGATAAAAAGACAGGAACCATCCATAAGCTGTCTACAAGAGACTCATTTTGAACCTAAAGATACATCCAGACTGAAAGTGAAGGGATGGAGATCCATCTTCCATGCCAGCGGACCTCAAAAGAAAGCTGGGGTAGCAATTCTTATATCAGACAAATTAGATTTTAAACTAAAGACTGTAGTTAGAGACACGGAAGGACACTATATCATTCTTAAAGGGTCTATCCAACAAGAAGATCTAACAATTGTAAATATCTATGCCCCCAACATGGGAGCAGCCATCTACATAAGCCAACTGTTAACCAAAATAAAGAGTCATATTGATAACAATACGTTAATTGTAGGAGACCTCAATACTTCACTCTCAGCAATGGACAGATCATCTAAGCAGAAAATCAACAAGGAAACAAGAGCTTTGAATGATACATTGGACCAGATGGACCTCATAGATATTTACAGAACATTCCACCCTAAACAACAGAATACTCATTCTTCTCGAGCGCACATGGAACTTTCTCCAGAATAGACCACATACTGGGTCACAAATCAAGTCTCAACCAATACCAAACGATTGAGATTATTCCCTGCATATTCTCAGACCACAGTGCTCTAAAACTGGAACTCAATCACAAGAAAAAATTTGGCAGAAATTCAAACACTTGGAAGCTAAAGACCACTCTGCTCCAGAATGTTTGGGTCAACCAAGAAATCAAAGAAGAACTTAAACAATTCATGGAAATCAATGAGAACGAAAACACATCGGTCCAAAACCTATGGGATACTGCAAAGGCAGTCCTAAGGGGGAAATACATAGCCATCCAAGCCTCACTCAAAAAAATAGAAAAATCCTGAATTCACCAACTAACCCTACACCTTAAAGAACTAGAGAAAAAGCAACAAACGACACCTAAGCCACGCATTAGAAGAGAAATAATTAAGATTAGAGCAGAAATCAATGAATTAGAAACCAGAAACACAGTAGATCAGATCAATGAAACTAGAAGTTGGTTCTTTGAAAGAATTAATAAGATCGATAAACCACTGGCCACACTTATCCAAAAGAAGAGAGAAAGGGCCCAAATTAATAAAATTATGAATGAAAGGGGAGAGATCACGACTAACACCAAGGAAATAGAAACAATTATTAGAAATTATTATCAACAACTATATGCCAATAAACTGAGCAATCTGGATGAAATGGAGGCCTTCCTGGAAACCTATAAGCTGCCAAGACTGAAACAGGAAGAAACTGACAACCTGAATAGGCCAATAACCAGTAACGAGATTGAAGCAGTGATCAAAAACCTCCCAAAAAACAAGAGTCCAGGGCCTGATGGATTCGCTGGGGAATTCTACCAAACATTCAAAGAAGAAATAATACCTATTCTACTGAAGCTGTTTCAAAAAATAGAAACAGAAGGAAAACTTCCAGACTCATTCTATGAGGCCAGCTTTACCTTAATCCCCAAACCAGGCAAAGACCCCATCAAAAAGGAGAATTTCAGACTGATATCCCTGATGAATATGGATTCCAAAATCCTCAACAAAATCCTAGCTAATAGGATCCAACAATACATTAAAAGGATCATCCACCACGACCAAGTGGGATTTATCCCCGGGATGCAAGGGTGGTTCAACATTCGCAAATCAATCAATGTGATAGAACACATTAATAAGAGGAGGGAGAAGAACCATATGGTCCTCTCAATTGATGCAGAAAAAGCATTTGACAAAATACAGCATCCTTTCCTGATTAAAACTCTCCAGAGTATAGGGATAGAGGGAACATTCCTCAAGCTCATAAAATCCATTTATGAAAAACCCACAGCGAATATCATCCTCAATGGGGAAAAGCTGAGAGCCTTTCCCTTAAGATCAGGAACACGTCAAGGGTGCTCACTCTCACCACTGTTGTTCAACATAGTACTAGAAGTCCTAGCAGCAGCAATCAGACAACAAAAAGAAATAAAAAGTATTCAAATTGGCAAAGAAGAAGTCAAACTCTCTCTTTTCGCAGACTACATGATACTTTATGTGGAAAACCCAAAAGACTCCACCCCCAAATTACTAGAACTCATCCAGCAATTCAGTAATGTGGCAGGATACAAAATCAATGCACAGAAATCAGTGGCTTTCTTATACACTAACAACGCAACTGTAGAAAGAGAAATTAGAGAAACGATTCCATTTACAATAGCATCAAAAACCATAAGATACCTCGGAATAAACCTAACCAAAGAGGTAAAGTATCTATACTCTAGGAACTACAAAACACTCATGAAAGGAATTGAAGAAGACACAAAAAGGTGGAAAAATATTCCATGTTCATGGATCGGAAGAATAAACATTGTTAAAATGTCTATGCTACCCAGAGCAATCTATACCTTCAATGCCATCCCGATCAAAATTCCAATGACATTTTTCAAAGCGCTGGAACAAACAATCCTAAAATTTGTATGGAATCAGAAAAGACCCCGAATCGCCAAGGAAATGTTGAAAAAGAAAAACAAAGCTGGGGGCATCACGTTGCCCGATTTCAAGCTATATTACAAAGCTGTGATCACCAAGACAGCATGGTACTGGCACAAAAACAGACATATAGACCAATGGAACAGAATAGAGAACCCAGATATGGACCCTCAACTCTATGGTCAAATAATCTTTGACAAAGCAGGAAAAAACATGCAATGGAAAAAAGACAGTCTCTTCAATAAATGGTGCCGGGACGATTGGACAGCCCCATGCAGAAGAATGAAACTCGACCATTCTCTAACACCATTCACAAAGATAAACTCAAAGTGGATGAAAGACCTCAATGTGAGACAGGAATCCATCCAAATCCTAGAGGAGAACATAGGCAGTAACCTCTTGGACATTGGCCACAGCAACTTCTTTCAAGATACATCTCCAAAGGCTAGTGAAACAAAAGCAAAAATGAACTTTTGGGACTTCATCAAGATAAAAAGCTTCTGCACAGCAAAGGAAACAGTCCACAAAACAAAGAGGCAACCCACAGAATGGGAGAAGATATTTGCAATTGACACTACAGATAAAGGGCTGGAATCCAAAATCTATAAAGAACTTCTCAAACTCAACACCCAAAAAACAAATAATCAAGTCAAAAAGTGGGCAGAAGAGATGAACAGACACTTCTCTGAAGATGACATACAAATGGCTAACAGACACATGAAAAAATGTTCATCATCATTAGCCATCAGGGAAATCCAAATCAAAACCACATTGAGATACCACCTTACACCAGTTAGAATGGCCAAAATGGACAGGGAAAGAAACAACAAATGTTGGAGAGGTTGTGGAGAAAGGGGAACCCTCTTACACTGTTGGTGGGAATGCAAGCTGGTACAGCCACTTTGGAAAACAGTGTGGAGGTGCCTCAAAAATTTAAAAATAGAGCTACCCTATGACCCAGCAATTGCATTCCTGGGTATTTACCCCAAAGACACAGATGTAGTGAAAAGAAGGGCCATATGCACCCCAATGTTCATAGCAGCAATGTCCGCAATAGCCAAACTGTGGAAAGAGCTGAAATGCCCTTCAACAGATGAATGGATAAAGAAGATGTGGTCCATATATACAATGGAATATTACTCAGCCATCAGAAAGGATGAATACCCAACTTTCCCATCAACATGGATGGGACTGGAGGAGATTATGCTAAGTGAAATAAGTCAAGCAGAGAAAGTCAATTATCATATGGTTTCACTTATTTGTGGAACATAAGGAATAACATGGAGGACATTAGGAGAAGGAAGGGAAAAATGGTGGGGGGGAATTGCAGGGAGATACGAACCATGAGAGACTATGGACCTGAGAAACAAACAGGGTTCTAGAGGGGAGGGGGGAGGGGGGATTGGTTAGCCCGGTGATGGGTATTAAGGACGGCATGTACTGCATGGAGCACTGGGTGTTATACGAAAACAATGGATCGTGGATCACTACCTCAAAAACTAATGATGTATTGTATGGTGACTAACATAACATAAT
Organism: Phoca vitulina; assembly: GCF_004348235.1. Classification (NCBI taxonomy): domain Eukaryota; kingdom Metazoa; phylum Chordata; class Mammalia; order Carnivora; family Phocidae; genus Phoca; species Phoca vitulina. Next base: position 8,087,881 of record NW_022589742.1, read on the forward strand.
AAAATTTAAAACTACAAAAAAAATTAATTAAGAAAAAAAAAGAATGTAGGCATTTTATGGGGCGCCTGGGTGGCTCAGTCGTTTAAGCATCTGCCTTCGGCTCAGGTCATGATCCCGGGTTCCTGGGATGGTGCCCCGCATCGGGCTCCCTGCTCGGCAGGAAGCCTGCTTCTCCCTCTGCCTGCCGCTCCCCCTGCTTGTGTTCCCTCTCTCGCTGTGTCTCTCTCTGTCAAATAAAATCTTTTTTAAAAAAAAAGAATGTAGGCATTGCATTTTGACAGTCATCAGTGGGATCTCAGCTCTCCTACTGAACAACATGGGACTGGGTAAGTCGCCCAACTTCTCTATGTCTTTGAGAGAAAAAGTTAGCACAGTGTGGTAATAGTGGCCAGTGGTCCAACCTCTGAATCAATAAGTAGCCCCTACATTTCGGAGCTGGGCTTATTTTCATGGCATTTGCTGAAATGCTTAGAGAGGCTTACTCTGATGTGTGGAGCGATCTGGGATATGGCATTTTTCTCTGTGAGCCAGAATCACATGAATGAGACTCAGCTTCAGACGCCTGAGGCCAAATTTCAAATTTGCTGGATTCTTCTTTTGGAATGTGTGTGTGTGCATGAGTACACATGTCCTCTTGATCAGTGTGATTTTTTTTCCAAGCCATCGAACCCAGCTTCCTTTGCCACCTTATTCTCCTTCTTGTTCTCTGCTGAGGCTTTTAGATATGGCTGTTCTTCTCTTGGACGGGAGAAGGCATAATGGCATCATCGTTGATGGGTTTCTGGCTGAAGTAGCAGTGTGCAAACCTGGCAGAAGGGATCACCCAGTTAGGGTGACTTAAGGGGAGACAGAAGAAAGTTTTGGTGCTGTAGGGCATTGAATCCCCAGAGTGGGTCTGAGGGACTTTTCTCATCTTTGATAGTGTTTCCCATGTCTGTATCTAAGTGAGAAAAATAGACAAGGTAGTGCATTTTTTATGAAGCTTTTTTTTAAAGGAATAAACATAATGACATGTCCTCTGTTTTGAGATTATGGCCTTCCAACACTTTTGGTGATAAAACGTCTTTTCTTTTTTGAAATTATCAGGGTAGATTTTTTTCTTTTTAAAGTAGGATCCACGCCCAGCATGGAGCCCAACACAGGGCTTGAACTCACGACCCTGAGATCAAGACCCGAGCTGAGATCAAGAGTCAGGTGCTTGATGGACTGAGCCACCCAGGTGCCCCTGTCAGGGTAGGTTTTTAAAATGCCCTCATTTGGTGATCAAACTTTGTAAATCTTACATAGGTGCCCAGTATATTCGTGGGAAATGTTGTTGGTCCATGAAATCAAGAAATCTGGGGACCATTGATTCAGACTGCCGAAGATGAAAACTTTCTTTGAAATTAAATTCCAATCTCAGTTTTACAGATAAGTCAACTGAGGAACTTAAACTCACATAGCAAGTTTGTAGCAGAACTGGGACTAAAACCACATCGCCTGATATTTGGGCTGCTGAACCTTCCTCTCCCCTGCCTTGCTGATCCAAAAGGAAAGAAGCACTGAAGAAAACCTCCCTTGACCTCACTATATAGCAAGTTTTTACCATGCACAGTTTATTTCCTGTTTTGTTTTAAGTTCAGGAACTAAAAGAACAGCCAAAATCCCAATGGGAAATGATAATGCCTAAGTTCCCCGCCTCATAATCGTTAACCCTGTTGGAGTGGAGGCGGGCAATAAAATGGTCACTTGAAGTTTTTGCTGACTTGTTCACTGTTGAGTCAGAAGAAGTGCCTACTCAGAGCATTAATTTCTGATTAGCTCTTAATCCAGCCAGGTTAGAAAATAGGATGGAGAAGAGTAAGAATTCACATATCCTTTTCAGATCGTTAACGAGCAATGGCTTGTAGAAGTGGGTCAGTGCTATTACAGAGAGGAAAACTGGAGGTTTCTGAGTGCTACCTAAAGCAAGGACAATCAGCTTCTGGCCTAGGGTAGCTGATGGGTGTGGAAATGGTTCAAAATTGGGCCATTTGAGTAGCTCACACCTAGAATTTTAACTGCATTGCCAGTATTATAGGGGCCCTGGAATCATGGAAGGGCATTGCTCTGGGAAAACATCTGTCTACATATACCTAGGTTAAAGGAGACCTGGCCTTTGATTAGAAGGGCCTCCAAACATCAGAGTGTTTAAACTAGTGTATTCATTTCCTATACCTGTTGTAGCAAATCACCACAAACTTAGTGGTTTAAAATAACACAAATTTATTATCTTACAGTTCTGGTGGTCAAAAGCCCAAAATGAATCTCACTGGGCTAATATCCAGGTGTCAGCAGGGCTGTGGTCCTTCTGGAGGCTCTAAGGGAGAATCCATTCCTTTCCTATTCTGGCTTCTAGAAGGTGCCCATATTCCTGTCCTGTGGGGAATCACTTAAACTTCTGCTTCTGTTGGCACATTGCCTTCTGTCTTTCTGACTCTAACCTTCCTGGCTTCTTATGAGGACGCTTGTAATTACATTGGTCCTACTGGGATAATCTAGGATAATCTACCCTTCTCAAGATCCTTAATTTAAAACACACCTGCCAAACCCTTTTGCCAAGCAGGGTAACATTCACGGTTTCCAGGAATTGAGATGTGGATCTCCTGGGTGGGATGATGGTGGTGGTGGCAGCATTATTTGGCCTACCACAACTAGTAAAACTATTTTTTCAAGTGAAATCATGTGAGGAACCCCAATACATAAATTGCACCAAAGCAAAGCAGTTATAGTTAAAATCTTACCCAATCAGTTCCTACTGCTTACTACCTGTGACAATCCCAGAAGCACCCAGTGGAACCTTATGGCTCTAGGGCCAGTTTGAATACAGCCAGTTTATATCTGAAGAGAGGACACCATTTGGAAATACCCCAGCTACCACACCCTCACTGTTCATTATATTCTTCAGTGAAGCCAGATACCTCTTAATGCTTATCAGTGAGATCCACAGGATGAGAGACCTTGCTCATTTAGCCCTACATCACCAGACTCTGAGGTGCTCGATGTTTGTTGAATGAGTGAATAATCAGTTAGTGGTGAATGGAAAATCCTTAGGCAGCATCCGTTTCCTGTTTCCCTGCTCACAATTATTCATGAGTCAGACCTATAAATCAGCATTATTGGAAAAAGATAAAAATGGAACTGTGCCACCTTGCACTCCCTCACTATCTCCGGCCCCAAACCATTCATATATATGCATACACACTGAATTTAACTGCTTATCATAAGTCTTCATAGACTGTATTGTTTCAAATCTTGATCATGGACATCTTATTTACACATCATGGAAATACAGTGGTATTGTAATATCTTTCTCTTCTGTTTCCCAGAAACTCATTCCTGAGGGCAAGATTAGAAATGGGAAAGAGAATGTTAGAGATGAAAGTGCTTTACAGGCAAGAATGTTAGAGATGAGGATACTCAGGCCTAAAGAAGAGTAGGGATTTACCCGATACCATAGAGCACATTTTATAAGAACTAAACTAGAACCCAGGTGTTCTGCTCCTGAATAGTGTTCTTTCCATTGTTCCACAGTTGTGCAAAGCTGAACAATTCTATCAAGAAGAAGTTTAGCCATAGAGATCATAAAACCTGAAGTTTTAAGGATGGTACAATAATCTCTTATCTCAGTAGACCTAAATTTGGCAATCTGGTGGCTCTAAGACAAATACAACCTACAGATCTGTTTAACTTTTCCCAGTTTTTTAAAAAAATTGAATCAGTATGTCTTTAAATAGAGTAGGCACACTCCAGCTCACCAACATCCCACCGCTCCCTCTTGTCTTACATTTACCCCATTTCACTCACATATATTTGACCTTGTAGACATTTGAGTTTTTAGCCCCTGACATAAACAATGAAAATGTACAAGACCTGTCAATGTTTGGGGTCACAAACTCTATTTCCAACTGTCTTTCATACTGTAAGTGGTATAAACATTTGTTTGACAGACCATATGTCTTAAAGACTGATGGTTCAGAAAATAATCACCACAGTTAACCCATGTTTCAGTCAGTGCATGAAAAGGGAGAGATGATAAAGCAGACCATATCTCCTCTTTCCTCCAAACCAGTCATCACTAACTTCTCACCCAGATCTTTCCTCACCAAACCCTTTGCAATCTTTGGGTCTGACTCTAATTGAAATTAGTCCTACATCACATGTAACTGTGACTTTGGTGGTCTAACCTTACAGCATATGCAAAAGATGATTGTGAATCTATTTATCATGTGAATTCTTGAGCATGAGAAAAATGTTAATAGTGGCGGCAGAACAGAGCTCCAGTCCAGTGGGGAAGTGAATGATAATTAGAAACTATTGTTGGACCCATACAATGAGGTTTGGAGTGGAGGCTGTATTTCGGTTGGGATATGAGTGCCCAAAGTCTCCTCTTAGATACACCAGAGAACAGGTTCCAGGTAGTAGGACTTAGACTAACCCTACCCCTGATTGACACTGGGCTTTTGGTATCCTATTTTACATATATTTTATAGCTTTTTTGTACTGAAAGCTGGGCCGAGCTGGGGCAAGCAAGGGTTGACATTTACCACACTTCTGGGTACATCATTGGCATCCAGTCAAAGCATGTTAATTGGAATGACTTATTGGAGGCAATCCCACATCTGCTCAGTAGAAATATAATTGGTTCCAAGTTGTGGTTCCAGACTTGCACACTGAAAAACATTGAAACAGCCTCAGAACTTAAGTATGGTGCGCCACAGAGAATATTTTTGGGAACTCTGGTTTGATTTGGAAAATTATATCTGATATTTGGTCAAGGTTTAAAGTTTCCTGGGCTTTGAAGTAATTCTGGCTCCTAAACAGTGAGCCTTCAAAAGCTTTGACTCTGCCACAGGGCATTGATGTGATCTATAAATGAGAAGAGAACAGTATGTGAAAAGGAAAAAAAAAGTGCTAAGTTTTGACAGTAGATACAATAGGCAGGATTCCTTCTCTACTTCAGCAAGAGTCCTATCCCTTAGGAACTCAAGTCCAAGCAAAGTTTAGGAAAAGGCGTGAGCAAGAAAAGAGGGCACAACATTTACCTGGCTCTGTCAATGACGTCCTATGGCTGGGGCGGGGGGGGGGGGGGCACTGTGTGCCTACTCCATGGAGATAGCATGCTGCCCAAGTGATGGTGAGAGATAAGGCAGTTCACTCCAGAAATGTCACCTGGAAGACTTCAATATATAAGCTCCATGAAGACAAGAACTCTGTTCATGACACTGTTTTATCCCTGTGACTTGGACTGTGTGCCTGGCGCACAGTTGGTCCTTATGGAGGCCTCCACAGGCCTGAAAAGAGTGTTCCATTTCATCATCCAGATTCTAAACAAGTTGAGACATATACAAAACAGGAAATATCACTTCATTACTGATGGAGGCCAGGCTAGAACACCTAGTTTAATGAGCAAGCAAAGTGCGTCTGTTAAATGAATTGTAAAAATGAGGCAGACTTGCCCACTTAAATAGAAGCAGCATGGGACCAGGGCAGGCTGCCTACCAGTAGAACACCTGCTCCCATGAGTATAATTGCTCCCAATAGAAAAGAGGGCTGAACTGAATTGAGCATGTCCAGTAATCTACTCGAATTTACCAATCAAATAAATGTTCCCTTGCTCGTGATGCTCAATAAATACTTGAGGAAGGCATGCATGAATGGTACCTGTGGCAAGTGGAAAGTGAACTTGAACTACAAAAGGTCAGAAACACCACCTGGGGTCATTAGTGTAGCGCCAAGACTGGCATTCATGTTTGCTTGAATAGAACTGGGATCGCCCAATTGGGGTTCTTGTGTAAAGAGCTCCTCAGAGCCCACAGTAAGTTTCTATAGCACCAGACTTCAGATCCTCTCACATGTAAATAAAGGACTTCTGGGGAAGGAGATAGGAAAACATCTTTAACCCTGAGGTCAGGTGAATTCAACTGGGGGTCAGGGCAAAGGATTACTGATGTAGCTCGAATAAGAGGTACCAGCTTATATTTTCTCTGATACCGAACTGGACAAAGAAAAAGAGATTCAGTAAGCCAAAGCAAGTTTCATGCTTTGTTGTGCTTTGTAGAACACCTGTTAATGTCACTCTATTTCTAGATATGCTTCTTTTTTTTCCCCCAAAGATTTTATTTATTTATTTGATAGAGAGACAGCGAGAAAGGGAACGCAAGCAGAGGGAGTGGGAGAGGGAGAAGCAGACTCCCTGCTGAGCAGGGAGCCTGACACGGGGCTTGATCCCAGAACACTGGGATCATGACCTGAGCTGAAGGCAGACATTTAACCGACTGAGCCACCCAGTCACCCCTAGATATGTTTCTCCTTGAACTAATCCAAGACAACAAAAAGAAGAGCCAAGGGGCCTAATGCTGCCAGAAGGAGATCCTTGGAAGGGGGCTACCTTGTTTCTGAAGACCTCTATGATTAAGAGCCACAGGCTAGAAGGGGAAAACATTTGAATCTTCATTTCCTAAAAGTACCAAGTTCAGTAGTTGACAGTGATTGGAAAGGGTTGTCATTGTGGGTACTACACTTTTTAAAAAAATTTTATTTATTTATTTGTCAGAGAGAGCACAAGCAGGGGGAGTGACAGGCAGAGCAGGCTCCCCGCTGAGCGAGGAGCCCAATATGGGACTCGATCCCGGAACCCTGGGATCATGACCTGAGCTGAAGGCAGACGCTTCACCAACTGAGCCACCCAGGCATCCCTGGGTACCACACTTTGAACGTTAATGAGGCTAGCAGGTTCTGCACTGGCACTGTTTTTCCTTTCAGGGAAGTTGTAGGCAAAGAAATCACACTATCACCATATGCCCTGGTGTGTGCGCTAACATACTGGGCTTAACTGTGGCAAAGTAGAGTTGACAATCTTGCCATCCATTAAAGGTAATCCTCCACATTTAATCTAAGTCTGTTTTTGCTCACAGACTTTGCCTAGACCATCCTTGTTAACTTACTCTAAATGATATCTGAGAATCAAATCTTTCTTGGGTCTAGGATTTGCCTCAAAGGCCTAATGACCTGTCTAGTTTTCTTTATGTCACAACTGTCTGTCTTCTCTCGATCCTGCTTAAGCTTTAGAAAGAATTAAATTCATTTTGATATTTATAGGTGGTCATTATTTCAACATTTATCGTGTGCCTCCTCTGTGAGGTTTAAGCCCTTTGCATACACTATCTCATTTAACACTCACAACAGCCCTGCAAGATTTATAGTATTCTCCCAATTTCCCAGATGAGGAATCATCTCATTAAAGAGATGAACTCACTTGCTGAAGTTCCACAGAGAAAAAATGGTGGAGCTGGGATTCACACCCAGGTCTGTTGAGCTGCCAAGCTCCATAGGCTCTTTTTAATAATATGCTCGGCTGCTTCCAGCTGCCTTTCTAGCTCATCTCCTGATCAGGGGAACCAGTCCTGTTCATGGGATGTTTACTTTGTTTCTTCTCCCAGTTGAAATAGAAAGAGAAGCTGCCCCCCATCACAGTAGGATGGGATCCTTAAAGGTAAAAGTTGCTTACTAATTTTCTCTTTGGGGAAGGATAGAACGGTCCTCTTTTTATGTCATTTGCTGCTTTCTCTGGAAACTACCCTGTATGAAGAAATATAACATTAAAATATGTTTTAGAGTTTCCTCCAGTAACTGCTGGAACTAACAAATAGCCTTCTTTGGCAGAGCTTCCAGTCACAAGTTGAGGCTTCGTACCACAACAGAACCTTTGTAGATATTTTAATCTAATCATCAATAAAGTTTTTAAATGGAGACTTAAAGCAGTTTCATCCAAGCCTCCAGGTCGGCAGGGCTAGAGAGCCCCGTTAAGGTCAAGGCACATGGGTCTGGCAAGTCCTGACCACCAAACTTGCCCATCCCAATCTTGGAGGTCAAAAGACAGGGGAGGAAGAGCATGTGACTCTTCGTGTCTGGGTTGTGAGTTTGAGTCCCATGTTGGGTGTTAGGAATTACTTATAAATAAACTTTAACAAAAGGGGGGGATGGTGGGAGAGTAGGGGTGTTATGATTCTTCAATCTCTGAATCGAAATGTCCCAGAAAATTGTTTTCTTAGGATACTCTTCCATAGATGTGCACTCAGGAAACAGATAAAGAGAGTGGGGCATCTAGGAAATAGGAATTTTAGAATTATTCAGTGGATTCCAGGGTCCTGGTGGAGTCAGCCAGCGTGTTCCCAAGTGTAGCCTTCCTCCCATCTGACCCAAGATACATCATCTGATAGAGGGTGGATCTCATATTACCCACTGGAGAGTTCCTGTAGCTCTGGTACAAATTGGTGTTTTTATTTTAGAAACAGAAATCTTGTACAAATGCGCTCTCATTAAAGAAGCCTTGTTGGTGAATCCTTTTGTAAACTGAAAAGACCTTTTATGATGCAAATAAGCTCCCTCTAATCTATCCATATTGTTTCTGAGTTTGTGTGTAGGATTTTCTTAAAGAGGATGTATTAGTAATGTCCCAAATCACAAATATATTGTTTATTTATAAGCTACTTATTTTACAACACAGCCCACCTAGAAATTCATATCCCATTGTTTCTCTGTACTGTTAATGAGTCTTGCAAAATGCCGACTTTTAGAGCCACTTCACCTTGCAACATCAAGCTTTGGACACGTTACAGGAGATTTCCAAAACAAAACAAAAATCAAGCCGATCTTGAAATAAAACAGAAGCCAGGTATCAAATATCAGGATGATGACCCTAAGATCTTTGTTTTTGCTTTTCCTTGTAAGATAAAGTAGGTGGCCCTGTGTCTTTCAAATAGTAGCAGAAAGAATTTTCCCTTTTTTGGTTCTTAAACTGGAGTTAGGGCACTGAAATCTTTAAAAAGCAAGCAAGCAAGCGGTCAAAACCAGGAAGTTTTGCCTTTTTTTTTTTTTTTTTTAGATCTCAAACCTCTGATGGGTGTTGTGACCTCTTTCTTAGTTGACTAATTTGCATGTTGTGCTCCTGTGGTTCCCTCTGGATAGCTTGAGGCAGAAACAAGAGACTAGAAAAGGCTTTTGAGATTTAGGATATAGTCTTCTGAAAAAAAAGTACCAATTTTTAAGTGAGATTGGAAGAAAAATAAGTTTGGGCCACAGCATTTGTCACTCTGACTAGAGATCTATTTCACTGATCACCAGCAATAGCAGCATAAGAAGGACTTTAGAAAGAAAGAGGTACTTTTTTTTCCTGAGGAGACCTTACACGTGGGCTGGTGATCCCAGTGTGGGTGGCCTCTTTCTTAGAGGAGGGAGCTTTCTAGAAGATAACTAAAAGCAACAGGGACACAAACCAGCAAACCTCAGGAGAACCTGGGAGACCAGACAGTAAGAAGGAAGACTTCTAGAAGCAGATCCTTATCTGAGTTCAGAGGCTGAATGGAGACCCAAGTCCATTGTTGTGAGGGTGGTGTCAAAAGTAAGTGGTTTTTCATGAGGGACTATGGACTCTGAGAAACAAACTGACGGTTCTAGAGGGGAGGGGATTGGGGGGAAGGGTTAGCCTGGTGATGGGTGTTAAAGAGGGCACGTACTGAATGGAGCACTGGGTGTTATACGCAAACAATGAATCATGGAACGCTACATCAAAAACTAATGATGTACTGTATGGTGACTAACATAACATAATAAAATTAAATTTAAAAAAAAAGTAAGTGGTTTTTAAAGTTATTTGTGAATTCAAGGGCGCCTGGGTGACTCAGTCAGTGGAGCATCTGCCTTCAACTCATGATCGGGGGGTTCTGGGATTGAGTCCTGCATCAGGCTCCCTGCTGGTCAGGGGAGTCTGCTTCTCCCTCTGCCTCTGGCCTGCCCCAACTCATGCATGTACTCTCTCTCTCTCAAATAAATAAATAAAATATTTAAAAAATAATAAAGTTATTTGTAAATTCGGCTAAAGAGTTGTTGGTAGAAAGTGCCCAGCTAATGGAGAGGGTCTATTCCCCATGTTCGTGGGTGGGCCCTGTAGCCCAGAACAATGGGCAAAATGCCCAGAAGGATCCTCCGGACTCCAGTGCCCCAGGTGAACAATACAGGAATATGCACGTATCACATTTTGTCTTATCTTCCTTACCCATAACTATATGGCATTTTTGAGATGCCAAGCTGGGTAGATGATACTCAATTATATTCCTAACAAATTCAAACACAACTAGAGAGTAAGAGGAAAACATTTTGTCTAAATGTTAGGTAGTCACTAATGACATCTTTGAAACTAAACTTGATGAGAATCCTCAAAGGAGATGATAATGGATGAATTTGTTCAGTATGAAGTAAATTCACCTGCAATTATGCTCTGCTTTCCTATATAAGGAAACACCTAATTTTGAAACAAACTGAATCGTGATCTTGCATTTGGTTTATTTAATTATGAATTTATGTGGCCTTAGATAACTGCCCATTTCTCAGTGACATCAGCATCATCAAATTTCCTACCTAAGATAGACCTGAAAATTTTTGTCTGCCACTATGGTAACCCAGCCCTGTGCTTTAATTTTTCTGTATTCATACAGGGGTGAGGAAGGTAGTTGATTGGTACCTGAAAAGGAAGGTATCTGGAGTATTAAAGAGTGAGATGGGCTTCTTGGAGTCTAATAGCATTTTGCTTTGGAGAATTTGCTCATTTATTTATTTATATAATTATGTAATTACAGCCTCAGAAAGCCACATTTTATAGTATAGGATTGAAAATACTATCATTGCTGAGCCCTTCAAAAGTAATTGTCAGAATAAATTATAGCTAATGCCTAACTATTAGCCCTCAATAAAAGGCAAATGACATGAAGTCAGCATGAGGACCAAACTCGGGAGAAGTGGCAGTTACATAAGTGATGCCCAGAACACCAGTTGTTCTGTAGTTACCCAGAGACCTGAAGGGACCCGATGAGCTGTACTGAAGGGGTTCCTGCTCAGCCACCGGAGTTCTGCTCGGCACATGGTGGGCCTGGGCAAAGGGCAAAGGGACACGTGAAAAATTGAGGTTGCCTTCTGCAATGTAGTGCCAGTCACCTAAAGAATACCTCTCAGCTAAAGGGGAGAATGGGAGGAGCAGGGCTGGTTCTTCATCCTGTCCAGCTACCTCCATGTCACTAAGTCTGATGGGTCTTTTTCAGTCCTCCTCGTACTTGACATCTGTCCCAGCAGCTACTGTTGATCACTCTCTCCTCGAAACTCTCATTTTCCTGGCTACCATTCTGGCTGGTTCTTCTCAGGCTCCTTCGTTTCTCCTCTAGCCGCCCTGTAACTCTTGGAGCTCATTAGACTTGTCTTCAATCCTCTTTTGTGCTCACTTTCCACAACCCCCAGGTGGACTCATTCACCCCTTGGCTTCAGTTACCACCTCTGGACTGAGCTGAGAGAATTCAGATTTCGATCTCTTTTCCTCTGAGCTCCAGACTCATATATATGCAACTGCCCACCGCCATGCCCCCAGGGCACCTCTGTTCAGCACATCTCAAGATGGACTCATGTCCTTTCCACCTGCTGCACACCTGCTCTTTCTGCTGTGTTTCCCACATAAGTGAGCAACTCCCACTGTCTCCCCCCACCCTCCGCCCTCAGTGACCAAGCCTGAAAATGAGGAGTCCTTCCCCACCCCTCCCTCTGCCTCACACTCTACATCCAGTTCATCAAGTCTTTTCAGTATAACTCTGACCTCTCTCAAAGCAACCCACTTTTCTCATTCCCTCTTACCACTGTCCTCTTCTAAGCTACCATCATCTCTCACTGGACATCCTTCTGCTCTGCCTTCCCACAGTCCATTCTCCTCACAGTCGCTAGATCTTTCGAAAATATAATTCAGATCATGCCACTTTCTGGTTGAAAATCCATCAACAGCCACACACACACCCCCTTAGAAAGAGAGTCTAAACTTCTTATCATGGACAAAAGGCCTTGTGTGACCTGTGTCCGTGAAACTCATCACTGCATTTTGCACCATTCTTCCCTTTGCTGATTATCCCCAGACCCACCCTAGAGTTGGTAGTGTTTCAACTCCTTAAACTTGGCATGTGTTTTCCTTTCTTGGGGCCTTCCCTAATGTTTCCTCTGCTTCTAATGGTTTCTCCCACCCACCACCCTGTATCCTACTGCCTTTGCCTAGATAACTCTGCATCCTTCAGAGCGCAGACCAAATGTTACTTCCTCAGGGAAACTTCTGTGATCATCCAAGCTGGGTCAGGCCCCCATTATCTGCTCTATTAGCAACCTGTTCTTTTTCTTTCCATCACCTAGAATCAAGCAAGTAATTACAACAAGAAGTATATAATTACAATTATACAGTCCCCTCCAGTATTTTATAAGCACCATATGGCCAGGGACGGTGTCTGCTTTTGAATCACCAACATATTTCTAACACTGAGCACAGGACTTGACACAAAATATGTGCTCAAACGATTATGCAGGAAAATTCTGAAAAAGAAATGTAAAGAGCGGAGATAGCCCTATCAAATATTTACATGTATTCTAAATTTATTTTACAGCTAAAATAATTAAAACTATGGTACATTAATAGGTATACAATGTAGAGATTATAAGAAGTCACCCAATATATATAGGAAGTTACTATGTGATCAAGTTGGCATTTTAGAAACAGGAGTTTTATCCATATTTGGTATGGATCAATTGACTACCCATCTGTAAAAGAAATTAATTTAGATCTTCACATATTATACCAAAATAAATCCCACATGAATCAAAGATTTAAATGAAATCCTTAAAGTACCAGAAGAAAATGGGATATGGGAACAATCATCTGTTGAACCTATACTCTAGCTCAGTGCCTGGTGATAGTGAGCAGTCCCAACTTGTGGACTGTTATCTGAATGATGGCTTTATTGTCAAGTTCTGTACTAGATGCCATAGAGGGGCTGCCAATAGGAAGGACTGGACTAGATTTGCTGCATGTAATTTGTTGGTTCTACCAGTGTTAAAACTGTATTGGTTTTGATCTAATATTTCAAAACTGGGAGACTTTACATAAAAATCTGGATTTCAGACATTCCCTGAAATGTCTTTTTATAAAAAGTGCTGAATTCATGGTGGTTAAATAAGTCAGTGAATCACTCTAATCACTTTTTATTGTTATCTCTTGCCCAATCGAGTGTTGTTTCTGATCACTGAGGGCAGAGACTGTGTCCCTCTTGCTTACCACCATAGTGGATCTGGTTCAGGTGTAGACACTAGCCTTAGCTTAGGGTTACTGAAGGAGGCGGCTGTAGGAGCCTGCTACTGAATGCTAAGCCTGTGGGAGGCCCACTTGGTATTCTCAGCAGGAAAAGCCATAGCTGGTAAGGAAGACTTGCCCAGAGGGGACTCCTAGAGCTAATCCTTCTGGGACTCAGCTGTCCCAAAGGGGCTTTCAGAGGAGGAACACTGAAATAGGCCCTCCATTTTCCAGAGTCCCACAGAGGTAGACACCTCACCAGTGTGAGCATTAATAGTGAGGGCCTAAATGTCATAGGTAATGGGTGTGAGCAATAGGCAATGAGCCAAGCTTTGAAGGATGGCTCAGGGGCAGCAGGGATGAAGGACAGCAAAGATAATTATGGCAGCGAGTCAAGTTCCAGAGAATTTGGGAAAGGTAAGTAGGAGCGTCTCTGTATTGAATGCTTAGCAGGTGCCATGCACTGTGCTAAGGGTTTTCACAGGCATTCTCTCATTTAATCCTTGAAAAACTCCATGAAGTAGGTGCTTCTTTATCGATGAGGAAATTGAGGCATAAAGAGATTCAGTAGTTTTGTCAGGGTCGTGCAGCTAGTAAGGTAGCAGAGTCAGCTCGAACTCTGGGATAGAGGCTTTCTCTCTGGACATATAATAAAATAGACTTACACTCACGAGGCCTTGGTATCTCCACGTGAAAATTGCAGAGGTTGGACAAGATTGCCATCAAGGGCCTTTCTTCGTGTTTTCATCTGGCGGTGACAGCTTATCTTTCTGGAAGAAGTGGCTGAGGCCCCTTTCAGAGCCCAGCTCTCACCTCCCTGGTCTCATTGTTCTGTGCTGTCATCCTGGACCTAGAAGACCTGCCCCAGTGCCTTCCAGGAAGCCTCTGTTCCACTTCTGTTAGTGCTCGGCCGCCGCAGCCCCTCATGCTCAGGGCGCCTTTCCTGCCTCCCAGTCGGGGTTGCAAGCGAGGTAGTTGAGGCACAGAGGGGGCGAGCTTTCTGGCGATGGGATGCCCAGTTTCATGTTTCCCAGGCTCATGGTATGACTTGCTTCCCTGCATTGGCATGGCGTCCGCTCCAGGCTCTGTGCTCGTGTTACGGCTTGTGATCCTTGCCACAACCCTAAGGCAGACATAGTCATGCCCATTTTATGTGTGAGCAAACCAAAGCTTGGGGAAATTACATTGAAGAGCTCACATCTAGACGATGGCCATTGATGGAATGCAAAGGCCAATCCTTTTCCTCCCACACAGCTTTCCTGTCCCTCTCTGTGCGGGTTTGGGCAAGGGACCCAGCCTTTTTGAGCCTCAGCTCCCTCATCTGTGAAATGAAGATGATAATAATGTCTCGCTCCTAGGGTTGCTGTGAAACTCTGAAAACATAATGTGTGTACCTAGCCCATAGCGAGTGCTCCGGCCACTGTAGGAATACGAGTGGTTGTGTTTACACTGGCTGTTCTTACTGGCATGGTACCATCACCACTGTGAGCTCTTCCAGCCATCCTTCTCCCCGCACAGCCAGGGATCCGGGGTAGAAGCGCAAAGCCTCTTGGTGGCAGGGGAGCATGGTGACATTTTGTCTCTCAATAGTCAACTTCCCCTTTTCCATCCCTCTTCCCTGGGAGAGTCAGCTTCGGAGTCCCACTCTGCCCAGGAGACGGTAATAATGAGGTGTCTACATAATAGGCCACTGAGTTGCTCATGCCTCAGAAAAAAGTGACATTCCTGAGGCTAGGCAGCCAGTGCCTTTAAATATAAAACTGAAATCAAATGAAAGAAGAGATCTTCACAGTTGTTTAAATCATTGCCTCTTGCACCTGCAGAAGGGAATATGTGGAGCTCACATGTTGAAATCTAATACGCGGGCTCCTAATCTCTTAGAACTGATTAATGAATTTTAAAGATAGAGCTTTAATTAAAACAGGTCTCTGCGGACAGAAAGTGTGCTATTTTGTGAGCTCTGTAAATATTGCCTTTTAAACTAATAAGTTCAGTTACCAGAAATACTACTGCATATAAACAGTTGGCTTTTTTTCTTCGTGTGGGCTGTGGAAACATAACTCGGTATTGAAGAGAGGCTGCCTGCCTTTCAAAGCCTGACGTTTGGCTTTTGAAATAATAGCGACATCAATGGGCAGGGCATCTTTTTCCTCTGGCACACAAAGAACTTTCCAGGCATGATCTCATTCTGTCTTCAGACATGGCCCTATGAGGCTGGCCTGAGGAAGACAGCATTCATCGTGGCAGCATGGCCAGGCTTTTTTGGCTCGCCCCAAGACCTCCATTGCACCCCTGTCTCCTTCTTCACGCCACTGAGAAAACTGAGGCCTGCCAAAGGGATGCCATGATTTCTTTCCCCTTTCCATCACTCAGCCAGTACCACTTCCCTCTTGTTCGGGAGAACGAGGAGTATGAGTGCTCTTCACAGTAATGCCGATGCCTGGGTGCCAGGCCCTGGGCTAAGCGTGGGCATATTATTTTATTTAACCCTCCAAATAACCCTGTGAAGTAAGTACTAATACTTACCCTACCGGAGGTTCCTCCACTCACTCAGAATAACAGCCCGAGCCTTTGCAGTGGGCTGCAAGTCCCTGGTAGCTCTCCGATCTCATTGCCTCCTATCTCCTCTTTGCCTGGCTGGATATCTGAGAGACAGGCTAGAGCAGCAGGCCTCATGTGTGGAAATTATCCTGCCAGTATTTTAAAAAGGAGACCCTCTATTGGGCATCTTCTCTATGCCAAGTTTCATACCAGTCATTTTTTTGAAATGAATTTTTTGAAATAAATTTTATTTATTCGAGAGACAAAGAGAGCAAGAGAGAGAGAGAGCACAGGGAGGAGCAGAGGGAGAGCGACAAGCAGGCTCTGTGCCAAGCACGGAGCCCAAAGCGGGGCTCAGTCTCACAACCCTGAGATCAGGACCTGAGCTGAAACCAAGAGCTGGATGCTTAACTGACTGAGCCACCCAGGTGCCTCCCATGCCAATAATTTTTACATAAACTACCCTTCCTAGAAGCTCTGTGAGAAAGCTATGATTATTATACCCATTTTCTTTTATTTTTTTAAAAGATTTTATTTATTTATTTATTTATTTGAGAGAGAAAGAGAGAGAGAACAAGCAAGCAGAGGGGGAGAGGAAGAGGGAGAAACAGACTCACTGCTGAGCAGGGAGCCCTATGCGGGGCTCAATCCCAGAACCCTGGAATGATGTCCTAAGCCAAAGGCAGACGCCTAACCGACTGAGCCACCCAGGTGCCCCTATTATACCCATTTTAATAATGAGAAAACCAAGGCTTGGGCCAAGTTCTTTTCCCAAGGCCACAGATTTGGTCAATAGCAGGGCCAGGGTTTAAAACCAAAGTGTCTACCTTCAGAATCTGCTCTATTTCCATTAAACCCACTGCCTCCCAAAGTCTTAGTGATTTGCATTCCTAACTGAAAAT
Organism: Phoca vitulina; assembly: GCF_004348235.1. NCBI lineage: Eukaryota > Metazoa > Chordata > Mammalia > Carnivora > Phocidae > Phoca > Phoca vitulina. Next base: position 8,104,489 of record NW_022589742.1, read on the forward strand.
CAAACAATGGAGGACTTGACCTTGGAGGATGTGGCAGAGACCCTTAGCACTCACCAGTATTCGTGTTCTACTCTTCTTAGGCACATAGTTCACTATATTCCCAGGCTCCCCGGCAATAAGGTGTGGCCATGTGACTATTCTACATAAAATATAAGTGGAAATGATGTGGACTTTGTCCAGACTCAGCCCTTAACAACTCTATGTGATCCTCACTCCCTTTTTTATATATCAGACTGTTGGGGAGAACTTTGAAGAGTTGAGGAGCCTAGGTCCAGGATGACAGTGAGGGAGCCGCTCAACCAAGAAAACTTACATTGGATTGTGAAATGAGCAACAAACAACCCTATTTTTGTTAAGCCAACAAAGTTTGAGTTATAAAGGCTAGCTTTACTTACCCTCACTAATACAGAGGGCAACAGTAATTTCTGGGTGTCCGTAATATAGACGGAAAGGATGGAAATATAACAAGCCAAGGAAAGTAGAATTCCCGATGAGGAGAAATCTGACATATGGTAAATGAATAACCTTCTTTCTCCATTTTCATGTATCCTTCCTTTTATTTCTCTCTTCTCTGTCCTCCACAGAAATCAGTTGAACTATGCATGCAAGTGGGGGCAGGGGGAAGGAGCGGAGGGAGGGAGAGAATCCCAAGCAGGCTCCACGCCCAGCAGAGCCCAACGCAGAGCTCCATCCCATGACCCTGAGCCAAAATCAAGAGTCGGACACTTAACTGGTTGAGCCACCAGGTGCCCCAAGAATCAGTAGAACTGGTGGTGCCTGGGTGGCTCAGTCGTTAAGCGTCTGCCTTCGGCTCAGGTCATGATCCCGGGTCCTGGGATCGAGCCCCGCATCGGGCTCCCTGCTCCACGGGGAGCCTGCTTCTCCCTCTCCCACTCCCCCTGCTTGTGTTCCCTCTCTCGCTGTGTCTCTCTCTGTCAAATAAATAAATAAAATCTTTAAAAAAAAAAAAAAATCAGTAGAACTTTGAATGAGACCATTTCCTCCCTCTGTACAGCTGATTAAAAGCAGTAGACACCAATGGGTAAATAACTTCTATGTATATGCAAACTCATTGATTAAACCCCAATGTCTCTCAAATTGGTGGAATATGGGGGAGATATTTTTGAGGAGGAATCTTATGTGTAGAAGTCACTACTGACCAGACAGGGGTCTTCCTTCCTCAATACCATTCCTAATGAGACTTTCTGGAGATCAGCCTGTCCTCCCAGTCCTTTAGCAGTGACTCTGACCCATGAGAGTCAACACAAGCAGAATCATTCCATTGGGTGAAGGGAGTTCTGCACGTTCAATACCAGAAACCCTAATGGAAACAGGGCTTTGGGCGGGAATCCAAAAGTCTTCTATATTTTCCACAGGTGACACAGAGGCTTATTGTAGCTATCATCCACCTATGGAGTCATTACCCTTAGATTCAGGGGAGGTTTTGATAGATTGTACAGATGGAGACGTGGAAACCTCGGGTGGGTGGACATGACGGGTTCAGCGTCCTACGGCTGGTCAGTGCCAGAGTGAGAACTAGATTAAGGTTGACTGCTCCAGGTCCTTTCAAAGCAGACTTGGGTTTAATCATTTCATAAAGATGAGAAGTAATTTTAATTTAATAAATCTTTTACAGTGTGCTAGGCTTGGAGGCATATCTTCCCCCAAACTCAGGGGAAGTTGTAGAAATATAGCTGAGTGAGTAATCTCTTTGTGTATATATTTATTTGAAAATATCAGAATGTTGTAAATGAAGTGTTTCTTTCTGAAATATTAATTTGGAGATTTGCCTGAAATCATGCAGTTTTTGCCTCGGCTGTGTTATGTAAAAATTTGTTTCTTAATGAGTGACTAATTAGATGCATATCTACTTATCATTATTCAGTCATTAAACATTTAGAGAACACTTACTGGGGAACTGTGCTAGGTGTTGCTTGGAAGCATATGTGGCTACATGGGCCAGAGACAGTGCCTTGATCTGGGGTTCAGGCCCTTAAACTCTTGGGACCCATCTGCTGTATTCCTCCACAGGAGCCTTCCAGAAAGCCAAAGCAGCTTTGACCATGCAACAAAGTTCTGCCTTCCCCTGGTCAGCACTCCTTTGTCCAGGATCCATCTTTTCAGCTTCATGAATTCATTCTTACTGTTTTCCCTGCTACTGAGCCTCTTCTGCTTTAAATGGTCCGTCTTGCTTTTTATTTAGCATTAAACTTTTTAAATTTCCAAAAAATACATAATCTTGGTATAAGATATACAACATATAGACAAACAAATGGAGGAAAAAAGTACTAACTCCACCAACAACAGGAAGCCACTGTTGACATTTAGTGAACATACTTCCAGTCTTTTTTCCTATGCATAGAGATACATATATTTTTAATTTATACACATGGAATTAAATTTCACACACTGTTTTATAACCCGCCTTTTGATCAATTGTGAAAAATTTTCCATGACCACAGATACATTCTTCATTTTAATTTTTACTTTTAGTGGCTGTGTAACATTTCACTGTAAAGGGGAGCTATCATCTATTTAATCATGTTGAACATTAGATTATTTCCACTTCTTCACTGTAATGCATAAGTATTTCTGTATTCATTCATATATATGTTTTTGTATACCTAATCTTATTAGTAATATATAATAAATAAAAAGGTTTATGTAATTTATATTTTGTATACAATATATTTTAAAATATGATATATAATAATAATCTTATAAATTCCTAGAACTGAATTTCTACATCAAAGGTTATATACTTTTTCAAGGTTCTTAATCCCTATCTGTTTGGCATTTGATACAGTTCTCCTAAAAATATTGCCTCCCAGATTGCTCCATTTTTGGCTGCAGAAACCTCAGACCAAATGTTGCCCCACCAACCAAGACCTCAGTTCACACAGCCAGGTAACTGTTGTCAGGGCTGAGGCTAAAACCTGCATCTCCTGACCCAGTTGACTTATAAACATTTGGGTTGCCACTGAGGTTTAACAAAGGCTGCTGTCAGCTCATTCCTTCTCACCAACAGTGATCTGGCTGGTGCCTGGAAGGAGAACCTGGTGGTCTGTAACAATGGCTTATCTTAGCATTTTTACTTTTGTCCAAATGGAAACCACATTACTAGAAATACAAACATGATTTATTGATTTTAAAAATGTATAGGTGTCTCCATCTGACTGCTCATTAAGGTGGGCAGAATCCCTTTAGAATGATTTGAAAAATGATATACAAATAAATGTGAAACTGAGAGTGAAGGGATAAAGGAGAAGCACCCTGGTCTAGTAGAGAACAGTAGACCATGGTTCTAACTCTCACTTTGCCGCTAAATCTCTGTGACCTTGAGAAGTACTTTTGCCAAGCTGGGACTCAATGTCCCATTGTGCACGAAGAGGGGGTTGGGCATTGCTCTCTAGGATTCCTGCCAGTTTTAATGACCTAGGATTAAAGATCAATAGATTGAAATTTACTCCCTTTTCTAGACTATGAAGTTTATAGAGAAGGTGGGCATTTGAGGAAATCTAACAATAGACCCTTGGTCCAGGGCTTGCAGAGAAGGAATAGGATATTATCTGGTCACCCTTATCAAAAGGCTTAAATCAGCTCACTATGAATTTAATGTGCCTTAAAGCCTCCTGAATTGGTCTAATTTAATGTACCGTATATAAAATCTAAAATGCCATTTTTTAAAGATGTTCTCTTAGGTACCATTAAGAATTCTTTTTAAATGCTGAAAATTAAACTATGAAACAATTCTGTCTTACACATCAATTATGCATTCCAATATCAGTGATGTTAAAATTGAAAAAATAAGTATACCTTAGAATAAGTGAAACAGAGTATTAATATATTTCATGATGAAAAGTTAAACTGCATTGACTGTAAGAAAAATGATCTTGAGAATATCCAGCCTTCACACCCATGGACCTTTCTGTGTTATACAGAGGAAGAGAGCCCAGAGAAGTAATGAGAGTAACCCAAAGTCACAGAAACAGTATGGGACTAGAACCAAAAAGCATTAAAAGAGGACAAACACTTGCAGAATGGAGGAGTAATGACCTCCAAAATTATACTCCTCCATAAAAGCAAGGAAAACCATAGCAAATTGTCAAAATTAATTTTTCTGCAACTCTGGTAATTAATTGAAGACTTGCAAAAATCCATGGAGCATTTTATTCAAGAAAAAAACTATATCTTGATAACAACAGAGGCCTCTCTTGTGTATTAACTTTCTGTATTCACATCCTCCTCTTCCCAACTCAATGGCAGCCTTGAAAAGCAGTAGCCTAGTAGCTACTGGAAGGAGAACAACAGAGCATCAAACTGTGTAAGGCAAAAACATTAGAATTGCAAAGAGAAATAGATGAATCTACTATCATAGTTGAAGACTTCAACATCCCTCTATCAGAAAAGGATAGATCCAACTTAACAATGTCATCAATCAACTGGATATAATTGACATCTATAGACTATTTCATCCAATGACAGCAGGATACACATTCTTCTCAAGCTTACATGGAACATTCACCAAGATAGACCACATTCTGGGCCATAAAACACACTTTCACAAATGTAAAAGAATACAAATCACACAATGTCTGCTCTCACACAACAATGGAATTAAACTGGAAATCACTAACAGAAAGATAACTGGAAAATGCCAAAATACATGGAGATTAGACAACATACTTTAAGATTTTTTTTTTATTTGACAGAGAGATAGCGAGAGCAGGAACACAAGCAGGGCGAGTGGGAGAGGGAGAAGCAGGCTTCCCGCTGAGCAGGGAGCCTGATGTGGGGCTCCATCCCAGGACCCTGGGATCATGACCCAAGCTGAAGGCAGACGCTTAACCAACTGAGCCACCCAGGCACCCCTAGACAACATACTTTAAATAACATGGATCAGAAAAGAAATCTCAAGAGAAACTTAAAAATATTCTGAACTAGGGGCGCCTGGGTGGCTCAGTCGGTTAAGCGTCTGCCTTCGGTTCAGGTTATGATCACAGAGTCCTGAGATCGAGTTCTGCATCAGGCTCCTCGCTCGTCGAGGAGCCTGCTTCTCCCTCTGCCTGCCACTCCCCCTGTTTGTGCTCTCTCTCTCTCTCTGACAAATAAATAAAATCTTTTTAAAAAATTCTGAACTAAATGAAAATGAAAACACAACTAATCAAAATTGGTGGGATGCAGCAAAATCAGTTCTTACAGGAAAATGGATAGCATTGAATATATGTACTAGAAAAGAAGAAAGATCTAAAATCAATTATTAAAGTTTCCACTTTAGGAAACTAGGGGGAAAAAAGAGTAAATTAAATCCAAAGCACTCAGAACAAAAGAAGTAATGAGAATTAGAGCTGAAGTGAATTTAAAACAGGAAGTTAATATAGAAAATCAATTAAACCAAAAGCTGGGTCTTTGAAAAGATCAGTAAAATCTAGGCAGACTACATAAGAAAAACAGTAGACACAAATTACTGATATCAGAAATGAAAGATGAGACATAACTATAGATCCTACAGACATTAAAATGATGGAGAGCACAAGGATAATTAGAAAATACTTTGAAGTGAATGAAAATGAAAATACATTATACCAAAACTTAATAGATGCAGTGAAAGCAGTGCTCAGAGGGACAGGTATAGCTGTAAACTCCTACAAGGAAGAATAAAGATTTTATCCTTTTTTTTAAAGATTTATTTTCCTATTAGAGCACATGAGCGAGTGGGGGAAGAGCAGAGGAAGAGAATCCTCAAGTAGACTCCCCATTGAGTGCAGAGCCCGTCCTGGGGCTCTATCCCCCAACCCATGAAACCACCACCTGAGCCTAAACCAAGAGCCAGACACTCAACTGACCAAGCCCACCAGACCCCTCCTTTTAAAAACACTCTTTTTTAAGATTTATTAAGAAAGATGGTAAATGAATAACCTGTTTATACCTTAAAGAACTAGAAAAATAAGAGCAAACCTAACCCTACAGTAGCAGAAGGAAGGAAATAATAGTTTAGAGGAGAAATTAAAGAATAGAATTTGGGGTGCCTGACTGGCTCAGTCAGTAGAGCCTGTGACTCTCAATCTTGGGGTTGTGGGTTTGAGCCCCATGTTGGGTGTAGAGATTGCTTAAAAATAAGATCTTTAGGGGCGCCTGGGTGGCTCAGTCGTTAAGCGTCTGCCTTCGGCTCAGGTCATGATCCCAGGGTCCTGGGATCGAGCCCCGCATCGGGCTCCCTGCTCGGCGGGAAGCCTGCTTCTCCCTCTCCCACTCCCCTTGCTTGTGTTCCTTCTCTCGCTGTATCTCTCTCTGTCAAATAAATAAATAAAATCTTAAAAAAAAAAATAAGATCTTTAAAAAGAAAGAAATTAAAGCATAGAATTAAGAATAGAAAAACAATAAAATCAACAGAACCAAAAAATTGGCTCTTCAAAAAGATCAACAAAGGTGGCAAACCTCTAGCTAGACTGACCATAAAAAAGATTCAAATTACTAAAATCAGAAATGACGTTGAGGACATTACTACTGATCTATAGAAATAAAAAGTATAATAAGACAATACTATGGGGTGCCTGGGTGGCTCAGATGGTTAAGTGTCTGCCTTCAGCTCAGGTCATGATCCTAGGGTCTTGGGATCGAGTCCCACATCGGGCTCCCTACTCCTTGGGAGCCTGCTTCTCCCTCTGCTTCCCTTTCTCTCTCTCTCTCTGTCTCTCATGAATAAATAAATAAAATCTTTTTTAAAAAAAAGACAATACTATGAACAGTTGCATGGCAACAAATTAGATATCCTAGATGAAATAGACAAATTTCTAGAAACATTCAAACTAGCAAACCTGAGTCAAGAACAAATAGAAAAATCTAAGTAGATCCATAACTGAGGTTGAATTGGTAATTAAAAACCTCCCATCAAAGAAAAGCCCAGGACCAGATGGGCTCACTGATGAATTTTATCAAGCATTTACAGAAGAATTCACAGCAATCTTTCTCAAACTCTTCCAAAACATGAGAGGAGTGAATACTTCATAACTCATTCTTTGAATCCAGCATTACCCTATCAGAGCCAGCCGAAGACATCACAAGCAAGGAAAACTACAGATTGATATCCATCATGAATATAGATGTAAAAATTCTCAACAAAATACTAGCAAACAGAATCCAGCAGTATATTAAAATGTTTATAAGCCATGAACAATTGAGATTTGTCTAAGGAATACAAGGGACTCAACATTTTTAAAAAAGCAGTCAAAGTGGTTAAGTCCGCTTGGGCTGCCATAGTAGAATACCACAGATTGGGTGGTCTAAACAAACAATTTATTTTCTCACAGTTATGGAGGCTGCAAGTCCAAGATCAAGGTGCCACCAGGAGAATGGGCAATGGGGAAAGGGTAGTCTTTTAACAAGTGGTCCTGCGAAAACTTGATATTCACATGTAAAAGAATGAAGTTGTGGGCGGCACCTGGATGGCTCGGTAGGTTAGGTGTCCGACTCTTGATCTCAGCTCAGGTCTTGATCTCACACACGCTGGGTGTGGAGCCTACTTAAAAAAAAAAAAAAAAAAAGAATGAATTTGGATCCTTACCTTATATCATATACAAAAATTGACTCAAAGGAGATTAAGGACCTACACATGATAGCTAAAATTATAAGACTCTCAGAACAAAACAGGAGAAAAGCTTCATGAAAATGGATTTGGCAATGATCTCTTGTATATGACACCAAAAGCACAGGAAACAAAAGAAAAAATAAATTAGACTTCATCAAAATTAAAAACTTTCGTGCAACAAAGAAATGCTATGAATAGAGTAAAAATGCAACCCACAAAATGGGAAAAATATTTGCAAATCATATATTTAATAAGGGATTAATATCCAAATATATAAAAAAAAACCTACAACTCTACAACAACAAAACAACTTAATTAAAAATTGGCAAAGGACTTGAATAGAGAGTTCTCCAAAGAAAATATAAAAATGGGCAACAAGCATATAAAAGATGCTCAACATCACTATGATTAGGGTAATGAAAATCAAAACCACAATGAGATACCACTTCATACCCACTAGGTTAGCTGTTGTTAAAATAATACGTATTGGTGATGTTGTGGAGAAATTGGAACCCTTGTGCACTCCTGGTGGGAATGTAAAATGGTGAAAAATATATGGAAAACAGTTTGATGGTTTCTAAAAAAAATTACAGACACAATTACCATATGATATAGCAATTCCACTTCTGGGTGTATGGCCAAATAAATGGAAAGCAGGGTCTTGAACAGATATTTGTACACCCATATTTATAGTGGTATTATTCACAATAGCCAAAGGATGGACATAATCCCAGTATCCTCAATGGATGAAGGCATAAACAAATGTGGTCCACTCATACAATGGAATGTTATTCAGCCTTAAAAAGGAAGGCAATTCTGACACATGTTACAACCTTGAAGACATTATGCTAAGTGAAATAAGCCAGTTCCAAAAGGATAATACTGGATTAGTCCATGTACCTTTACAAGGTACCTAGAGTAGGCAAATTCATAGAGACTGAAACTAGATGGTGGTTATCGGAGGCTGGGGGGAGTGGGAAATGGGGAGTTTTTAATGAGTACAGAGTTTCTGTTTGGGAATGATGAGGAAGTTCCAGAGATGGATAGTGGTGATGGCTGCACAACAATGTGAACGTACTTAATTCTACTGAATTGTACACTTACTTACAAAGTTAAGATGGTAAACTTCATGTTCTACATATTTTACCCCAATAAAAAAATGGCATTGTTCGTAAGAAATACACATTGTAATATTTAAGAGTTGTGTGGCACAATGTTTCCATCTTACAGTGGTTCAGAAAAAGAAATTAGATGTGCGCGCGTGCGCGTGCGTGCGTGTGTGTGTGTGTGTGTATACACACAAATACATAGTTGACCCATGAACAACATGGGTTTGAATTGCTCAGGTCCACTTATACACGGATTTTTTTCAATAAATATAGCACAGTACTTTTGTAAAGGTATTTTCTCTTCCTTACGATTTTCTTAATAACATTTTCTTTTCCCTGGGTTACTTTATTATAAGAATACAGTATATGATACGTATACCATGTAAAATATGTGTTAATCAACTGTTATGTTATTGGTAAAGTTTCCAGTGAATAATAGGCTATTTATTAGTAGTTAAGTTTGGGTGGTGTCAAAAGTTATACGCAGATTTTTTTACTGCACGGGGGTGGGTGTCCTTAACCCGTGCATTGTTCAAGGGTCAAATGTATACATAGTATGGGGGGGGGGAACTGAACGGGGAGAAATCAGAGAGGGAGATGAACCATGAGAGACTCTGGACTCCAGGAAAAAATCTGAGGGTTTCAGAGGGGAAGGAGGTGGGGGGAATGGGGCAGCTGGGTGCTGGGCACGTGTTGTGATGAACACTGGATGTTATACGCAATTAAAGAATCATTGAACACTACCTCAAAAACTAATAATACAGTGGCTAACTGAAAATAATAATAATAATAATAATAAAATAATAATAATAAAAAAATAAATGTTTGGTAGAATTCCCCTGGGGCGGGAATGTATACATAGTATATATATGGAGAGAGAGCAAGAGAATGAGAATGAATGATAAAATGATGAAACAAATAAAAATGTAAACAATTGGCAAATCTAGGTAAAGGAATACAGAAATTCCTTGCACTATTCTTACAAATTTTTGTGAGTTAGAAAGCATATAAAAAGAAACAAATTAGATAAATAATCTGTATAAAGTGGTTAGCATGGTGCTTAGCCAAGCTCAACCTTATTCTCCCTTCTCTTACTTTCTTTAGCAGTGCCTGGAAAGAAAAAGAGAAAAGAGAATTTTTTCCAAATTAGTCGTCTTTCTTCTTACTCCATTGCTGGTGCACAGGCCGCCTCCAGGGTTGTTATCCTGAGGGTTTCTGGATCTTATGGGCAGGTGGCTCAATGGGTAGGCTGACAGTATGGCTAGTAGCTAAGCCATCCCAGGATACACTCAGCCCTGTCAGGATCATTTCTCAGTTTGGAAAGCAGCTTTCTGGAATGGCATCAGGAGTACAAGGGACAGGTTTTGGCCACTCTTTCTTATGCCCCCTTTGAACTGCTACCCTGAGCCATGGCAGTTAGAGTATCTCTCTCTCCAGGAAAGTCTGCTGAAATGATCATAATCGAGACACCAAGGACGACTGCTGTACTTACACCAAACGGCTAAGGGAAAGGGTAGTACACAGAAGAAACATAAAGCACGGCCCTTGCCTTCAAGGAGTTTACCATCTAGTAGGAGAGACCAGGCTCACCAATGCTGTGCTCAGTGCTGGAGGGGAAGTAGAAGTAGACCTAACTGTCCCTGTCCTGGAAGGGCTGTCCAGACCAGAGAGGACACGGAGAACTTCTAAAAGAGATCAAGGTCCCAGTGGAGTCTTTCTTGAAGGTACTAAAAGGGAGTTTTGCCTGCTACCAGACCGTGAGACATTTCAGTGGGGACAAGAATGTAGGTGGAGGTGTAAATCTGCACTTCTCAATCTATGATGTGCACAGGAAACACCTGGGCATCTTGTAAAAATGCAAATTCTGATGCAGTAGGTCTGGGGTGGGGCTTGAGATTATTCATTTTTAACAAGCTCTCAGCCCTGATGTTGCTGGTCTCTGCAGAACATACTTCGAGAAGCAAGAATATAAAGGAACGATTATCCACCTTGGTTGTCAAAAAACCATTCAGTGGTTTTTTGAGGACACAGCTGTAATAGAAACCCATGTAGGCATGGTTTGCTGGTAATAGGGTTTTGAATAAAATTGGGTGTGTACTTGTATAAAATAACTAACACTGAGTGTTTACTATGTGCCAGGAACAATGCTAAAGCCTTACACTGATTATCCCTTTTTTAATCCTTATAACAATCCTGTGAGTAAGACACTTGTCCTTTAGTCTTGATGGCTTAAAAACAGTGGAAATTTATTCATCACAGTTCTAGAGTCTGGGAAGTCCAAGATCAAGGTACTGGCAGATTCAGTGTCTGGTGAGGATATACTTCCTGGTTCATAGACCGCTGGCTTCTTGCTGTGTCTTCATGAGGTGGAAGAGGCTAGGAAGCTCTCTGGGGTCTCCTTTATAAGGGCACTGATCCCAATGAAGAAGGTTCCACTCTTATGACCTAATCACCTCCCTAAGGCCCCACCTCCTAATATGATCACATTAGAGATTAGGTTTCAACATATGAATTTTATGACACAAACATTCAGTCTAGAGCAGTAGTATTACAGTTGAGGGACTTAGCACAGAGAGCTAAAGTGATTTTGTCTATGTTTTACATCTAGAAAGTGGCAGAGGCAGGAATTGTACCCAGACAGAAACCAGAGCTCTTTAACCAGTGTACTATCTCAAGCGTGCATATGATTGTCCACCCAGAACTCTCCACTGCCCAAATCCAGGTATCATCCATTTAATCTTCTCTACCCCCAATACCTAAAATGGTGTGAGAATGTCTTTTAGAAAATGACAAAATGAAAGAAACATGTTTTGAATGAGTGTGTCCTCCAGGCTAGGCTTGACCAGGACCTATTACATAAAAGCCTCTTGTTTAACCCTCACAACAGTCTTTTCAGATAGGGGTTATAACCCCCAGTTTATATAGAGCGAAATGAAGGCGTCGATTAAGCAATGTGTTTAAGAGCATTAAGCTGGCATGTGGTAGGAGAACCAGAATATGAACTCATGTCATCTGACTCCTCAGTCTGTAGTTTTTCTCACCTAACAGGCTGCTTTTGCAATGATCTTTATAAGGCCTTGGTGCTGAACTACCCAGTGAACACTACTTGACTTTGGCCATCTAACCTGTGTGCTCGAGCTTAGTATTTACTGTCTATGTCACCTCCTTCGGGCTAAGTAGTTTCAGAGTCATACCATTCCCTGTCCAAACCCCATCAGTTCATAGGCTAGATATCCTGGTTATCAAAACTTGGTTATAATTCTGTTCTCAAGGATCCCTCTGCACAGTGCATTTTCAGAATGTATGGATGTGGGTGTGGTGGGTGGGGATGGAGAGCTGGTGGAGGCTAGTTACACATACATCCACGTAATCCATATCTGGGGCTTTCAACTTGGGGTTTGTCCAACATGGACAAACCTCCATGCTCTCTACATGCTCTTCAGTGGATTTTAAATGGTTATTTTAAAAAGCACGTCTGGAACTTCACTGTGAAATCTGAGAAATCAAAGCAGCTAAATGCTACAGTGGAAACAGATGTGCTACACATTGTGTGGGGCTTGTACTATGACTTGAACAAAATGTTCTCATTGGGTGTTTTTAACCATTGTCAAGTTGGAATGAGTTATGTTAAATGAGATAATTTAAGATTCACAAAAAGTAGAGAGAATACCAGAAGACACTCACCTATATACTCACATCCAAAATTAACAAACGTTAGCATTTTTGCTTTAGGTTTTTCTCATTTTTTAATAAAAAATTATGTCACACAAACTTCCAGTTTTAAGATGGTACAATAAAGCAGTAATTTTTGAGTTTGGGTGAATATACTCCTGGGAATACATAGGCAATCTGTACCATTTCCATATCCTCTCCATATGTATTATCTCCTGAAATTGATTTGCCTAAGAAGAGATGTCAGGAGGACTTAATAGGCTTGCCCACTGATAGATCATTAAATATAGTTTTTGATGAAATATGACTAAGTGATTTAGGCATATAATCAGAAAGTGTTTAGGGAATTGAGTGACTTCGCTATACTAAACTCCTTCTAGTAGTTGTTTATGGGAACAAAGTTTCTTAGTCCTTACATATACAAAAACATAAAAGAGGGATAGAATTGATGGTGTACTCTATCTCATTCTGCCAAAACGTGGTATTAATTCAGAGATACATCAGTTAATCAAGAGCCTATCCTCATCCAATACATTAAGAGATGAATTTGCAATACAATTTTATTTTTAGGTTTAATAATTTTTATCAAAACATTTAATATTAATATTGTCTTAAACAATTATATAATGGTGATAATCGTAATTGTAAATCAATTCAGAAAAAAAATAACAGAGTAATGTGTTCATAGGAAATTTTTTAAAATTAATTTTAATTTATGTATATGTTTTTCTGTGACTTAATTATAGATACTCAAGTATAAAAATATGTTATAAAAATCTTGGCAACTGAATGATGTATGATGGCAAGGAAGAATAGGAACTGTGTATATTTAAAGTAGATAATGGTGAGTAGTAAATAATGATTTAATAGTTTTATTCACAGTATGTGGGAAATTTTATTCCTTAGACTTACTTTCACATATGACCAAAAAAGTCTTTTTTTTTTTTTTTTTTTGCTCATTTTGAAATCAACAAAGAGGTACATAGTTCTTAGAAATTCTTTTGGGAAAAAAGAATTTAAAAACACTTGAAGACCCCTGAAGACTTCACTGCCTTCTCTCAGAAACAATCTGAAATCAGCCAGGAAGAAAAGAAATCAACATGCGATCTGCTTATTTTGAGCTTAGGTTTGTTTGACTACTAATTCAGTTTCTTGGGGCCTTTTAGTCTATATTCTTGATCAGTTTAAGCAAATTTTTTTTTTAAAGATTTTATTTATTTGACAGAGAGAGACACAGTGAGAGAGGGAACACAAGCAGGGGGAGTGGGAGAGGGAGAAGCAGGCTTCCCAAGGAGCAGGGAGCCCGATGCGGGGCTCAATCCCAGGCCCCTGGGACCATGACCTGAGCCGAAGGCAGACGCTTAATGACTGAGCCACCCAGGCGCCCCAGTTTAAGCAAATTCTTAAAAACATGATTAATTTGTCTGATTTTCAAATTTATTGGCACCTACTGTTCATAGTATCACTTTATTATCTTTACATTTCTACAGTATCTTATTAACGCCCTCTTTTTCATTTCCAATATTTATTTGTCTTTTCAGATAACCAACTTACGATGTTGTTGATCATTTCTATTGTTTTTATTGATATTTCATTTTGAGTTTTATTTCTATCATTCCCTTCTTTTTGCTTTGTGTTTATTTTTATTTTTTCTTACCTCTTGATTGGAACTTTTATCTCATTAATTTCAATCTTTTCCATTCCCTAAATATGTACTTAAAACTCTAAAATTTTTCTTTAGACCATCTCAGTCCATCCAGGAATCACTTTTTAGAGCAGGAGAGCTTTATAGTACAGCAAGAGATCACAATACTTATTTTAAAGATGAGGATCTTCACTGAAACCAAGAACAGAGAATTGAATTGCTATCACAAGTAGCAGAGAACCATGCAAAGAACATAAAATGGAGAATTAGGCAGCTTTGTGACGTGGGACAATGTATTTATGATCATCTGTTCTAGTAGCAGTAATAACTGCTAAGAATTCTTGATTTTTTTTTTATGCGCCATTGTAACTGAACTAATGTGAGCTCATTCCTTAGTGAGTTACAGGTAGAGACTACACCGGGTGGAGTTGTCACACAAAGGAAAACTTTATTTGCTGCAAATAAGGAGATCACGGGGAATAGCTTCCAAACTGTGACTCCTTGAGCAAGGGTGAGTGGGTTCCTTTTAGTTAGTATTAGGACGAATATTCAAATAGGGGAGTTTTGTCATCATATGTAGAGGTGGGCATAAGGTTGCACAAGCTTCTTAAGGTTGTATGTTATGTTAATGAGGTTTGTGCTTCCACTTGATTGGGGGAGAGAGTTTAACATTATAATGAGGTAGAGGTAACTGTGGGCCACTCCCTGGTCCTTCTGCCCAGGTGTGAGTAGGGCTCTAGGCCAGGGGAGCCCTTTCTGTTGTTTGCCTCTAAAACAAAGTTAGTATTCCTGTGAAGAAGGGGTTCGGTGGGCGGTCTTGCTAGTGACAGTTTTAACCTTATTAACCCTATGGAGCACAGTTTCTTTCTTTTTTTTTTTTTAAAGATTTTATTTATTTGACAGAGAGAGACAGCGAGAGAGGGAACACAAGCAGGGGAGTGGGAGAGGGAGAAGCAGGCTTCCCGCAGAGCAGGGAGCCTGATGCGAGGCTCGATGCCAGGACCCCGGGACCATGACCCGAGCTGAAGGCAGACGCTTAACAACTGAGCCACCCAGGTGCCCCATGGAGCACAGTTTCAATCCTGCAAAAACAACTCAAGAATGTGTGTTGGGTCAATTTTTACTTTTGAAACAGCACCGGGAGTTTTACCATTGACTTGTTGTCTCTGATATGGTCAGGCTATTTCCTGGCCTGGTAGAGACTGTTAGCTTTTGTATCCCTTTGTTCCCTTAAAATCTTTAACTACCAACGTTTTTGCATTTCTTTGTTCTAACACCTTCCTAGGAAGTTCTGCAAGAAGTGTGCTTGGGCAAATAGAGCCAGTGAGGCACAGATCAGCGAGAATAGCCAGGGGCCTAAGATGGTTTCTCTTGTGTCACAGAAGCTGTGTTTCATCTTTCTTTCTCTGGGGACCCCTAACTCTTTCTGCTGACACTAAGACCTTAATATGCAGTAGCTCATTTAATCCTCGCAGTAATTCCATGACGTAGGCCTTTTGTGCTTGAAGTCCTCCTTCCTTTAGAGATGGAGAAACTGAAGCTTTCAATGTTTAAATGATCTGCCCGAGATCATGTAGCTAATAAGTAGGAAAGCCATGATTAAAACCCTGGAAATCTGATTCTTGATCTGAACTCTTACCACTATGTTGTGCTGCTTATGAAATGGAGATGCTAACACTTATTCCATATGATTATCGGAAGATCACACTAATCCAGGTAATGTGACAGCAATTTGCACAGGTATATGATACTCAGTACGTAAGTTACGTAAGTTACGTAAATGTTGCTATATTTTGCCAGTCATGTAGCTGTCATTAGATCAATTAGGGTCTTTCAATGCCATGTTCATTTCATCTAGATCCTGAACCCACCTTACCCCAAACCACCAGTTTATTAAATAAAAATAGATAATATTTATTGAGTGCCAGGCACCATTCTAAGCACTTCACATGTAGTGACTTCATTAATCTTCATACCATCACTCTGAGGAAGGTACTGGCCTTACCCCAGTTTTACAAAGGAGGAAACAGAGGCCGAGAGAGATAAAGTAACTTCTCCAAGATCCCCGGGCCAGTAAGCCAGGATTTGGAACCCAAGCACTCTGTTCTCCTAAATGCTGCACATGCATCATGGTTAACTCTGTTACCAGGGTTTTTACTCAGTTCCATAATTAATTATGCTAGAGTTCATATTATGGGCCAGAGTTCTCTTTCAAATCCAGGGACTGACCAGTGTGTACTCATTTCCATAATCCTTCCATAATAGAGAGGGTAGAATAGGTGACTTGCAAAAAAAAATCAGGCAAAAGACTTTGTTGACAATTCAGGATCTGATTTCTGCCGAGGAACATTTTAACATAATAATTCAAGATGTAAATTAGTGATTTTTTTCCAATGCAGACAGTACAAGTAAAACAGAAATTAGGTTCCTCAGCAGTATCTGAATTAAATATACACATGATGGGAATACTTAAATGATATTTTTAAATGCAAATAGAAATGTGATCATTTAAACTATTGTTTGATTAAAACTAATCTTGGAATTAGTGATGTGTCATATTATCACACCAAATGCGGTAGGGGTAAAATAAAGGAAATTCAAAAATGAAAAATTGCACATAAATGTCAAAATATCAGTGTATCTCAAAGTATTTTAAGGAAATAGAAAATGTAATTAAGATTAAGATTCTAGAATGTTGAAAAATATGAAGGTCGAATTGAACTATCCAGATCTCAGTACAGTTACATGATAAGGTTGGGGCCACATTTATCTAGAGAGCTACTCTGATGAAGATGGGAAGGATAAAGAGAAATTCACAAAGATGATACATGTATATCACCCTGTAACATTCTTTCTTAACCACACAAGAGTGCTGATAGAGACCAGATTTAATGTATAAAAATATTTATTACTATTATTACATTAGCTATACATGTTCATGTATACAAATAAGGAAAAGCAGATAAGTAGTTGTAAAAATTTAAACATTCAATCTGTCACTCAGAGGTATTTGTTATTTAAATCTTGATGTTTATCACAGCTCATATTTATGCACACATGTGTATAGTTTCAAAGAAAATATTACTTCAGATACTGTTTTCAACTTTTGAAACACAAATCTTTAAAACACATTTTGATAAATAATAATCTACAGTGTCTTTTTAAGCGATTGAACAGCGTTCCTTTATTTGAAAGAACCACACATTGTTGTTCATCCAGTCCTCTGTTACTGGCATTTTATCTAGTTTGTGGTTTATATCTATTAAAAACAATATTACAGTGAAGATATATTCTCAACATACAGATCTTGCATGTACTTTGTTAGATTATACATAATTATTTTATGCTTTTGGTGGTATCGTAAAAGGCAGTGTTTCATTTTAATTTTCAGTTCCAATTGTTCATTGCCGATATAGAGAAATACAATTGATTTTTGTATATAGACCTTATATCCTATGACTTTGATAAGCTCATTTGTTCTAGAAGCTTTATAGTAGATTGTTTGACATTTTTCACAGAAACAATCATGTCTTCTAAGAATAAGGATGGTGTTATTTCTTCCTTTCAAATCTCTCTTGATTTGAGTGTAGGAAAAAGTATGTGCTTCTATTTTATTTGTAGCTAGGTCCTCCAGTACAATGTTGAATAAGGGAGGTAAGAGTGGACATCTCTGTATTATTCCTGATCATAGGGGAAAAACATTAACTCTTACCATTTGAGTATGATAGAGCAATTGTTTTTGGAGAATATCTGCTGGCTGTAGTTTTTTGTAAATGTTTTTTATCAGTATTAGAAATTTCTCTTTTATTCTTGTTTCTGGAGAGTTTTTAACATGAGTGGGTGTTGAATCTTGTCAAATATTTTTGTGGCATGGAGTGAGATGATTTTTAAAAATGTTAAATTTATTGTTATAATGAATTACATTATTGGTCTTTTGAGTTTTAAACCAACCTTACATTCTTGGGTTAAACTCTACTTGGGCATGTTATATTAGTCTTTTTATATGCTGTTAGATTAAATATACTAATATCTTGTAAAGGTTTTTTCATATCTATATTCAGGAGGGATATTGTTCCCTAGTTTTTTTTCTTGTAGTGTCTTTGGTTTGGTATCAGGATATAAAGATGGCCTCATAAACTGAGTTGTTAACTATTCGTTCCTCTTCTGGCTGAATAGTTTTCCTTGGGGAGGTTTTTAACCTGGGATTGGGGCTTTGTTTGGGGGAATGTTTTGACTACAAATTCTATATCTTTAATAGCCATAAGGATATCCAGGTGATCTCCTTTTCCTGAATAACTTGAGTGGTTTTGTTTTTCGGTGAATATCTCAGTTCCATCAGATTACCAAATTTATTGGCACAAAGTTGTTCATAATATAGCCTTATTATCTTTTAAAGCTATAGTTATAATACTAGTCTCATTTGGGATCTTGATAATTCATGTCTTCTCTTTTTTCCTGAGCAGATTTGCTAGAGATATATCAGTTTTACTGATCTTTTCAAAGAAACAGAATTTAGTTTCATTGATTTTTTGGTGTTTCTGTTTTTTTATTTTTATCTTCTCTTGATTCTTTCCTTCATTTTGTTTGTTTTGGGTTTAATTTCCTGTACTCTTTCTAGTTTTTGAGGTAGCAGCTTAGATTATTGATTTAAGACTTAACTCTTTTTTCTAATTTATGCATTGACTGCTGTAAAATTTCCCTGTCCACACTGGTTTAGCTGAACGCAACAGAGTTTGGCTAAAATATGTTTGTATTTTTATTCAACTCAAAAAAAATTTTTTTTTAAATTTTATTATCATTGAGAGAGAGAGAGAGTGTGTGCGTGCACACACAAGCAGGGGGAGCGGCAGGCAGAGGGAGAAGCAGGTTCATTCTCTGCTGAGCAGGGAGTCCGATGTAGGACTCAATCCCAGGACCTTGGGGTCATGACCTGAGCCAAAGGCAGGCACTTAAACAACTGAGCCACCCAGGTGTCCCTCAACTCAATTTTTTTTCTAATTCTTCTTGTGACTTCTCTATTGTTTCATAAGTTATTTAGGAGTATATCTCTTAATTTCCAAATATTTGGGGATACTCCAGACATCTTTCTGTTATTGATTTCTAGTTTAATTCTTTTTTATCCAGAGAACATACTTTGTATGATTTTAATTCTTTAAATATTTTTGGAGGACTTACACTTCAAAAAAGATGAAGTAGACATACTTTATCCTATCTTTACTCCCAAGTACAACTAAAACCCATGGAAGTTATATATACAACAAATATAAAAAGACTTTGAAACATGGAGAAGAATACAAACCATCTATGCACCTCAAAATCTGAGTTCCCTGGGTTTTCTTTTTCTCGTATGTCCCAGACTTGGAGGTGGAGAAGTCAGCAACACAGAAGCATCAATGGGCACATACACACCCCCCCCAAAAAGGAAGAAGAAGAAGCAGCCCTAATGAAAGTACATTCTCTCTAGCCAAAGGACTAGGAAAGAGGCAGCCTAACAGAACCGAATCTTTAAGATAGTACTGCTATACTTCATCCAAACACCATAGAAAAAACTATGACCCTGCCCCCACTCATACCAGTAAAGACAGAACAGGGAGCCTAGAGATCTACCCTTGTGGATTATGATAAGGTGACCCAGTACTGCCACCAAGTCAGTGTCAGAGAAGTCCAAGTAGGGAATAACTTTCATTCCTGGAAGCTAGACATGAGCTCACTACCTCATGGTGTTAGTGAAGGTCATTTGGGTGCAATAGCAAGGAAGTCCTACCCCTTCAAGCCAGGAATGTAGTAATTGAGGCCTAATAGAAACCAGAACTCCCACTCACCACTTAACAGTAATGAGGTGCCTCCTCTTGACTGTCAACGGAGGCCAAGTGGGAAACTTGGATTTCTAACCCCACTTGTCAGCAATGAGTATATTTCACCCTCCCCCTGCCATAGTAGTGTCAGAGAAAGATAAGTGAGGTTTACATAAATTAGATTCAGAGTTTCATAACACAATATGAAATTCTCAACATTTCAATAGAAAATTACCAAAAGCCAGGAGGATCTCAAACTGAATGAAAAAAGATAATCAAGAGATGCTAACACCAAGATGACATAGGTGTGAGAATTATCTGACAAAGATTTAATGGCAACCATCATAAAAATTATATGAAGGGACAATTGCCCCCGAATACACTTGAAAAAAGTGAAAAGATAAAAAGACACCGCAAAGAAATAGAATGTCTTAACAAAGGTATAGAGGATGCAAAGAAGAACAAAATGTAACTTTTACAACTGAAAACACAACTGAAATAGAAAGCTCTGCATGGGTTTAACAACAAAATGGCGGCAGGGGGTGACAAAGGAAAGAATCAGCAAACTGGAACAATAACAAAAAAGAAAATATACTAAAAACATTTTTGAATAGAGCTTCAGGAACCTGTGGAGCTATAACAAAATATTTAAGGTTAATATAATAAGAGTCCTGGAGTAGATAAAAAAAGAGAACAGAGCCAAAAAAGTACTTAAAGAATAATGGCTGAAAACTCCCCAAATGTAGCAAGGACATAAACATATTCAAGAATCTGAACAAACTGCAAAAGGATAATCCCAAAGAAATCCATGCCAAGACACATTATGATCAAACTTTTGCAAAATAAACGCAATGAAAAAATATTTAAAGCAGTAAGAGAAAACCAACACCTTGCTTATAGGGAGAAAAAATTGCAGTGAGAGATTCCTCATCAGAGGCCATGGAGGCAAGAAGAAAATGGCACCAGATTTGGGGAGTTTTTAGTCATAATTTCTTCAAATATTTTTTTCAGCACTGTACTCTCTCTCTCTTCCTTCTGCGATTTCAGTGACATAACTGTTAGACCTTTGATTTTGTTTCTGCATGCCTGAGCCTCTGTTTTTGAATTTATTTTTTGCTCTTTGTTTTTCGGATTAGATCATTTCTATTGATTTACCTTCAATTTCACTGATTTGTTCTCTGTTCTCCCCATTCTGCTGCTGAGCCCATCCAGTCTGCTTTTTATTTTAGTTATTGTGTTTTTCAGTTCTAAAATTTACATTTTTGTGTATATGTTTTATTTTTTCCCAAGACATTCTATCTTTCTAGTTATTCTACTCTTGTTGTGGCATTTTTATAACAGCTTCTTTAAACAGATAATTTTTTTTTTTATTTGTTGTGCTTTTTTTTTTTTTTTAAAGATTTTATTTATTTATTTATTTGACAGAGAGAGACACAGCGAGAGAGGGAACACAGGCAGGGGGAGTGGGAGAGGGAGAAGCAGGCTTCCCGCCGAGCAGGGAGCCTGATGCGGGGCTCGATCCCAGGACCCTGGGATCATGACCTGAGCCGAAGGCAGACGCTTAACGACTGAGCCACCCAGGTGCCCCAACAGATAATTTTTAAGTAGCTGCTTTGTCAGATAATTCTAGCATCTGTGTCATCTTTGTATTGATGTCTATTGATTATTTTTTCCATGCAAATTTACATTTTCCTGGTTCTTCATATGTTTAGTAATTTTAGATTTTTATTGGGTGTTTTAAATAGCATATTATGAGATTCTGGGTCTTGTTTAAATCAAATGGAGGATGTCAATATTTTAGCTTTTGCAGGCAATCAGCACTGTCTTGTTCAGGGCACAATTTCCAACCAGCCTTCTATGGGTTGTGGTTTCAGTGTTCCACTTTGAAAGCCTTTGTAGTGATTTTGGTATCTACATTAACTAGTGGCTAGTCTGGGACCTGAGTGATGGGCTATCCTTTCTTCCAATTCTCAAAGTCTATATTATGCTGTTTAGGGTCAGATTCACATTCACATTCACATAATTTCATAAACAACTTCATGGGTTTGATATACCCATCTACTCTCTCTGTGTAATCTCATGGATACTTAGTTTTGGATCCCTAGGCCTCCCCATTTTGGATCCCTAGGCCTCCCCATTTTGGTTTAATAGCTGAGTCTATATTTACCCCATGTTGTTATGTACTTCCCATGTACACATTTGGCACAATTTGTGGGAGAACAGAGGAGGAAAAAAAGCAATGCAGATTCAGCCTACCCATTCTGGATTTAAGCTCTTTTGATTGGAGAGACCGGTTCTTCTCCTTCAGAGTGTTTGGCTCTTACTAGACCCCGTTGCTGCTTTCGTTATTGCTACTTCCTCTGATACAGGATTTCTTGAAGGCTGGAGTGTGAGAGAATGGAAAAAAAGTTTTAAATGTGGATTTCCTCCACTCTGCACATTAGCAAGTTACTCTCCTACTCAATGGGCAATTACTATAGGGTATCTCCCGAAGCTCTCTCTGTCCATGCCAATTCCCACTTCCAGGTTTTACGCTGCATTAAGTCTAGGCTGGAAGATAGCAGAGGGGGTAGAAAATGATAAACTCACTGCACACTTGGTAATATTTTGAATTATGATCTATTGTTTCAATCTACCTGCTATTTACTTTTCAGAGTCCTCAAATAGAAGCTCATATATTCTATCAAGATTTTATAACTGATCTCAGTGGGAGAGAGCATGGACTGTGCTTTCTCCAAGTTACTCAGAATTTGAACTTATCAATTGTCTTTTAGACAATTAAAATGTGAAAGTAATATATCTTATGTTTACTTTAATTTTTACCATTTATTCCACTCTTAGTTATTTACATATACTGAAATTTCCATCTAGTATCATACTCCTTCTGACTTTAACATATTAATAATATTTATTTTAAAGTCCCTGTTTAAAAAAATAATAATGGGGGCTCCTGGGTGGCTCAGTTGGTTGGGCAACTGCCTTTGTCTCAGGTCAAGATCCTGGAGTCCCTCAATCAAGTCCCGCATCGGGCTCCCCGCTCGGCAGGGAGTCTGCTTCTCCCTCTGACCCTAACCCCTCTCATGTGCTCTCTCTCATTCTCTCTCTCACAAATAAATAAATTAAAAAAATTTAAAAATAAATAAATAAATAAATAAATAAATAAATAATAATGGCCCTGTTTAAAAATTCTAACAAATGGGTTATCTTTGAGTCTGGTTGTGTTGCTTATGTCATCTCTTGACTCTGTGTGTGTGTGTGTGTGTGTGTGTGTGTGTTTCTTGTAATTTTTTATTGATTTCTGGGCATTATGGGTAGAAGAACATTGGGAATAGGGGTAAACAGTATTTAGTTTAGCAATAAGTACACCTCTTATGTTAGGCCATTAGTCTTAGGGATTGAGTCAATCTAGTCAGTCATTTCGTAGGGTTTGGCTTTTGTTGTTGCTATCTTTACTTTAAATATGCTACCATCTTCAAGTTCCTCCAGATATTTGGTGCTGTTACCTTATTCATATAATGGGACTGGGGTGCTGATGGGTTTTCCTCTATGTTTCTATTATCCCTTTTGGTAAATTAACAGTTCTTATACACATGCCCTACAGAGGTTGACTCTCTACATTCTTGCTAAACTGCTATTGCTTGTTAACTCATTGCTACACTCATGGTAGGGGATGGAAGGGTTTTCTTTTGTTTTGGCTCAGCTTCTTTCTTAGGCAAGTGCTGTTTACTTGGGTCTCAAGGGTAGGACTTTCTCCATGTTCTTTCCCTTCCTCTCTGTAGCAGCCAAACTTTGCCTTGCTTTTGCAGTTGATCTGGTATGAGAGTTCCTCTCCCTTCTCCTAGATGATATGGATCATTGCTTGGTATCTTTGCAGGATCCTGAGCCCAGGATGGAATCCTGCCCCTCCTGTAGGGACAGAAGTTTCTTGCTTCTATCTCTTGTCCTAAAGCAATAGATTTCTGCTTGGAACATGAGCAAAAGGATTTTCTGTCATTACCCCAGTGACTTAAAGCTTTTGTTTCATAAAATAGAAGGTTTAGGGAAGCAGGTGAGACTTTATACTTGTTCCCCAGCAGCAGGCTACTTATCTCCTGCATGCCTATGTTACCAAAGGTAGTTCTTTCCAGTCTCCTGCCTTCCCTTCAGTCTTTTTAGTAAACACTCAGTGGAGGTCTGTGCAAGTGACTCTCCTAGTGTCTGTGGTTCTTAGCTATTCCAAACGTAGTTATTCCAAATATGCTAACCCATACTTGGCCTTTAAGAATTCATTAAAATGGGGATGCCTGGCTGGCTTAGTCACTAGAACATGCAACTATTGATCTCTGGGTCGTGAGTTCAAGCCCCATGTTGGGCGTGGAGCCTACTTAAAAAAAAAAAAAGAATTCATTAAAATGTTAGTTGATACCACTTGTGTGGCAGCCTCATTTTTCCCTCTGCTGGCCAAAGATGAAATAGATCATGTGTCTTGCTTCTAAGAGGGTTTAGTCGCCCTGGAGCTCATTCTACTTGCATTCCTTGTGACTTCAGATATCTGTTGGGCTCAAGATATGTTCTGTTTTTATAAATTACCCAGTGTTTTCTCATTGTTAGAGTGGAAGTGACGTTCTCTTGCACCTTGCTACATTCTGAGTGGAAATACAGTCTTGTGCATTTATCTTGAATTATTTTTTTACTATAAATTCCTAGAAGTGCAATTGATACAAAGGATATGCATAAACACATTTTTAAGCCTTCTTTGTACATATGGCTAAATTGCTGTAGGGAGAATTTTGAACACATGCTTCCTTCAGCTACTGCTATAATAGTCCAACATTATAATTTCCATATCAAAAAAGCTATCCATTTACTAAGATGTGTATGTATTTAATTAAAAAACTTTGTCTTGGGGTGCCTGGGTGGCTCAGTCAGTTAAGCGTTCAACTCTTGGTTTTGGCTCAGGTTATGATTTCATGGGTTGTGGGATCGCGCTGCATTAGGCTCCATGCTCAGCAAGGGGTCTACTTGGGGATTCTCTCCCTTTGCCCCTCCACTGACTTGCTCTCATGCACTCTCATAAATAAATAAATCTTTAAAAAAAAGAAAAAAAGCTTTGTCTTTTGAACCAAGTAAAGATATCTTTAAAAAGCTGGTATATAGTTCTAAACTAATGGGAAGGACAATAGGCTAGTATCGTAATCATTAAAACATTTGCTAATGAGATTATTTGGGGACTTTCAATAATCAAACCTTCTGAGAGAATGTATAGAGATCACCTTTCATGAACTTCTGCCTTATGGGCAAAAGTGTTTCTTTGAAATGCCAACATAACTGAGATGAGCTAATGCCTCAAAACGTAACTGGAAAGATAGGGGAAAATAACAGAAATAACTAATTGATAGTGGAGGTAGAAGAAAGCTCAGCTGGTCCCTGGATGTTACAGTTTGGCTAGATATCCAAATCTACTAATGTTCAAGCCATTTCCTCTTACTACTCTATATTCTGGAAGTTGTTGAAATCATTTCCAAACACATTAGTAGCTGGGGCTCTGGCTCCAGATCCCTATGTGACTGGTCCTCCTCTGGTGAGCTGGTCTGGATGACCTCAAGTCCTTTTGGCCAGACCAGAAGGAGGCTAAGCAAACTGCTCCTTTTCTTCTTTTCGCTTAGAGCCACTCTGGTTCTTTCTTTGCCATCTGAGGGCAGAGGCACTCCTTATCCTCTGATCAAGACATATTCTGGGGCCAGTAGGGAAATATACCTCCACCCTACCACACCTTGCTAACACCAAGGGCAGTATGGAATGATTAGAAAGACGCTGCCTAACACACTCTCCTAGCGCTTGTTGCTTTGGGATAGTGCTTAACAGCCCCCCTGAGGGGGCTGCACAGTCAGAGCGAGGAGGATACAGAACAATCTGCAGGGCCCAGGGCAATAAAATATCAGAAGGGCACGTGGGCACTTCAGCAGTGGATGCAGCAATGCCCACTCAGCCTGGACAGACCCAGATGATTGGGCACCCCACTGTAGTCCCTCTCACCCTTTTATTTACAGAGCTTACTGTCTCTTTCTTCACCCTTCATGCTGTCCTTGTAATTCAGCTTAGGGGGGAGAAGTGGGATGTCATTTGCCAAAGGACTACAAAGAACAGGCAGGCCAAATTGCATGGCCAGTACATGCCAGCTTAGAACTAAGATGGCTCAAAGATAAGGAGCAGGTCACAGATACCTGGAGCCTGTGAAACGTCCCCCTGCCTACCTGGCATGAAGAAGGAAATAAAACAGGGGAGAGAAAATATCCTGCATTTTCTAAGTATTCACTCAAAAGAGGCTGAAGAATAGGAAATCACCCAGAAATGACTGAGTTTACTTTGAACTGGTAAGGTTAAGTTTTCTGTCTTCAGTAGAAGTAGGAGATCTAGAGCTAAGTTTAATATTTACACATTTGTATTTGTTTCTGAAATTCACATCTACAACACAATACTGAGAGTTTTCTTCTCTCTCCACACATACTGCAATCCATCTAACTGCCGACCAAAGATTTTTCTTTGGTTTCTGGGACAGTTGCAGACCATGACATCACCTTGAAGTTTTAATGCATCTGGATTCTAAACATGAGTGTTGCATTTGAATTTAGTTTTATATCTTCTCCCCTGCAGCCCAAGAAGAAGTTTAAACCCCTCAAAAGAGGGAACCCTATTCTGCTATTTCCCTTTGTTGATGAGCTAGTATGAGAAAAACCCAAGCCTGGGATTCCTGAAATATTCAAGTACGATTGATTATCTTTTGTGGATGTGTGCGCTTTGCACTCCCATGGATGACCCCAGGTCAGCAGGTTACTGGGTGACTGATTTTCTCTTGTCTGTCCAACCATGCTTACCACAAAGATCAGAGCTTATTTATAAGACGAACAGGCAGCCTCAGGCTTACTTCATAGGCCCATCATACCAAGCAAGGCACAGAACAAAGGAAAAAAAAAAAGTCTACAAAACTAGCCAGAAGGGAACCCCCAGGGAGGAAAAGGAAATGCGTGGTATCTTTTCTTCCCCTCTGAAAATACAACTTCCTACTCACGTGCATGTTTCCTGCCCACATAAGAGCTCCTCTAAATCTCCCTATCCCTCTCCTCTTCCACGCTTTTCCTCTTCCTTTTGGGAGATGCAGAAAGGTGGGGGAGCTGGAGGTTATACCATGTGTCTCTAAAAGTGCCCACAGTTGCAATGATAATGGCTAACTTTCTATAAGCAATGATAATGTTCCAGAACCACACCAAGAACATGAACTCTCCTGAGAATACAGTATGTTTGGGAAGGGGCAGGGATAATGGAGTGCCTGAACTTGAAATGTGAGGGGGGCAGAAGAAAGAGGCTGGATGTTTGGGTGACCAGCCCTCCCTGTTTGCCTGGGACTGTCCAGATTTTTGCACTGAAATTCCTGCGTCCTGAGCAAGCTCTCAGCCTGGGCAATCTGGGACGATCGGTCACCCTACCGTGTTCCTTCTTGCCCTTCTATTTGCAGAGCTTACTATCTATCTCTTTTCTCACCATTCATGTTGTCCTTGTGATTCAGCTTAGGGGGGGAAAGTGGGATGTCCTTTCCAAAGGATGGCATCCTAACACTCTAGCCCTGTGATCATAGCCTTTCTCTGCTCTACACATGATGGATGACCTTCAGAGGCATGACATGCGCCACAGACAACTACACTGTTCTCGAGGGCAGCACAACCAGGGGTGAGTGTCCTTAGCGATCAGCTTTTCCAAGATGCCAGAAGATGCCATGTTCTTTCTTTGAAGCCCCAACTTCTCCTCTCCATCCTCCTGGACCTGGGTGGGAGCCATGCTGGGAGGAACCCAGATGCCGCTGCTCTAGGTGAGCCATGAAGCCAGCTAGACCCCAAGCTGTGCTTGGTGGGAGTGCTGGGCCTGGGCCACTCTGAAAGCACACCAGGCTATCCCCCCTCCAGTTCCCTTAACACAGCTTTCCAGACATCACTCAATGCCTCTAGGGCCGGTAACTACCTGGGGAGCAGGTGATGCCTTCAGAAGAGGCGCCGGCCCCCACCTCCCTCAACACTCTTCCAAGGGCAGCCCCTCCAGTCCTTATAGGGTCACCCATGTGGAGAGATGGCATTCTCTTGCCCTTCCCTGGGGCATGGAGTGTCAAGTGTGGTCCCCCTGGTCTCCTCTAACTCTGTATGGTTGTATAAATCAATGAGATTTTAATGGATAAAAGAGAGAGATGATATGGTCTCTGAGTCTATACTCAGTTCCTGGTAAATTTGCTGTAATTGCGTCTTTCTCTCATACTACACAAGTACTCAAAGCCTATTTAAATGGGGAAAGTAAGGAATCGTCCCTAAGTTGTTCTTAGAGAAAGTAATTAGTTCTAAATTATCTGTGACACCTCACAATTGTCCATGGCCACGCCACCACAACTGAGAACTGTTTTTCTAGTTCTTTTCCACTCAAGGGGTGTGTAGTCCATGGTGCAACATGGGCATTGCCAGGGAGCTTACAAGAAATACAGAATCTTGGGCATCACCCAGGCCTGCTGCATCAGAATCCACCTTTTTTTTTTTAAAAAAGATTTTATTTATTTTTTTGACAGAAAGAGACACAGCAAGAGAGGGAACACAAGCAGGGGGAGTGGGAGAGGGAGAAGCAGGCTTCCCGCGGAGCAGGGAGCCCGACGCGGGGCTCGATCCCAGGACCCTGGGATCATGACCTGAGCCGAAGGCAGACGCTTAACGACTGAGCTACTCAGGCGCCCCCAGAATCCACCTTTTAACAAAGACTGCGGGTGATTCATACTCAGGTTAAAGTTTAAGAAACCCTCTAGGACAGTGGTGGGCAAAGTGCAGTGCCTGGGCCGGCAGCATCAACATTGCCTGAGAACTTGTGAGTGATGCGAATTCCTAGGCTTCACCCTAAATCTAATGTATCGGAAACTCTTGGAGTGGGGCCCAGCAATCTGTGTTTTAACAAACCCCCCGCCAGGTGCTTCTGATGGGAGTTCAAAGTTTGAGAACAATGCTCTATAGGATAGTCAGAGATGTGTGCTCAGGGCAGGCATTGCTAATCAGTCATGCCCCTGTGTCTGACTGAACCTGGCCATGGCCTCAGAGTCTTTCTCTAGGGGCGCTCTCTAGTCGCTCTCTAGGGGCGCCTGGGTGGCTCAGTTGGTTAAGTGTCCAACTCTTGATTTTGGCTCGGGTCATGATCTCAGGGTCATGAGGTGGAGCCCTGGGTCAGGCTCTGCCCCCTCTCCGTCTGTCCCTCCCTTAACCACCCCCTCACGTGTGCACATGCACTCGCACTCTCTCTCTCTCAAAAAAAAAAAAAAACAAAAAAACAAAAAGAACCCCCAAAAAAGCAGTCACTACCACCCACTGTAATGGAGGTGACCGACTTGTCAGGCCAACTTAAGTGGCTATAGGACGGCCTCCACGGTAACCTGTGTGTACATCTTAACAAAGGAGAGAGGCATTCTTCTGGACTGGGGGCTAAAAGAGCCTCTGTGTAACATTTATGAAGATGCTAATAGCCACAAGGATGAGGATTAGATCCCTTCATTTTCAGTCTCATAAAGCAATACCATGATAAATTCATGTTTTCAGTGGCAGTGTTCAGAATGTACTCCTGCCATGCTTGTTCAGCACACTAACTCTGTCCCAGCCCTTGCCCAGCCATCTAATCCCTGGGGCTGCCTCACATGCATGACGGGGTAGGAGAGCTGTGGCCGTGGGCTTGCTGGTATAGAAACTCCCTACCCATTTGTAATACTCCATGACCTTCTCGATGTCTTTAAAATTAGTATCTGTCCTATCTGTTCCGTGAGCACAGAAATCACATTTACATTGTTTGTATTAATTTCCTAGGGCTGCCATAACAAATTATCACAGGTTGGGCGGCTTGAAACAACAGAAATGCATTCTGTCACATTTCTAGAGGTCAGAAGTCTAAAATCAGTATCACTGGGCCAGAATCAAGGTGTCTGCGGGGCCATACTCCCTCTAGAGGCTGTAGGAGAGAATCTGTTTGTTACCTCTTTAAGGTTTTAGTGGCTTCCATGGGGCGCCCGGGTGGCTCAATCAGTTGAGCATCTGCCTTCAGCTCAGGTTATGATCCCGGGGTTCCAGGATCGAGCCCCATGTGGGGCTCCCTGCTCAGGCCGGGAGTCTGCTTCTCCCTCTTCCCCTGCCTGCCCCGCCCCCTCCTCCTGCTCCCTCTCTCTCTCTCTCTCTCTCTCTCTCTCTCTCAAATAAATAAATAAATAAAATCTTAAAAAAAAAAAGCTTCTAGTGGCTTCCAGATTTCCTTGGCTTGTGGCTGCATCAGTCTAATCTCTGCTTCTGTCATCACATCTCTCTCTGACTTGGATCCCCCTGCCTTCTTCCCATAAGGACACTTGAGATGATAGTGAACTCACCTGGATAATTCAGGCTACCTTCCTCTCAAGAGCCTTAATTGAATCACCTCTTTTGCCATATAAGGGGGTATTGACAGGTTCTGGGATTAGAATGAGGCTATATCTTTGGGGCCGTCCTTTAGCCCACTGCACTGCTGAATCCCCATCAGTGCCTGGCTCATGGTAGCCGCTTAGTGAAACTATGGGAAACAAGTAGAATGCAAGACTAAAGAAATGAAGAGGCAAGAGTAGGTAGGATCACCTAGGAAGAGTCATGAGAGAGAAGAGAACTTGCGAAGGCAGCCTGGCATACTGCTTAAGAGCACGGCCTACGGGGCCAGACTGCCTGGCTCTGTATCCCGGCTCCGCCATTCACTAGCTGTGTGACCTTAGCAAGTTGCTTAGCTTTTCTGGGCCTCTGTTTCTTCATCTATAAGATGGGTGTGACAAGACCTACTTTGTAGAGTTATTGTAAGACTTATGTGAGCTGTCGTGCATAAAATCCTTAGAATAGTGCCTGTCATGTTATCTAATATAATTTACTATCTCTAGCACATAGCAGAGGGCCAATCATGCAGAAGGCGCTGAATAATGTATGTTGAATGAAATCAGGAAAGAAGGCACAGACCTTGTTTTCCTGACACTCTTGGCTTGGTAAAGATTTTGAGAAAAATCTCAGAATTGCTATAATATCCCAAAGAATGTGAAAAGTGGCCTAAAAAGGGAGAATGAAAGCAACAGTCTCCAAGATGGGCCTTAAGGAACCAGATGGATTTCCACAGTGGGCACAGGGGCAGTTCAGATGGAGGATCTGCTGGAGCACAGGGATGCACGGCACATGTCTGGTATAGTGGGAACCTCAACAGCAAGTAACAAGAGGAAGGGAGAGAAACATACAGACATTGATTAGGCCCATGCTGTGAACAGCCTTGAATGCCAGGCTAAGAAGTTAATTGAATAGGCAATGGGAAGCCCTCAAAGATTTTTTAGCTGGATAAATTACATAAGCAGTATGCTTTAGGAATACTGACTGGGCAATAATGGATTGGAGATAGGGAGAAGCAGGGGGACTAGTTAGGGTGCTTTGCACTATACTAGGCAAGGGGTAAAGCGGCCTTTGCAGGAGGCAGATGGCAGAGGGGACAGAAGAAAGGACGACTGCGACTTCTGTAGCTGGAATGAAATTAATAATTTTTAGTAGCAAGGGATAGGGGAGAGCACAGATTCTGGGCTTTCCTGCTGACTGGCTGTGGGACTTAGGACAATTAAGTCCTCAGTTGCTCAGCTTCCTCATCTGTAAAATGGGGCTGGCAGCCTCAGAGAAATGCTCTAAGGCACCCAATGACATGGACTACACAGAATAATTGTGACTCTCGTTGGCATGTGCAGGGTATAAGAACTGTTTCACTGAAAGTAAACGAAACACAATTCAGGTGAACTTAAACCAAAAAGGAGAGGAATGCAGGGGTGCCGGGCTGGCTCAGTCGGTGGAACATGAGACTCTTGATCTCGGGGTTGTGAGTTTGAGCCCCACGATGGGTGTGGAGATGACTTAGAATAAGATCTTCAGAGAGAGAGAGAGAGAGAGAGGAGTGTATTGGTTCCTGTGCTCAAGCCAGGGGCTGGCCTTGGGTACAGCTGCAATCAGGAAGGAGAAAGCTCTTAGGCCTGTGCTCTCCTCCCCTCTCCTCTCTTTATGGGTCAGCTTCATTCTTTCCCCTGGACGCTGGCATTCTCCATGCAGGGAGAAACCTGACCACAGGGCGATCTCAAGCTCAAGTCCTTCCAGGCCACTGACCCAAGAACAAAGAATGTCCTTATCTCCAGCTCCAATTTGAAAAATGCCAGAAGAGGATGTAGATTGGCCAAGCTTCTATCTTAGGAACACAGTTTGACCTCTGTCTACAGCGTCAGTGGGGATGTGAGGTAGGGTACTTCCTAGAGTCAAATAGTCACAGTGTGGAGGAACATTTTCTCGAGAGAGGTGGGGCGGGGCGCCTGGGTGGCTCAGTCGGTGAACATCCCGACTCATGCTTTCGGTTTGGGTCATGATCTCAAGGGTTGTGAGATCAAGCCACGTGGGGCTCTGCTCTCAGCGGGGAGTCTGCTTTTCTCCTTCTCCCTCTCTCCCCCCCCCCCCCCCACGCACAGGCGCGCTCTCTCTCTCTCTCTCTCTCTCTCTCTCTCTCTCTCTCTCTCGCAAATAAATAAATAAATAAATAAACCTTAAAAAAGAGAGAGAGAGAGAGAAAGGGGGGACCCCAGGCAGAGCAGCTGAGGAGACTTCTGGGACCTGGACAACTACCATAATGCAGGGCCCACAGGAGTTGAGGGTGAAGAAGGGGTGAAGGTGGGCTAACAGTTCAGGCCCGATGATATCATTCAAAATGAAACACTGGGGATTCAGGAGAGAGCTGGTGTGTTGGGGAACATGCCCTGTGTGGTTGCATCCCTGCTGTCCCTTGACCTCTAGCATATATAAGGAAACTGCATTCCTGATGACATCAACTCTAGCCTCCCTTCAATCCCCAGCCCTGCCCAGCCTTGTTAATACCTGGGCCCACCTTGAGAAGCCCTTGGCCCTTGGTGAGGTGTGGCTCTGTTGAGCTTCCCTGTTCTACTTTCC
This sequence comes from Phoca vitulina, assembly GCF_004348235.1. Classification (NCBI taxonomy): domain Eukaryota; kingdom Metazoa; phylum Chordata; class Mammalia; order Carnivora; family Phocidae; genus Phoca; species Phoca vitulina. Next base: position 8,137,305 of record NW_022589742.1, read on the forward strand.
CAGTTCTTTGTGTACGTAGGGGGTGAGTGGCTCTGTCTTGACCCTCTTTTCAGCCATTGCCAGGAGGCATACATTTGATGGTTAATTAGACACTCCAAGCGTGACTACAATGTGACCGAACTGTGTGCTTCATGCCAACTCCTCCTCCTTTCCTCAGGCTATGTAATTTTTTCTCAAAAGTGTTAGGACCAGATCAGGGCTATGCAAGCATTGGTGACCCTGGCCTTGGACTTTTCCGGTTGAGCAAGTGTGAGAGTACTTTGATAGTGATGACAACAGCAGTTAGGATGAGTTGGAGGAGGAGGAGTCCTATGTGGATAATTGTCCCAGTCACACCCATCATCTCCCTAGATCCCCGCCCCCCCCCCATGACTCTGGGAGGCAGTGAGGGCTAAGTGGAAGGAACACAGCTGGCCACTTGCAAAGACCTGGTTTATATCAAACTTCATGGGCAGGTCATTTCATGCCTTTGAGCCTCAGTTTCCCTTCTGTAAAACAGAATAAGATCTGTATTGCAAGTTTTCATGGAGGACTCCATGTGCAAAAACACATAGTGCCTGGCATAGTGGACGTTCAGTAAATCTCCATTCCAAATCTTACAGATGAAGGACATCCAGGGTCATGGGAGTTTAGCTATATTACCTTGGACCAGTTACTAAATCTCTCTGTGCCTTCGGTTCCTCATCCACAGAGAGGGGAAGGGCTGCTAATAATGTATTTAACTTGTAAGGTGATTATGAATGTTAGATGTGTGTTGATTTGCAAAGCACATAGAATGGTGCCTTGCCCAGGGTCAGCACTCAATAAAGTCCGTTTCAGAATCAGGTAGAGACGAGTCTGAACGCAACTTCACTACATACTAGCTGTTTGACCTGGGGCTAATTACTGAAGTACTCTCAGCCTCATTTGCAAAATAAAGATGATTATATCATCTGCCTCCTACAAAGGCTTGTGAAGATGAAGTGAGTTAATGCATATACAACCCCCAGCACTATGTCTGGCACCAATTTGTGACTGATATATTTTTCCCCTGACTCAAAGGTAGTGACATTATTAAAAAAAAAAAAACCAACACCATATCAGCAGGCTCATAAAAGCTGGACTGTGTTCAGAATAAGACCCGTAGTGGTGGACTGAATGGTGGACCCCCAAAATAATGTCCATGTCTTAATTCCTAGATGCTGGGAATGTGATCTTTTTTAGAAAAAGGGTCTTTGCATATGTAATTATGTTGAGGATCTTGAGATAAGATCGTCCTGGATTGTCTGGATGGGCCCTAAATACAACGGTAAGTGTCCTCTTACAGAAAGGAGAGAGAGATTTGACATCGAGACGCACAGGGAGGGGAAGAGAAGATGACAGCAGAGATTGGGGTGCTGCTGTATGAGCCAATGAATGCTAAGGCTTGCAGGCAACTTCCAGAAGCTAGGAGAGAGAGGCAGTGAATGGATTCTTCCTCAGAACCTCCGGAAGGAACCATCCCTTCTGGTTTACAGAACCGTGAGAGAATACATTTCTGTTGTTGTATGCCCCCCGGTTTGTGGTACTTTCTTACAGCAGCCCTGGGAAATTGATACAGACCCTAGAAGTCAAGCTAAGAGATGAGTTGGGGTGGTGGAGATATTTTCCTGCAGGCCTGACACAGCACCTCCATCCCTTGTTAAAGTCCTTTCAGGTAGAAAAGAAGATTCCCCAAGGGCAGTTCTTGCCCTAAGCAGGGATCACATCTCTATGGTACGGTACCCAAAGGGGCTCCAAATAATCTAAGGCGTTGGCTATAAAAAGCCAGTTGGGAAATGAGGCCAGACAGACTAACATGTGTGACAGAAGAGGCAAAAAAGAGAGAGAGAGAGAAAGAGAGACAGACTCCACAGGAATCAAGAAAAGATCAATTTACCCTCTTGGCTGTGTTGTCATCTCATTGCTTTTGAAAATTAAATTCCACTTAGGGAAAGGAAAGGGAACTCTGACTTATTGATTGCCACATCTCTGCAAGTGCTTTACACACAATTTTGCATTTGCTTGTCACAGCTACCCTGAGAGGCAGATAAGTACTATTGTTCCTCTCATTTAATCAATGAGGTAACTGAGGCCCCAGGTCTCATGACTAGTGAGTGACAGAGCTGAATTTTAAACTCACTTGTGAAAAGGGGAAATGTGTGTATGCCCTTATTTAGAAAGATCATTTTCATCATATTTTCCAAGGGTATTATGACCCCAGAAGCTGAAGAACTCTTCTTGCTGGGGAATCCTACTGTTATTTTCCTAGTGCCCTCTGAGGTGTTCTGAGGTGTTACTTTCTTGGGCAGGTCTTCCTTAGTACTTCCCTCTAAAAATAATGAAGTGAACAGAATCATCAAAGTGATGACTGTACCACCATGGTTTCTGTGCAGGTTCATACTTATTCCTCTTCTTTCCACACTGTGAACAACCCAAGGACAGGTAGTGTGTTCTCATCATCTCTTCATCACTGGCACCAAACATAGGGCTTGGTGTATGGGATGAGCTTGACATTATGTTGGATGGATGGAAGGGTGGGTGTCTGGGTGTGTGGAAGGATGGTTCGATGGATGCATGGATGGATGGATGGACGGATGGATGACTGGATGGGCCAGGGTCTTTTCATGGTCAATACCCAGGTCTCTTTCAGTGTTTGAAGCTTGTTGATATATTAAGAAAAGAAGTAATACCGAAACAGGGTTATAACACTTGTGCTATGTTTACAGTATTATTAATATATTAACAATTTTGACGTGTGCTTAAAATACCACTGTAGTCTAACTTTATTTGGATTAAATGAGTTATTATCTACAAAGAGCTCAGAACAGGGCCTGGCATGTACCAAGTACTGTGTGTTCACTGCTGTTGTTACCATTTGAAGATGATGTCAAAGTTGAACTTCGAGGCCTTCTATGAATATGTGGCTTAAGCCCAGGGGCCTCCTTCTCTCACACCCCCCATTCCAAATAACCTGCCCTGGTTGGATGAATAGTAGGGTGACTTCTTTGAGGAACAGTCCTCATTTAATCCCTTTGTCTCATTTCTGAAAACCCTTCTTGTAGATCCATGTTGAAAGATGTTAGTTTAGCTAATAAAGTATGTTATACTTTATGAAAATGAAAAAAGCTTATAATCAGCTGTGGGCAATAGAAAGAGCACTGGCCTTTCAGTCCTAATGTCTATTCCTGACTCTGTCCCTAAGATACTGTGTGACTTTGAGCCAACTCCTTCCCCACTCTGGGTCTCAGTTGCCTTATCTGTAAAATGGGGGAGAGAATTAGCCAGATAACTTCTAAGGCTCACCTGAGTTTTGAAAATACTATGAATCTCTCACTCCACTGGTAGAGTAGGATGGGCAGAACGGGCCGACTAATAACATCTTCAGATTCTTGGGTAAGGCAAGATATGACTATTTCCACCCCCTCACAAAATAAGAGGGAACAGGCCATCAGGAAGTTCCCAGTGATTTCGAGGGGTGAGGAGGGCCAGAGGGATAGGATGGATTAGTTCTGTTTTCAGGCTATGTATTTCAGACTGTGGTTCAGTTGGCTAGTTAACAGATGCTTTTAGGAAAATATGTTGGCTGGAATTATCTTGGAGCATAGAGGGGTAGAACAAAAGAAGAAATAGCCATTTTTGAGAGTCTACCATGAACTAAGTAGGATGCTAGGTGTTTCCAAATACATTATTTTCTGCATTTTTTTTTAGAGAGGGAGAGAAAGAGTGGGGGAGGGGCAGAGGGAGAGAGATTCTTAAGCAGGCTCCATGCCCAGTGCAGAGCCCGACACAGAGCTTGATCCCATGACCCTGACATCATGACCTGAGCCAAAATCAAGAGTGGGACGCTTAACTGACTGAGCCACCCAGGTGCCCCTGCATTTTACAGATAAGGAAACTAAAGCTCCAAGATGGAGTGCCCTCATCAGGCTGATAGATTTTCAGTTTCTTGTTCCCACTCTCTCTCCTACTTCCCTGGTAATCGGAGGAGCCAGACTATGGCTGGTGGTACAAGAGTCCATTCCTGGTATGCCTGGCACCAGGACCGCTGTTGGACGGTATTGATCATGTTAGCCTTCATAGTAGCTGAGATCTGTGAAGGAGGTTGGACCAGAGTGATTTGACAGAAGAACCAAGGAAACACCAAACAACCAAAAAGAAAGCATTTGCTTGGCCCAAGTACATGTGTTTTGCCGCTCCCCAACACGTGACCAGGTTGAGGCCCTCCTTGTTCAGTTAGACCAGCAGAAGAGCATTTTTCATCAGTCCTATGAAGAATTCTGTCACTGTCCCAAGCACAAGACAAAGATCTCTGAAGACCATCCCAGTAGTTTCAAGAAGTGCCCTTGTCTCCACTGACGTCCCTTCCCCATCCTCATCCAGTGTTGTTTCCTCATCTGCCTCGGCTCATTCCCCTCGAAGGTTTTTGACCCTTGAACAATGCTGGGGTGAGGTGCACTGATCCCCCACCCCATGCAGTCAAAAATCCGTGTATAACTTTTGACACCCCCGAAACTTAACTACTGATAACTTACTGTTGACCAAAAGCCTACTGATAGCATAAACATTCAATTAACACATACAGTCATACAGTCGACCTTTGAACAACATGTGTTTGAACTGTGCAGGTCCACTTATACATGGATTTTTTTCCGATAAATATAGCACAGTACTGCAAATGTATTTTCTTTATGATATTCTCTTTTTTAAGATTTTATTTATTTATTTGAGAGAGAGAGTGTGAGAGAATGTGTGAGAGAAAGCACAAGCAGGGGGGAGGGGTAGAGGGAGAGGGTGAAGCAGGCTCCCCGCTGAGCAGGGATCCCGATGTGGGGCTCCATCCCAGGACCCTGAGATCATGATTTGAGCCAAAAGCACATGCTTAACTGACTGAGCCACCCAGGCACCCCTCTTTATGATATCCTTAATGACATTTTCTTTTCTCTAGCTTACTTTGTTGTAATAATACAGTATATCATACATAGAGCATACAAAATATGTGCTAATGGAAAAGAGATCTCTTCACTAAGCTTATATCTTGGAGGTTATCAGAGAGGGACTAGCCTAACGGAGGAGGGGATTAGCCCTGTTTCAGGTGGGTTTCAATCATTTGCAATGAAAAGTCCTAACTGATATATTCAGGGAAACCCCTCTCTGCCTTTCTCCCTCAGCTTTTAAACCAGAAATCCACTGGTCTCTTGGTAAGATTGCCCTAACCTTTTGCACGCTGCAGCCCGAGGGACCTATATAGCTCTAGAGCTCAGATCTGTGCTTTCTGCCTCTATGGATCTCCCCACCAAGGAAACTGTTTTCCTCTTTAACCTAGCTTCCCTGTCTCCAGCACTTGCCTATTCTGTTGCCATCCTCGTAGGACATTTCTGACCCCAGGCTCCTGGGATGAAGGCCTTCTGCTTCCCTTGCAAATTTCATTTTCCCAGATGACAGTCTCTGTGCCTATTGAAGGCAATTTCCTTGATTAAATTCTTTTTAATGATGGATCATATGGCTTCTGGAAGGCTAGGTTCCACCATTTACTTTACCTGACATTTTGAAATGTTTTAGATATGTAACAAATGACAGCAAAAAAAAGCAGTACCCACCCCCCAACTCATTACCTATTTTGTATTTCTGGGAAGGGTGTCCAGATAGCTTTAGATAGGAACCTCACATAGTGTCTAGACAGCTTTAGGAAGATACTGCTGTTTCCCGTGCTTAAGAGGAACGATAACATTTTATATCTTTCACCAAGTGCTGCTCACTGTGTCTCTTTTCTGTGCCAAGCCATGTGCTTGGTGCTGAGGCACAGTGGGGGAGGGGGGAGAAACTGAGAGAGAGAGAGAGATGGACAAAGAAGTCACAGTCCCTGTCAGCAAAGCACACAAATGACCTTATTCTAGATAATCCACATCTGTCAGATATTTCATCTTCTGCCTTTGTCATGGTGCTGCTTATGAAGAACAAAGGCTCATGGCTGCGAAAGCACCTCAAGAGTCTCCCAGGTGGGAGGTGGATGTGTTCTTGTGGTCAGTCTTAGTACTTCCAGGCTGATCCAGAGTCTCCTTTTCTTTGACTCTGCCTATGCCATCTGACCTAGGGGCTGGACCCATCCATGTGAAGTCCCAGAAAAGAAGCATCTAGAAGAACAGAGATCACAAAGAGCACAGACCCAACATAGTTGCCTCAAAAATGCTCACAGGGCCAATAACGAGGAGTGGGGCACCATGACACCCCAAGTTGCTCATGGATTGCTCTGAGTGAAAGGATGTTAGCCAAACTTAGCCCTCGGCCTGGTAAAGCCACTACACCTTTGCTGAACTGCTCAGCAAGCACTGGACACCAAATCCAAATCTGATCTCACGATCTTCACTGTCTCCTAACATTGCTCACCCCACCCTCATCCCCACCCCTGCCATCTAGCTGCTCTGCACAAAATCTTCGGAGTCATCCCTGACTCCTCCCACTCCTTCTTTCTCATTTCCAAATAGACACAGAATTCTGTTGATTCTGTTTCCTAAATTCTGATCCCAATCTGTCTGCTTCTCTCTCACCTCCCTATTCCAGAATGGGCCACCATTGTCTCTCACCTGGTCCTCTGTAATAGTCAACTAGTTGGTCCCACGCTTGTACTCCTATCTCCACCAATAAATTTCCCACAGTGTTGCCATGGGGTATTTAAAAAATGCAAATCAGAACATGTCAACCCCTTTCTTAGAATGTTTATTGGCTTCCCATTGCTTTCAGGAGAAAGTCTCCACTCCTTACCATGACCTGTAAGGCCCTGTGTGTAATCTGTTCCCTCTCCACCTCTCTAACTTCATCTCATACCAAGCTCTCCTTAGGTCTGTGTGCTGCAACCTCATTGGCCTTCTTGCAAGGTTTATCCCATTCCAGAGTCTTCCTTTTACTCGAGAAGCTTCCCTCTCAGTCCTACCCTTTCGCCACCAATTTTCTTTGCTTTCTGGTCTCTGAGTACTAAGACTGGGTTGACCTTCCTCTCATACCTCCTCAATACTCCATATATTTTCTTCTTCACGTTTCTCAAAGTGGAATGAGATGAGTATGCAACTGGCGGTTGTATGTGGCTCTCATCTTCCCATCTCGAGCTCCATGAGGGTAGTGGCCATGGCTTTGCTTACCCCTGGGTCTGCAGACCCTGGCCAGGGCCTAGTACAAGCGTGGTACAAAGCAGGAGCACTCTGACTCATCCAAGTTTGGTTAGTTTTCTAAACCAGATGACTTCCAATCTCTCTGCTTGCTGTAGCCCTGAACCTGAACCATTAATAAGTCCATTTTGAGCTACATTCTCTGCCTCAAACCCCTTTACTCTGTCTCTGTCCTACTCGAGGCCCCATCATCTGTCTCATCTATACTTCTACAGCTGCCTTTCTGTCTGGATACCTTTCAGCTTTTTCTCTGCAGACTCTTTTTCACTCACCTTAGACTCTAATAGAAAGAACTACTAACTGTTCCCAGCAGAGTTCCTTTTTTATGTCACTGTCATGTCTGTGCTTATGCTGTTTTTTTTCCACTGGGAATGTTCTTTCCTGATATTTCAGTTTGTCCAAATTGTACCCATTCTTTAGGACATACTTTAATTGATACACTTTGAATTTAGTTTTCTCTTATTCTCTCCTTCTCTTAGCTGAAAGACGTCCTCCTCTTCTTCTGAACACCAATGGTATTTTATCAGTGCTTCCTTCATGGTTGTGCTGACTTTCTGCCCTGTATTAGGGTTGTGAGTGAACAAGATAAATTCTGGCTACGACTTACCTGGGCACTGGGAGCAAAAGGTCAACTTTATATCCCCCTTGGTATCTGGCACAGTGCCCGCCACATCAGAGGGCCCCAATACATGTTTGTAGAATGAATCCCTTCTCCATTAACCCTCCTTCAGTCTCTTCCTCCCCTACTCACCTGACTACACAGATATGCTGTATTTGTTTCCTACAGCTGCCATAACAAAGTACCAACACTGGGTGGCTTAAAGAGCAGAAATGCATTGTCTCTCTGTTTCAGAGTCTTGAAGTCCAAAATCAAGGTGTTGGCAGCGTTGGTCCCTTCTGAGGGCTGAGGGAAGGATCTGTTCCAGACCTCTCTCCTTGGCTGCTGGTTGCCTGTCTTTTCCTTATGTCTCTTTTACATTGTCTTCCCTCTATGCATGTCTGTCGTTGTGTCCAAATTTCCCCTTTTTATAAGGATATCAGTCATATTGGTTTAAGGTCCATCACCCTAATGACCTTATCTATTAACTAATTATATCTGCAATGACCCTATCTCCAGATATGGTCACATTCTTTTTTTAAGATTGATTTATTAATTTGAGAGAGAGTGAGAGTGAGCATGGTGGGGGGAGGGGCAGATGGAGATGGAGAGAGAGTCTTAAGCGGACTCCGTGTTGAGCTCGACACCTGACACAGGGCTGATCTCACAACCCTGAGATCACAACCTGAGCTGAAACCAAGAGTCGGACGCTTAACCGACTGCACCACCCAGGCGCCCCTAAATATGATCACATTCTAAGGTACTCTGGTTAGGACTGCAACATGTAAATTTCATGGGGGACCTAATACAATCTACAACTTACTCCAAATCAAGACCAAAAAAAATTGCTCTTCAGGACCCGTGAACCTTAATTAATTCCAACTCTAGTCCAGTGCTTACTGTATGGGGAGTTGCTGGAGTGAGGGCAGTATAATGAAAGAAATACATATTTCTCTGCCTATTTGGCTCTGAGGGTGGGATGACAGTGTAATAGTTCCTAGCATGGTTCCTAGAACATAGCAGGCATCCTATAAATGTTTAAAGAATACAGTGCTGCTGGGGGCGCCTGGGTGGCTCAGATGGTTAAGCGTCTGCCTTCGGCTCAGGTCATGATCCCAGAGTCCTGGGATCGAGTCCCGCATCGGGCTCCCTGCTCCACGGGAAGTCTGCTTCTCCCTCTGCCTCTCTCTCTCTCTGTCTCTCATGAATAAATAAATAAAATCTTTAAAAAAAAAAAAAAAAAAAGAATACAGTGCTGCTGTGGGAGTCAGTGGCCCCCGAGTTTAGACAGCCAGTTTTGCCACTTATTTGCCACATAGCATTGGGAAGCCACTTCCAGCCTCTCAGACTTAGTTACCCCACTTGAGGACCTTAGGGTCTGTCCAGGTCGAACAGCCTGGTGAATCGCTGGTGGAACGTCATGGAGAAGAATGAAATCAGGACCCACATCAGTCAGGGCTGCTCTTGTCCTGCCTTGCCAGTGGTACAGCCACCTTGTTTCTGGACCTGTGGCCCCATGTTGGAGCCCCATGTTCCTGCTGCTACAGCACAGGAGAGGTTGTGCTTTGCTCCAGTGGCTGGCAGGAAGTCTCTCTAGGTGATTCATACTCTTGGAGTTCCTTGAGAGCAGGTACCATGACTTCTGTTTAAAAATTATTTTTATTCCTCTAGTATGGAAAATTTCAAGCAGATATGAAACTTCAAGAGAAACGTACAACAAGCTACCCTTAGCAGTTACCCAGCTGCAACAATCATCAACTCAAGGGCATTCTTTTTTATTTTAAGATTTATTTATTTATTTGAAAGGGTGGGGGGACAGCAATTGCACTACTGGGTATTTACCCCAAAGACACAGATGTAGTGAAAAGAAGGGCCATATGCACCCCAATGTTCATAGCAGCAATGTCCACAATAGCCAAACTGTGCAAAGAGCCGAGATGCCCTTCAACAGATGAATGGATAAAGAAGATGTGGTCCATATATACAATGGAATATTACTCAGCCATCAGAAAGGAGGAATACCCAACTTTCCCATCAACATGGATGGGACTGGAGGAGATTATGCTAAGTGAAATAAGTCAAGCAGAGAAAGTCAATTATCATACGGTTTCACTTATTTGTGGAGCATAAGGAATAACATGGAGGACATTAGGAGAAGGAAGGGAAAAATGGTGGGGGGGAATTGCAGGGAGATACGAACCATGAGAGACTATGGACCTGAGAAACAAACTGAGGGTTCTAGAGGGGAGGGGGGAGGGGGGATTGGTTAGCCCGGTGATGGGTATTAAGGACGGCACATACTGCATGGAGCACTGGGTGTTATACGAAAACAATGGATCGTGGATCACTACATCAAAAACTAATGATGTATTGTATGGTGACTAACATAACATAATAAAATTTAAAAAAAAAAGGGTAGGGGGAGAGAGAGAGAGCATGAGCGGGGGTCAGGGAGGGGGAGAGGGAGAGGGAGAGGGAGAGAATCAGACTCCCCACTGAGCGGGGAGCCCGACATGGGGCTCGATCTCAAGACCCTGAGATCATGGGGCGCCTGGGTGGCTCAGTCGTTAAGCGTCTGCCTTCGGCTCAGGTCATGATTCCAGGTCCTGGGATTGAGCCCCGCATCGGGCTCCCTGCTCGGTGGGAAGACTGCTTCTCCCTCTCCCACTCCCACTGCTTGTATTCCCTCTCTTGCTGTGTCTCTCTCTGTCAAATAAATAAATAAAATCTTAAAAAAAAAAAAAAGACCCTGAGATCATGACCTGAGCCGAAACCAAGAGTCAGACGCTTAACTGACTGAGCCACCAACCAGCCACCATGAGGCGCCCCAACTTGAAGGCATTCTTGTTTCATCTATATCCCTGCCTGTTTTCTCCTATCAATTATGTATTGTTTGAAGCCATTCTCAAATATCAGATCATTTCATCAATAAATGCTTCAATATATGTCTCTAAATAGTAAGGTAATCACCATATCACATCTAAAAAATTAACAATTCCTTAACTATCAAATACCCACATTAAAATTCCCCCAGCTGTTTCACAAATGTGTTCTTACATTTGATATGTTTGACTCAGGGTCCAAACAAGGTCCATACGTTGTCTCTCAAATATCCTTCAGTCATGAAGTTCCCCCTTCTTTTTTGTCTCCTTGTAATTTATTCACTGAAGGAAACAGGAGACCATAAACTCATTCTTCTCTGTTTCCCTGGTGCCTCGTGTGGTGCAAAAAAAAAAAAAAAAAAAAAAATCAGAACTTAACTGATGTTGGGAGAATGAATTAACAGGTAAGTAAAGGCCCATAGTCTCATCAGCCTGGTGCCTTGCTTGGATGGGCTTTCCACTTCTCAGCTGCCTTTGCCTGTTGTCCATCCTTGGACTAGTCTCTCTTCGTTGAGCCTCAGTTTCCTGGTCTGCAGAGTGGAGCTGCTGATCCCTGCCTTCTGCTCCAGCTCCCGGGAGGTTGTGACAAAGGCTGGGATTTTAAAAATAAAGCCTAAAACAGCTTTGAGCAATTGGTGCTATAAATACCAGAGGAGGAATTCTATTATTAAATGTCCTTTGTTCGTAGAAGCTTCAGGCAGAGTGGTAAGGTTGAGAAGTAGAACCCCTTTTTCTTTTTGGTGCTTTTAGGAGTGTGGTGACTAGAACAGGCAGGGCTAGGCGTACGTCCCAGGGGTGGGGAGTCTAGTCAGCACTGCTCTGGCTGGGGCAGGCCTGCAATATCCTATTGCATGCTGGCAAAAATAGAATAGCCAGGAGAATGTGAGGACGGGGACAACTGTTCCTGTTTTGAAAAGCGTCGGAAGGATGTAGCTACAGGTGGGGGTGAAGGTCTGCCCCTAAGAGCAAAGCCCAGCCAGGAAGTCGCGGGGCCCCCCAGGATGGAGAGCCGAGATTTGGGCTGGACTCCTGACAGCACCTGTGGCCCCAGTGTCTGGTCCTGTCCCTGGTGACAATGAAGAACTTCTTCCTTGGAAATGCTGCACGTGTTTGTGAGTCAATTCATTTTCATTCCAAACAAAGAGATCAGAGAAACTCTGATGAGTGGCCAAGCACTGCTACAGAGAAGTGAATAGCCAGTTAGGTCAAGTTTCAGCCTTCCCTGGTTTGGAGAGAATTCCACGCCAGCAACCAGGAAACAATAGAGGGCCTCCCCTTTTGGGCATTTTTGACCTAAAGTGCACTCCAGTGGGAGGCTGTATTTGGTATTTTCCCCCCTTCTTCCCCCGCTCTACTCACTAGGTGGCACTTGTTGAGACGGTACCTCTGGTCTAGAACATAACTGGGCATGCCTGCAGGGCGTGCACTATGGGGATTACAGAAATGACCACAGGACATGGGAGTTTGCAAAAGGAGCAAATCACTAGGAATGTAAAAAGTAAATTTAAAAGTAATGAGGACCTAAATGTACCCATATGTGAAGTGGGAAGTTTTAAAGTTTCAGCCTTTTCTGAGCTTTCTGTGTGCCCAAAAGAGGAGCTTATTTTGGAAGTGGAAGAAGTAGGATTTTTTTTTTCCTCATCAACTCAAAAGTGGTTGAACCAATTTAGCTCAAACTATAAAAAGACAAAACCAAATGCGCTCTGGTACAAGATTGCTGTGTGGAATTAGAGTGGAAGCAACTAGAGGGGTAAGAGCATGGAGACGTGGTACCTGGCAATTCCTCTTCTGCCAGATGATTTTTCCAGATGCCCATCAGAGGTCTTAAGGGTGGGTTTAGGGCCTGGGGTTCCGAATCAAATAGGCAACTAATTCAAAATAAAATCCTCTTTTTAATTGGAGGTTACTGGAAGTTTCCTGGAGTCTGAAATTATTTTGCTAAACATTCTCATTTTTATATAAAGCTACCAGCAGAGCCAGGATTATCTGTATGTGTTTAATGAATGAATTTAACAATGTATTCACGAATTAGAGAGGGAAGTCGTCTAGAGCTGTTAAGAACACAAACTGTGGAGACAGGTACACCTAGGTTCATACCCCAGCTCTTACCCTTATCCCCCTTTCTAGCCGCTGGAACTTGATACCAAGCCTACCGCTTCTTCGGTAGAACCCAGATGAATTTACCTTGGGCTTTGATAAGCATTAAATAAGATGATAAACACGAAACACTTAGACTAGCGCCCGACGCATTATGAAACCCCAAAACAGTGGTTACAGTAGTCATCGTAGTAGTGGTAGTTACAAAATTGGGGATGGCCCGAGGGCTTGTGTTCATGTGCTTTTCTAGCAAGTCATCTAGATCAGTGTTTTTCAAAAAAGGAAAAATTTTCTGGTGACCAGCAGTAAGAAATATATTTTAGGTGGCAATCGAGTACACATAAACATGGAAGAAACAAAAGTTTCCCAGAACGATGCTCACCCTTACTGTGTGCAAAGCATGCTATTCTAGTCTAGTCTACTTTTTTTTTTCCATGCAAAAAGGTGGTTTTATTAAAGCACAGGGAGAGGACCTGGGGACAGAATGAGCTGACCAATTGTGTGGAGCAATTGATGATACACTTTGGAGTTGGGGGAGGTAAAGACAAGGGAGGTTTCCAAAGTGATTTTCTTTCTTTTTTTTTTCTTTTTTTAATTTAATTTTATTATGTTATGTTAGTCACCATACAATACATCATTTAATGTATTTGTATGTGGTGATCCACGATCCATTGGGTGCGTATAATACCCAGTGCTCCATGCAGTACATGCCCTCCTTAATACCCATCACCGGGCTAACCCATCCACCCAGCCCCCCTCCCTCTACTTTATTGTATTCAATTCTGTTCTAGTCTACTCTACTTATTTTATTTCTCTTGCTCTTTAAATGTTGATACAGCCCACTCTATAGATTTCACTACTATCTAATGGGTCACGGTGCACTGGTTGTTAAATCCTTCCCTAGATGAATCTGGGGGAAGGCACTTAGCACTCTCAGGATCCCAGGGAGCTGTCTTCTGAATTATCACCTCTGGCGACGGTTTGAAGCCAAAATAAATGTTCCCCGAATTTTCTTCCCCGTTAAAGCTACCTGTTGGGACAATGAATGACAGCTGCAAAGTGATTGGACCTCAGCCCTCCTCATACTTTCACCACTGTTCTGGTTCCTGGATGAGGACATTCTTTTCAAGACTCTTCTAGCAAGTCAGGCCAGCATGTGGGTTTGGCTGCAGAACCTGGCACAGACATGCAAGTGCATGTGTGCATGCATGCATGCATATGAGAGAGAAAGAGGGACAGGGAATAACAGAGAGAGAGAGAGCAAGAGAGACAGAGTGTGTGTGTGTTAGGAATTGGGGAAAACAGGGAAAAGGACTGCCAACTTCTCAGTTTTTCTCTCTCGTATCTAGCTATCAAGCTTCTGCCAGATTGGAGGGGAATGCCCACTCCCCTGGGCAGTAACACTTTCCAGAAGGATCCTCCTTCTCTGGAGGTGTCGGACCCTGTGGAAGAGAGCCAAAGCACCAAGAGGCACTAGCTCTTTGCCCCACCTCCCTGGTTTGGTCCCTTCGCCTTGACAGAGCCTTGGGCCAGTAAGATGATCTGCCCACAGCTGGTCTCCTACACTTAGAACAAGTTGGAAGCAAGAGAACTTGGGGAAGGCATTTGGTTTCACTAAAAATAGCTGCAGTATAGACCCTGTGACTTACCACTCCTCAGAACAGTCTGATGTGAACCGCCCAGGGTCCACTGACCCCTGCAATTACTTTGGACTGTTTGCTTTCCCTGCCTGGAGCCCTCGAAACCAGGAGGAGCCTAGGGAGTTGAGGGTGCTTTGTTTGGCTCAGATGCAGACTCTTGCAGATCTCAGAAACGCACGATGACGATCTGACCAAGAAGCTTCCTCCTGCTGGGAGCGCGTGACTGTTGGCACTAATAACGACAGGTCCCTTTAAGATTGTAGTCCATGGTGGGATCTTGTTTGCTCCTCACTGCCAGGCCCATTGCGTCTCCACTTCTAAGGTAGGTGAAAGCAAACTAACCGGGGAAACGCGACAGGAATTGTGATCCTCTTGGGTAACCCCTGCCTGGGTTTCCTCGGCCGAGGGCAGGGGGCAAATGTCAGGGCAGGACATAGCTTATAAATAAAAGTGTAAGTCCATGCTCCCAACACACTGATCAAGCCACAGTAATGTTTGGGAAGAAATTCCTTTCCTCGTTCAAGCCACGGTAATGTTTGGGGATTATTTCCCTTTCTTGCACCCTCCTGCCAAAAAACAAGGTAGTACCTAGCAGGAAAGCACCTCAAATGTTAAAATGAACCCTTTCTCAGCTTCTCTACCTAGAGCTGCTTTCTTGTAGGTGCCTTGTCCTTCCTGTTCTGCCGGTAACTCTGAGAATGTGAATTTGGCTCAGGGCCTTGGTTATCTTGGTTATCTGTGTTTGCCTCTTCTGCCTACAGCAGGGACTCCTATAATTTAGGCAGTCCCCGTGAAAGAGGGAATCCAGTCCAGGTACACAAAAGATTTTCTTGGATTCCGTTTCCTTCCTGAAATACTGCTGTCAGGACTCATCTCTGATTTCTAGCCTGTTTATAGCAGTGGGCCTTGGGAAAGGGCTTGGAATTGAAGGGGAGCTGAAAACTTCTGGGGGTAAGGTTAGGAGCCCTCGGACAGCAAAAGAAGCTGCCTCAGTTGCTGGAACGTTAAACACTAGCAATTTCTTGCTTAAAGTTGACTTTAGAGCACTGTGCTAAGAAAACTACGATGCCAGCATTCCAGCTTGCCAAACTAAGGTGTTTTCATGTAAGTGAAGAGACACTTCAGTAACAGATATGCGTACTTTAAGTGAAAGTCATAATGTTAAAATATTGCATGGCTGGAAGAAACAAATCTTCCGATGCAGGATCACCAGTCTCTGTGCATTTTGTAGAAGAATGGATTATATTAACTGATTCTTGGGCATGATATCCCCTCCCCACTTTGTCTTCTTTCATCTGTCTTCAAGGTAGATGAGTGTCCAAAGAGCATAAACTTAAAATCTTAAACCCAGAAGAAACATTTTAGAAGTCATATGATGCCTAATTCTTATTGGAGCCTAAGTTGGGATGAGCAAGTCTCTGGTTTTATCCTTAGATTGTTGCCTCAACTTTCCCTGTGACCCCAAAATGGATACAGGGTGGTTTTTCCATCTTGAAGCCATAGCTCTATTGGCATCCCATCCTACTGGCACTTTCTCCTTTCCAATATTATTACTTTAAGGTTCATTCATGTTGCTGCAAAGCAAGATGAAACATTTGGAATTATTTTCCCCGTGTTGCATTTGTGCAGCCATATGGCATCATCAATACCACGTGCTGGTCTTAGCACCCAAACGCGTTGTCACATCTTATTGAAAATTGTCAGGGGTTTTGCATTCAAACTGGGGATGTGTTTTATTGAAACATCCTAGAGAAATTGAGTCGCTGAAGGTTGCCTCTGAGTAGCACACTTGCCTAGCACTTTGAACAAGTGATTCCACGGATAAAATCTCTACGAACAAGCAGCTTTTCAGGAATGCATACGTTAGTAAAGCAGTGATTCCTAAACCCCATTTCGTGAACCGGTGCCAGGCTGGGTGCCCAGGAATCACCCGGAAAGATTATTTAAGAATATAATTTCTGGGCCACATCCCTGGAAATGCAGACTGAAAAGGTCTGGGAGTGGAGCCCTGGAAGCAGGACGTGTAGCAAGCAATCCTGGTCATTCTGATGCATGGCCAGATGTGGGAAGCACTGTACAAGTCAAGGTCCTCCTGTTTTTGTCTGTCTGTCTCAAATCTCTCAACGATTTCCTTTTGCCCTTAGAATAAAGTTCACACTTTTTCACCTGGCATTCCCCAGGCCCTCATGATCTAGCCCTAACCCAGCTTTTGAATCTTATTCCTCATTATTCCTCTTCACCAACAACCCCCCCCAGTCAAGTCGAATTGAACACGATCCCATTTTGCTTTCATGCCTGTGCACTTTAGTAATTGCTGTGTCCTTCCTCACTTTTCTGCACACCCCAATCTGCCCCATTTTTCTTGGTCTATATGTTAGTGTGCGTAAGAAGGACTTGGAGGGTTTTTTTAAAACACTGCTCCTGGGACTCACTTCTGGGGATTCTGATTCAGCAGGTCTGGAGCACCTCAGAGGATGTGATGCTGACCATGCTTTCAGAAACAGTACATCTAGCTCAAATGTCATCCCTCTCTCTCTTTCTAAGTAGGCTCCATGCCCAGCGTGGGGCTTGAACTCATGACCCCCAGATCAAGAGTCACATGCTCTACTGAGGGAGCCAGCCAGGCGCCCCTCCAATGTCATCTCTTTATAAAACCATCTCTTGAAGCATTCATGCTTCCCCATGCCAACTCCCATAGCATTTAGTTTAGAGCTCTGTAATTTAAAACTTCACTCTCTTTTTATTTGAATGACGCTATACGTCATCGTTTCCCTCACGCGACAAACATTCAGTGAGTACCTAATATAAAAGGTCTAGCTTTCCTTCAAGACCCCAAGCTGCTTAGGAGACAGGATCTCTGTCCATTGATCTCAGGAAACAACTTGGGCATGAGTGTTGAGTGTCAGTGGGCATGGCAAACCTTAAATCATTCTGCGGTAGATGAGGCAAGGAAATCACCTGTTCGAAGATGAAGCTTTATTTCAAGCTAAGAGATGTGGATACGAGGCAGATCCTTTCTGTCTCCATGTCCCCAATCTGAGATTTATGCAAAAGAGTGGGATCTGAGAAGGCTTCTGGGGTTGGGCAATCTCAGAGCACAGCGGTGACTGGATTCCAGGGAGTCTCTTGGCTTAGGTAGGATGGGAAAGCACCCGGCATTTCTAAATACAGTAGTTCCATCATAAGGGAGGGATGAACACAGTGCCAAGGGGGGCAGAGGAGGGGCAGGAGACATTGGGTGATGGGGATCTGCAGGGTCTTCACTTGGGACAGGCTTCCCTTCGTTGCTTCACCTCGTGCAGCACTGCAGCTCCTCTGGGATTGTCTGTTATTGAAAGGCTGTGGCTCTTTCATGGTTTTTAATTTACTTATATACATATGATATATAATTATATAAAACGTGTAATAACCCATATTACTAACCTAGTATGTATCCTTCCATGTTTTTATTCTCGTATAATTATGTGAAGCATGCATGTGGACACATATATACATGCATATGTCTTTTAAATTATAGATTATTTTATGGAAATTGTATCATGTTACACTTTTCTGTATTTTATACGTCTTGCCATTTACGAGCTGTGTGACCTTAGGGCTTCAGTTTCCTCATCTAGAAAATGGGGATGGTAATACTACCTATCTCATAGGATTGCTGCGAGGATTCAATGAGTCAAAATACGTAGAACACTTAAGACAGTGCTCTATGTGAGTGTTTGCTATTAGCATCATTACGGCCATTCACGTGAATTCAACAAAACCTACACATCGGCCGCACTTGCTTGATTTCATTCCTTTTAATGCGGCATAGGATTTTGTGATATAGATGGAGACCAACTGATCCAACCATTTGACTTTTGACAATTCAGTATGCTTCCATTTTTTTTGGTCACTAAAGAGCAACATTGCAATAAACATCTTTGTATATATACCCTTACGTGCACTTGCTTTTCTTATGCTGGGAAAGATTTCCGGGAATGGAATAGCTGGGTTGAAGAGTGTATATATGTTGTTTTAAATTTCACTAAATATTGCAATACTGCTTTTTAAAAAGCATGTAACAAATGCACAACTCCACCAGTAATGTATGGGTGTATAGCTTTTCCTGTGATCCCAACAGTTGATTTTATTACTCTTTTTAAAATTTGAACAGTCCTATGGGTGAAAAGTGTCATCTCATTGTTACTTGAAAGTTGAGTTTCTCTGGCTACTCATGAATGTGAGCATTTTTTGAAAAACAAAAAAGCAAAAAAAAAGCTGTTGACCATTTGGATTTGCTTCATCTGTGAAGTGGTTCTTCATGTGCTCTGCCTATTTTTGGAAGGGGTTGTTTTTCCTTGTCAATTTGTAAAAACTCCTAGTACATTATAGCTATAAGCCCCTCATCTGTTCTTTGCAAGCAGCTATGTTTCCAATTTCTTGTTTTATTTTAGCTATTGTGTCTTGTGCCAAAATTTAGAAAAATTGGATGTAGTCAAATTTTGTTTCTAACTTCTGGGTTTTAAGGATTGGTTAACAGGGGTGTGGTGCATATAGTTTCCCAGGTTCTCTTGCAGGACTTCTACTGTTTCTATATGCAAATACGTCTTTATCTAGAAACTGTATTGATTTTTGGCATAAAATACAGGTTCAATTACATATTCTTTCAAATTAATAGCCAGTTGCATCCGTACTGTTCACTAACAATCCATCTTTTTCCCACTGAAATGAAATACCATTTTGGCCGTGTATTAAATGCTTATGTATGGGATTCAATTCCACATTCACTATTTTATTCTCTGATCTAATTGCCTATTATTCCTATGCCACTACTAAGTTTTGACTTGATTATGGTGACTTTAGGGTATATTCTGTTATCTGGCCTGAGATGTGTCTCTCTCATTATCCTTATTTCTCATGGCTATTTGAAGGGTTTTATTTTTCTGTATAAGTATTATGTCTATAAATAAATGCCCTCTTTTTCTCTTGAAAAATGTTGGGAATTTTAATTGGATTAAAAATATTGATTTGGAGAAAATTAAAATTTTATGATATAAAGTCTTACGATTTTTTCATTTATTCCTTTTTTCAGATTTTGTTTTATGTCCTTCAGTAAGCTATTGCTATTTTCTTCACACTGGTCTGATGGTTGTTAGATTTAGTCCTGTGTAGTATATAGGCTTTTTTCATTATTCTGAATGTCATTTTTTCCTATTTTCATTCTGTGGTGTTGATCCTTGAATAGTAAACACTGTTTTGTATAGTAACCTTGTATTTCTTTACTGTACCACATGCTCTAAATAAGTCTCATAGATTTTACTCTAGTGCTTTGTTTGTCTAGCAGTACAAATATACCATTAGCAGGCAAGGAAATCTTGGGCTTTTCTGATGTTTATATTAGTTCTTTCTTTTTGGTGGGGAGGGTTGGGTCTTTTTTTTATAAGCTAGACTCTCCAAGACAATATTGAATAATAATAGGGATGGGGGAATTCTTGTCTACTTCAGTATTTTAACAGGTGAGTGTTTTGCCATTTGAAATAGTATTTTGCAACTGTTTTTGGTAAACTGTATTATTTTAAGAAATTTCCTTCTAATCCTGTTTATTTTCAAAATGTATTAGGAATGCAGCTGAATTTATCAATTGACTTTTAAGCCTTTCTTGATATCATTATTCATATGGTTTTCCTCTTTAATTTATTGACGTAATGAGTTATGCTGATAGATCTGCTGATACTGAACTTCCTTTGCATTTCCAAATGTAGTCCTATATGTCAGTTAATAATTTCTGTAAAACAAACCAGCCAAAGCCTCAGTGGCTTCAAAAACAACAAACATTTGTTTTTGATCATGTTGTCTTCAGGTTAGTTGGGGTCTGGCTGATCTAGTCTGGGCTTGGCTTGGTGGCTCCGCTTGTCAGTATAGGTCTGTTGGTCTTTTGAGGCTGCTTTGCTTCAGGTTGTTGTGGCTGGAGCAGCTCTGGCCCAGGTAACACTTATCCTCCTGCCAGGGCAAGTAGGATAGCCAGGCTAGTCTCAGAGTGATTGCAGAAGCACAAGAAGGAAAGAAGGTGGAGATGCATGAAGCCTCTTAAGGCATAAGCTGGGTAGTGGCACACTTCTACCTCATTTTATTTGCCCAAAGTCATCTGGCTTATTCCAAAGTTAAGGGGCAGTGAAATGTATACCATATTGATGGCAGGAACTCCAAAATCACTTATATCAGTAAGATGTTTTAAGTAAACCTCAGGGTAACCACAAAACAAAAACCTATAGTAGATACACACAAAAGAGGGAAATCAAAAGATACCACTATAGCGTTGGTGGTATAGTGGGTGAGCATAGCTGCCTTCCAAAAGATACCACTATAGAAAAGCATCAATTCACAAGGGAAGACAGCAAGAGAGGAAGAAAGGAACAAAGGAATTATACAAGAGCCAGAAAACAATTAACAAGAGTGCAATAGTAAGTCCTTACCTATCAGTAACTACTTGAAATGAAAATGAATTCAATTCTCTAATCAAAAGGCGTAGAGTGGATGGATGAATGGACAAAAAATCAAGACCCACATATATGTTGCCTACAAGTGACTCACTTCAGTTTTAGGACACTCACAGGCTCAAAGTGAAGGGTTGGAAAAGGACATTCCAAGAGAGAGAATGGTTAGTTATACTTACATCAGACAAAATAGACTTTAAGTTAAAAACTGTAACAGGAGGCAAAGAAAGTCATGATTTAATGATACGGGGGTCAATTCATTTAAAGGATATAACAATTTTAAATATATATGCACCCAGGGGTGCCTGGGTGGCTCAGTCGTTAAGCGTCTGCCTTCGGCTCAGGTCATGATCCCAGGGTCCTGGGATCGAGCCCCGCACCGGGCTCCCTGCTCTGTGGGAAGCCTGCTTCTCCCTCTCCCACTCCCCCGCTTGTGTTCCCTCTCTCGCTGTGTCTCTCTCTGTCAAATAAATAAATAAAATCTTTAAAAAAATATATATATATATATATATATGCACCCAACATCAGAGTACCTAAATTTATTAAGCAAATTCTAACAGATCTGAAGGGTGTTATGGACAACAATACAGTAATAGTAGGGGACTTCAGTATCCCACTTTCAGCAGAGAATAGATCATCCAGACAGAAAATCAATAAGGAAACATTGGATTTGAACTATACTTTATACCAAATGGACCTAAAAGACACATACAGAACATTTTATCCAACAGCAGCAGAATACATATTTTTGTCAAGTGGCACAAGGAACATTATTCAGGATAGATCATGTGTTATGCCACAAAACAAGTCTTGGCAAATTTAAAAAGAATGAAATCATACCAAGTATCATTTCCAACCAAAATGGCATGAGACTAGAAATCAATGATAGGAGGAAAATTGGAAAATACACAAATGTGGAAATTAACCAACATACTCTTGAACAACCAGTAGAGCCAAGGGTGAAATCAAAAGGGAAATAAAAAAAAAAAAATCTGGAAATAAATGTGAAAATGCAAATACAGTATACCAAAATGTATGAGATGTGGCAAAAGCTGTGCTAAGAGGGAAGTGAATAGTGATAAATAGTTAAGAAAAAAGAAAGATCTCAAACAACCTAACTTTATACCTCAAGGAACTACGGAAACAAGAGCAAACTAAGCCCAAAGTTAGCAGAAGGAAGGAGGCAACAAAGATGAAAGCAGAAATAAATGAAATAGAGAATAGAAAAACAATTAAAAATATCAATGAAACTAAGAGTTGTTTTTTGAAAAGGTAAAAAAATGGACAAACTTTTAGCTGGACTTACCAAGAAAAAAAGAGAGAGGACTCAAGTAAATAAACTTGTAAATGAAAGAGGAGGCATTACAACCAATACCACAGAAATACAAAGGATCATGAGAGACTACTCTGAGCAATTTTATGGCAACAAATTGGGCAACCTGTAAGAAATGGATAAATTCCTAGCAACATACAACCTACCAAGTCTGAATCATGAAGAATTAGAAAATCTAACCAGACCAATAACAAGTAAGAAGATTGAATCAGTAATCAAAAACCCCCCAACACAGAAAAGCTCTGCACAAGATAGCCTCACAGGTGAATTCTATCAAACATTTAAAGAATTAATGACAATTCATTTCAAACTCTTCCAAAAAATAGAAGAGGAAGGAATACTCCCAAACTCATTTTTATGAGACCAGAATTACCCTGATACCAAAGCCAAATAAGGGTATTACAAGAAAAGAAAACTACAGGCCAATATCCTTGATGAATATAGATGCAAAATTTCTCAATGAAATACTAGCAAACTGAATTCCACAGGACCTTAAAAGGCTCATATATGATGGTCAAGTGGGATTTATCTCTGGGATACAAGGATGGCTCAACACACACAAATCAATTAACAGAATGAAAGACAAAAATCATACGATTATCTCAATAGATGCAGAAAAAAACATTTGACAAAATTCAGCATCCTTCCATGATTTAAAAAAAAAAAAAGCCTCTCAAAAGTTTGTGTATAGAAGCAATATACCTCAACATAATAAAGGCCACATATGACACACCTACCACTAACATCATACTCAAAGGTGAAAGGTTGAAAATTTTTTCTCTAAGATCAGGAATACAGCAAGTGTGCCCACTCTTACTACTTCTATTCAACTTAGTACTGGAAATCCTGGCCAGAGCGATTAAGCAAGAAAACAGAAATAAAGGGCATCCAAACTAGAAAAGAAGGAATATAATTGTCTCTATTTGCTGATGACATGATCTTATATTTAGAAAATCCTAATGATTCCACCAAAATCTCTTAGAACTAATAAGTGAATTCAGTAAATTTTCAGGATACAAAATCAACATTTAAAAATCACTTATATTTCTATACACTAGCAATGAACTATGTGAAAAAGAAATAAAGAAAAGAATAAAGATTCTCTACAAAAGCATCAAAAAGAATAAAATACTTAGGACTAAATTTAACCCAGGAAGTGAAAAACCTGTACACTGGCAACTATAAGACACTGATGAAAGAAACTGAAAATGACACAAGTAAATAGAAAGCTATCCTATGTTGATGGATCAGAGGAGTTCCTATTATTTAAAATGTACATACTAGGGGCACCTGGGTGGCTCAGTCGTTAAGCGTCTGCCTTCGGCTCAGGTCATGATCCCAGGGTCCTGGGATCGAGCCCCGCATCGGGCTCCCTGCTCCGCAGGAAGCCTGCTTCCCCCTCTCCCACTCCCCCTGCTTGTGTTCCCTCTCTTGCTGTGTCTCTCTCTGTCAAATAAATAAATAAAATCTTTAAAAAAAAATTAAAAAAATAAAATGTACATACCATCCAAAACTATCTATAAATTCAGTGTTTTACCTCTCAAATAATTCCAATGGCATTTTTCCTAGAAAAGGAAAAACAATCCTAAAATTCATATGGAGCCACAAAAGACCCCACGTAGCCAAAGAAATCTTAAGAAAGAAGAAAGCTGGAGGCCTCACACTCCCTTATTTCAAACTGTATTACAGATCTATAGTGGTCAAAACAGTATGGTATTGGCATAAGAACAGACACACAGACCAATGGAACAAAATCAAGAGACTAAAAAGTAGGCAAGAATACTTAGTGGAGAAAGGATAGTCTCTTCAATAAATGGTATTGGGAAAACTGGATACCCATATGCAAAAAAAAATGCAATTGACCCCCTATCTTACACCACTCACAAAAATTAACTTGAAATGGATTAGGTAAGGCCTGAAACTATAAAACTTGAAAAAGCTCCAAGACATCAGTCTTGGCAATGAGTTTTTTTGGATATGACACCAAAGCACAGGCAAAAAAAGGTGAAAATTAACAAGTGGGACCACATTAAACACTTCTGCACAGCAAAAGAAACAATCAACAAAATGAAAAAGCACCCTAAAGAATGGGAGAAAATATTTCCAAACTGTATATCTGATAAGGGGTTAATATCTAACATGTCTAAAGAAAACTCATACACCCCCAACAGCAAAAAAGAAAAAACTCCAATTAAAAAATGGGTAAAGGACCCAAAAGGACATTTTTTGCAAGAAGACCTACATATGTGGCCAAGAGAGGGCGCCTGGTGGGCTCAGTAGGTAGAGCGCACGACTCTTGATCTCGGGCTCCTGAGTTCGAGCCCCATGTTGGATGTAGAGATGACTTAAAAAATAAAATAAAATCTTTAAAAATGACAATAAACAAATGTGGCCAAGAGGTATGTGAAAAGGTGCTCAACATCAATAATAATCATGGAAATACAAGCTAAAACCACAATGAGATATCACCTCACATCTGTTAGAGTGGGTGTTACCAAAAAGATAAGAGATAACAAGTGCTGGGGAGGATGTAGAGAAAAGGGACCACTCGTGCACTGTTGGTGGGAATGTGTATTGGTACAGGCACTGTGGAAAACAGTACGGAGATTCCTTTAAAAAGTAAAAACGTAAGTACCATATGCTCCAGCAATCCCACTTCTGGGTATATACCTGAAGGAGATGAAATCACTATCTTTTTTTTTTTTAATTTTATTATGTTATATTAGTCTCCATACAATGCATCATTAGTTTTTGATGTAGTGATCCACGATCCATTGTTTTCGTATAACACCCAGTGCTCCATGCGGTACGTGCCCTCCTTAATACCCATCACCGGGCTAACCCATCCCCCCTCCCCCCTCCCCTCTAAAACCCTGTTTGTTTCTCAGAGTCCATAGTCTCTCATGGTTCATCTCTCCCTCCGATTTCCCTCCCTTCATTTTTCCCTTCCTTCTCCTAATGTCCTCCATGCTATGAAATCACTATCTTGAAGCCATACCTACATTCTCATGTTCATTGCAGCATTATTCACAATAGGCAAGACATGGAAACAACCTAGGTGTCCATCAATGAATGACCGGAAAAGGAAGATATGGTATAAATATATACAATGGAATATTATTGAGCCATAAAAAGAAGGAAATCCTGCCTTTTGTGACAACAGGGATGGATGTTTACGGCATTATACTAAGTGAAGTAAGTCAGACATAGAAAGACAAATACTGTATGATCACATTTGTATGCAGAATTTAAAAACATTGAACTCATGGGAACAGAGAGAAGAATGGTTGTTACCACTGGCTAAGGACTGGTAGAAACAATTAGATGTTGGTCAAAGAGTTCTTTCAGTTATAAGATGGACATGTTCCAGAAATTTAATGTACAGCATGATGACTGTAGTTAACAATACTGTTTTATATATTTTAAAATTGCAATAAGAGCAGATCCTTAATGTTCTCATTATAACAACAACAACAAAAAGGTAATTGTGTGAGGTGAAGAATGGGTTAACTAGCCTTAGTTTGGTAAACATTTCATAATATATAGGTTTCAAATCATCTCATTGTACACCTTAAATGTACACAATGTTATGTGCCAATTATATCCTACTAAAGCTGGGGAAAAAAGGAATTAAGGAGCTTTTCTTCTTTTTTTATGGCCTGGAATAGTTTAAATGATATTGGAACTACTTGTTTTAAAAAATAAGTTGAATTAAAACAGATGAACCACGTTGTTATGACGACTTTTATTTTTTTATTTTATTTTTTAAAAGATTTTATTTATTTGAGGGAGAGAGCGAGCAAGTAGGGGAGGGGCAGAGGGAGAGGGAGAGAATCTCAAGCAGACTCCCCACTGAGTGTGGAGCCCAACATGGGGCTCAGTCCCACCATCCTGAGATCATGACCTGAGCCGAGACCAAGAGGCAGATGCTCAAATGACTGAGCCACCCAGGTGCCCCAGAAAGTGTTCTTTTTAATTGCTTTCGAGATAGTTTGTAATTTTACTTTGGTCCAACAAGTATTCTAGGAGCGTATTTCTTAGTTTCCAAGCAGTAACTTTTTGCATTTTAAAAATTATTTATTCAAATTTTATATTTATTTTATATTTTATTTTTTTAAAGATTATTTATTTATTTGAGCGAGAGAGAGAGTGAGAGAGAGCACAAGCTGGAGATGGAGAAACAGACTCCCCAGTGAGCAGGGAGCCTGATGTGGGTTTTAGCCCAGGTCCCCAGGATCATGACCTGAGCCAAAGGCAGACCCAGTGAGCCACCAGGTGCCCCTGTTTTTTATTTTAAATATTTAACATTTAAATATAAAATGTATATTCAAATTTATTATATGTTATGCTCAGAAAAGCTCTTTTTTTATCTTTTAAAACAAATACCGCCTTCCCTCTGTCTCTTCCCTCTTCTCCTTCTGGAAGACTTTTTCAGGATCTCTGCATCTCTTACATTTTCCTTCATGATTTCCTTCGCATGGTATTTTTGGCTTTGTGCTCTGTGATTCTTCTACTTTATCTTCCAGGTTACTCTTTGGGGTCTCAGCAGTGATCATCCCCTCCTTCTGTTCATCTACTGAACTGTCTATTTAGCATTCATGTTGTGTAGTTCCAGAAAGTCTGTTTTTATGCTGCACTCGAATCTCTCTATATGTTCCTATTTTGTTATTCTCGTTGTTGTTCAAGTGATCGTTTGTGTCTCTTCCTGCCAGTCTATCTCTTTAGGCATGTGTTGCTTAGTCAACCTTTTTCTGGGTGCTAGTTGATTGCTGGACCCACAGAGATGGTTATAAAGTATTTTGTTGTCAACCCATAGGGGTCAGCTGAGGCTGGAAGGGATCTCCCAGAGTTTTCCAAGTGCTAGTAGGCCCTCAAGTGGTGGGAAGCCACCTTCTTCCCAGGCCTCTTCACGTGGTCCCTCTCTACACTGACCTGGTCTGTTACTTAACTTTATTTTTTCTTGGCCCCTTGGAGGCCTAAGAGACAGGGGATATAGGTCTGATATTGGTTTCCCAATCTCCTGGTTTCCTTGTGCTGGGCCTTTCTGGCAATGGATTCAGGCTTTGCTCAGCAGTCATGGAAGAAAGCCTGACAACACTTCTTTGCGTGAGATTCCCACAATGTCTAGGTCTTCCCATCCAGCTCTTCTCCAGAGACCCCGATAGCCATTTGGCTGAGAAGAAGCAGGCAGCTTGGAGTTGGAAATGAGAAATAACCCATGCTTAGGTCACCATCTTTCCAGAGCCTGCTGTGGTTTCTTACAAGAAAAGAAAGAAGGGCTTTAAATATGACTGGACCTTGGTTCTATTACTTCCCAGGGGATTGCTTTTTAATAACACATGGCCAATGGCGAAGTTCAGGGTGAAATCGGTATCGGTGTCTGGGTGAAAATAGAGCTACTAAAATATTGCAATAAGGGGTTAAGTAAATAGACAGATAAATAGATACGCACACACACACACACGCACATACACACAAACACACAGTGGCAGTGGGAGGAGCTTAGGAGACTGAGGGTCCAGAAGGTTCATGCCAGAGGATCAGACAAATGTCTGTAATGACTTTAACTAGAAGCACTGAAGAAGTGAGGAGGCCAGCACTCACTGGAATTCCGAGAAGTCACCAGGAAGTGGAAGCTCATAGAGTGATCTGTGAAGCCACACTGTGTGACTTGCCACAGGCTCTTGAGAACAGCGACTTCTGCTTCATTCCCACCTTCCAAGTCTCCCAGTGAGTTTCTCTCAGGGGCAAACGCTACCCTGGAACTACACAGGGAAGGGGCCTCTGGGTAACCTGGTCCTGGCCTTGGTCAGGAGAAGCAGTGGTAGCTGAGCTGAAAACTGACAAAGTAGCACAGTACCCCAGACGAAGACCAAAGAATAGCAGGGGACGGGTGTGGATGCGGCCAAAGAAGCCTCTGGGGAGGACTTTCCTCCCTTTAGTCTCAGTGCCATACCTCTCTTGACGGGCATGCTTTGTTCTAGCTCTCAGAGATGTCCACTAACACCAAAGCTAGAGTGCTACTCGCTAGTCACAGGTACCTGAGCCTTCTTGACCATGTCAGCAAAGACCTGGGATCAAATGCTGCCCGTGCAACTCACTAGCTGTGGGAACCTGAACAGGTAAATTGCTCTTTCTCAGTTCTTTTGTTGTTGTTGTTGTTGTTTTTAATTTAAATTCAATTAGCCAACTTACAGTACATCATTAGTTTCAGATGTAATGTTCAGTGATTCATCAGTTGCGTATAACACCCTGTGCTCATCCCACCGCGTACCCTCCTTCATGCCCATGCTAGACACGTCTCCAAAGGCAAGGGCAACAAAAGTAAAAATGAACTATTGGGGCTTCATCTCAGTCCCTTTCATTATTTGTAAATAAAGGGTGACAATATCTAGCTTTGGAGACAGGTACAAGGATGAAATGACAGTTTATATAAAGTACAGTCTCTTAGTTGCCTCCTGTTTTTGGTCATCAGTCTGGTGCGGGGACCCTCAAAGGGACTCCTCTTTCCCTGGCCTGGTGGCAGTGGGGCAGATCTCCCATCACTGATCTGAGATGCTCTCTCTGGAAGTGCACAGTAGCAAATGCTTGTAGGCTGGGTGATGTGGGGAGGAGGGAGGCTTTATGTCACAAAGGGGAATAAATATGGGGGGAAAGTAACAGGGAACAGTGGTGCTAGACCCTGGCGTCGGGGGAGGGGATGAGAACGTGACAAGGAAAATGACACGGGAGGCTGCGCTGGTAGAAGTGGAATGGGGAAGCGTAAAGAATTCCAGAAGTGGGAAACTGAGTAGGAGAGTCCCTGAGAGAAGAACATGTCCATTCTGTGCCGGGTCAAATCACACCAACTGGGTTACACATACTTTGAAGGGAAGGAAAGTGCAGGTACACGTGTCTCATCGGTAGAAACTCAGCTTGGCATTTGTTAACCATTTGCAAGTTGCTCCTTTTTTTCCCTAAAACGTAACAGCTATTTACAGTACCAGCTGGGGATCAGTGCTCTGTGGGGAGGTAGAAAGCCAAGCCCCAAGCCCTGGAGCTCCAAAGAAGGCTCCAGGCAACTTCCCAAGAAGACAGCGAAGTTGGAGGCGACTTAAACTGGCAGAGGAAGAGGACGATGCTCAGGATCTCTCCTTGTCAAAAGCCTGGGCGAAAAGACAGGGTTGGAGAGCAAAAGAGACGAGTCACAGGCTGGGATCTTTGAAAGGAGATGACGTTTGTGATGGAAAATATTCATTAGGGATCCATGGCTGTGATAGGAAGGGGGGGAGGAGGCAGGACTGGGTAGAGGGTAAAGTTGAAGTGCAGAGCAGGCCCAACAAAGCCTTGGCCAGGCAAACGGGGAGCTCTGGAGTGAGTACTGTCCGTCAGAGAACTTGTGTTGATCCCAAATGGCCAGGCCTCTCTTAGTCACTGGATGTGGCCTGCCCCAGGAAGGGCGTGACCTCAGGTGAGGTCAGGATTCTGGCGCTGAGGCAGATTCTGAAGGAGCTGACATCTAGAGGCGGCTCACCGACCACGCTGCCCACAGGCGGGCAGCAAGCCCCTCCTGGACAGGGAAGCTGGACAGCACGCATCCGTGTCTACTGCACGGAGGGGCAGGTGTTGCTAGAAAGTGAAAGAAAGCCCGATAAGCCCTGAGTGAGGTCTCTTGCTCTTGCTCCAATGCTTGGCTTTATCTTTGGAGAAGTTTTAGAGGCACGAATTATTCCATAACATTTACAAAATAGGCAGCGTCATGTAGTGGAACGAGGTGGGGCTTTGGAAGCAGAAGGTGCTACTTGAGTGTCAATCCTGCGTGTACCGTTTTCCTGTAATCTTCACCTCTCTGAGCTTGTTTCCTCATCTGGAAAATGGAGATAATCATAGTCACTAATTCGGGGTCGCCTTGAATATATAAAGTTGCATGATTTGGATAAATACTACTACGGAGCAAGAAACCCAGTATAGTGAGTAAATGATGTTATGATGATGAGGCTATTTACCATGCTTTGATGTCCTCTGTGCTATGTAACCATGGGGTGGGCATGGGGGACGGTTAGTTTGAGCAGAGTTTAACCCAGTCCTTGTCATCCAGGAGCATACAATCTCAAGGATTCTAGATGCGGGCAAATCAAAGTATGCTAAGTACTTACTACCATATCCAAGAAGTTTTCAACAAGTACAATTGTTCTGTCTGAAATCTTTTCCATTGGTATCGTCACTGTAACCACTAGAAGGGAGGCAAGAGCAGGATTTGAAAACCTTCTGGAAACTGACCTGGGCCAAAGTCTTTTGTGTGTTATTTACTGGGCGAAATGATGGCTAGGTCCCCTGTTTCTGATGTAGAGAAAAACAGGAGCTTGCTGTGAGGAAAAGGCCACCTTTGATTATCTATTCCTCTTGACACAGGAGATTCTTGAATGCTGTGGAATGATAGGGATTCTGGGTGGAAAACCGGTGCTGCCCAGTGATGTCCCTTGTTTGGGAGCGAGACTGAATCCTTGAACAAGCCGTAGCTCATTATTTCCTTCTTTGCTGGACACGAAAGTGATAAAACATTTAAAGATGTTCATTCTCTCTCTCTTTTTTAAAGTTTGTTTACTTTTTTTAGTAGTCTCTACATCCAGTGTGGGGCTCGAACTCACAACCCTGAAATCGAGAGTTGCACGCTCTTCTGACTGAGACAGCCAGGCGTCCCTAAAGATGTCCATTCTTGACTGGCATCCCAACAACACGTTATAATGTTCCAAATGTTCAATTTCAAGAGAGGCAGAAAATCCCATTTAAGTAGATTGGAAAGGTCTTCGTATTAAGCTGTTTTGGAATAAATCACTGATATCTCTCTGTCATAACTGGCACCCACTCTAAAAACCCATTCTGGTCTGTAACAAGGCCAAGGAACGGAGACCACTGGGTCCCAAAATGGTTCTAGAACTTGCATTTCAGTCATCTCTTGCCGTGTGTAACAGTTTACCCCAAAATGGACTGGCTTAAAACAACCATTTTGCACATAAATCTGTGGGTTGGGAATTTGGGCAGGGTGCAGCAAGACTGGCTCTTCGCTCCATGAAGTCTGGGGCCTGTCACCTCAAAAGGCTGGAAGCTGGCTGGGACAGCTTGACTGGGGTCCTCTGTCTGGCATTTTGTTCTTGCCATCAGCTGGGTTCCTCACAACACATGTCTCAGGGTGTCTGCCTTCTTATATGGTACCTGGCTCCCTCCAGGGACAAAACGAAGCTGCCAAATCCCTTAAGGGCTAGGCCTTGAACTGGCACAGCATCACTTTGGCCACATTCTATTGGTAAAAACAAGTCATGAGGCCAGCCTGGATTCAAGGGGACTTTACCTCTAGAGGGTGGAGTGGCGTATGCCTATAGGATTAGGAGAAATTTTTGGTCACTATTCTACTTACCATTTCTGCATAGCTTATTGCCCTAAAACTTAGCAGCTGAAAACATCCATTTAATTTGGCTCAGAATTTTACAGGCTAGGGATTTGAGAAGGGCTCCCCCGAATGGTTCTCCACTGAGGGGTCTCTCGCCAGGTTGCGGTCAGATGTCATGTGGTGGTTTGGGCTAGACACCCAAGACGGGTCTCTTGCTTGGCCGGCAATCAACGATGGCTGTTGGTTGGGAGCCCAGCTAACAGTGTCAGCCAGAGAGTCTAGAGGTGAACTCGCCAGCATGCCTTTCTCAGAGTAGGCAGATTTCATGCATGCGGCTGGCTGGCTTACCCCAGAGCAGACATCCCAAGAGGGCCAGGCAGAAGCTGCATGGCCTTTTCTAACCTAGCCTGAGAGTAATAGAGCATCACTGCTGCCATACTCTATAGATTGAAACAGTTACAAGCTTACCCAGCATCAAGGGGGAGAGGTCAGAGTGCCCAGTGGCCATGTTTTAAAACTGCCACAGTGACCATCTTTGGAGATGATCTTACCTAACTCTTTCATCACAGAAATCCACAACTCAAGATTCCGATCGAAAGCAATCTTAACGGGTGATGGAGATGAACACTGTAGAGTTTGAATCAGAAATGAATGCCTTTCAGAGCTCTAGCATTTGGATCTCAAAGTTCAGATTGCTAAGATGTGAGCTTAAAAAATGAAAGTGATTTCCAACTCCTAGATCTTGGCCCAGTGGGCCTTTCTTTATCTCAAGTACCCTGGCTTCAAGTGTGGCTTTTGCCAGGCTGCCTCCTTTTGACCAGCTTTCTGCTGTGAAGTGTTTTTGCAAATGAAAAACACATTTGGTCCAGTGAGAAGAAGTCTTGTCACTAAAACATCTAATTTGGTGGTGCCTGATGACAATGGCTTTACACTCAGCCAGTCCAAACCTGCCAGGAAAGAGCCCTAAGTGTATCTGCCCTCCGTGCCCCGATTCACCCCAACCTTACCCTCTAGCACAGACAGTGGAAGCATGTGGCATCTTGCCCAGAAACACTGCTCAGAGCTGCCGGGGGGATGAGCAAACCTGGAATCCAGAGGCTGGTGTCTTGAGGCATTGGAGGACTGGCATGAAACAGACACCAGAAAGATGATAGGGCCAAGAGAACGAAACTCTCAGGACTTTTCCCACTTTCCTTCCAAAGACTCAAGCCTCCGCCCCTTCCTCTGGAAAACCCCCAGACCTCTGTAGAGGTGTGGCCATGCAGCATTTTGCCTTAGCCTATTGCTTTCATTCCAGGACCAAGCCACTCAACTCCACCAGACACCCCCCGTGCCCCATGTTTTATCAGATATATGGAGCTCTCTCTCATAGGATGGGCAGAGACAGGATGGACAGGACCATGTTACCATAGTGACAAGGCAGCGAGAAGTGAAGGGATCAGGTAGTGTCAATTGCTAGGCTTTGAAAAGTGAAGGCACTTCTACCTTGGTGGGAAGGGGCAGAAGGATCCGGGTGGGAAAGAGGAAGTGCTCCAGACTGAGCCGGGGCTTCACTGAGATGCTTCAAGACTACTCCATTTGGTTGTGGGGGAAAGACTACCTCCTGAATGGCCTCATGCAGATGGCAGATCCTCTTCCAGCTGACCATCCCGAGTTACCAAGTAGCGCGGGGCACTGGCGCATGCCTTTTTCTGAGACAATACCAACAACATTCTGTTCATATTAAACACAGGGCTTTGAAAAGGGGAAAGCCCCATGGTTTCTACAAAAGAGGCTGCCCATGACCTCCCTAGTAGGGTCTTCAGCTTTATTTAGGTGAGACTGCCTATCCTGGCACTTCATAATCCTTGGTCTCTGGCACAAATGCACGCACTTAGGATGTCACTGATTTGCCCCCGTATGGACACATGTCACTGTATTGTTCTTGCCTGCGGTGTCTGTTTTCTTTATCTTCTGATCATTTCTTTTGCGGGGTGGTTTATGGTGAAAGAAACACACTTTACCTATTTGTGTTCATGGATAGACAGATTCCACTAATACTCTCAAATAGACATCTCCACTCGTCTGAATCATATTAACTAACCCAGGTTTACTCATATGTTAATGAACTAGTGTTCTTCAAGGAACAGGGTGATATCTGGCTTCCAGGAAAGTTACCTTTGCTGGAGGTGGCCATTGGTAACAGGGTTTGGAGGGGAAGGGGAAAGTCTTATCTGCGCTGAGAACTTTCCTGGAAATCTGGAAATGTTAATGTGGCAGGAAAGCTGAGGTACTCAGGACAGACATAAGTATCATGCTTATTATTTCCCAAGATAGAGACTGACCCTTTTCCTAAAAGAAGGTCTTGTCGCTTATTGGGGGTATGTGGACAAAGAAAATGTTCTGTGTACGCAAGAGGGGTGTGTGTGTGTGTGTGTGTGTGTGTGTGTACACATACATGTGTGTTTGAATGTGCTGAGTTAAGGGAGTTTGAAAAGTTTTAGGGGTTTAGGACCAGCAGATAGATCCAGTAAAAATGTTCTCCCCCCCACCTTTCAAGAGGCTGATAGGAGGGTTGAGAGACCATGTGGTCTAATAGAGGAGCACTGTCTAAAATGACAGACTCAACTCGTGTCCTATCCTGGCTCTCCTAGTTTTTTTTTTGTCCAGGCTTCTTCACTTACCAGCTGTGTGACCTCCAGGCAACTTACTTAACCTCTCTGAGCTGCAATTTTCTCTCACTTGTACAATGGAAATAGCGATACCAACACTTCCTAGGGCTGTTGTAAAGATGAAATAAGATAATGATGTAAAGATTTTAGTGTGCTGCTTGATGGAAGGTGGGCACTAAATCCAAGGTAACCGACTATTGGGTGTACACTATCTAAGGACTCTACCATCTTCCTCTCCAGCTTTCCTCTAAACTCATCCAAGTCTCCACCCCCCCTTTGATTTCCCGTCATTTGAAGAGAAATTCCTTCTTTCCCAAAGTACTGGTATTAATTAATGGTCTAACCTTGGGTTGGGTAATCACATTGTGTCATCAGCCTCCCGAT
The DNA here is from genome assembly GCF_004348235.1 of Phoca vitulina. Classification (NCBI taxonomy): domain Eukaryota; kingdom Metazoa; phylum Chordata; class Mammalia; order Carnivora; family Phocidae; genus Phoca; species Phoca vitulina. The sequence goes on from NW_022589742.1 coordinate 8,171,890, forward strand.
TATTAGATATAATTTACAGGAAAAACAGACCTGAAATTCCTCCCAGCCCGAGGACGGAGGCTGCAAATTGAGTTTAGAGGGATGCTGACCTTTAGACCCCGGCTGGCTTGGGAGGCAGCCCATTCTCCTGGTCTTGAAAGCCACAGCAGGCTCTTGTAATTGAGTTACCGCCTGGGATTCAGTGGGACTAATCCATCTATATGATTTCTTTGCCTGGTTTAATGCCATTAACGAAACCGAATTAAGGAGCGGGTGGAGTTGGGTGGGACGAGAGGAAACGGATTTTCTGCGTGGGAGTCGCTGCCGAGTCTCCACCGCCAGGCTGGAGCCTCTGGTCTGATTAATGGACGGCTCTGAGGACCAAGTCATGTTAGCGTCCAGGTCACCCCCGCCCCTCAACCGTGCGCCGAGCTTCTGGGTACCCGCGCGGCCAAAAAGGGGCCCTCACGGAAAGGGTTTCCCAGATCGCCCCAGGGTTGATTCCTGAGTACTCTGTCCCCCATCCCCCCTCCTTGGCCCTTTCTCTCTCCTCAGTCGCCCCCTTTTGTACAATTTTCGAGCAGTTTTCCTTCCAGTTCAAATCTTCAGGGACCTTCCCTATGTTTTGTCACTAGCGTGCCCCAGGCGACATGCCGATCCCACTTATCCCTCCCTCTCCAGCACTCGCCCCCCCCACCCCCGCCCAGTGCCACCTCACTCCGTTTGCTTGGGGTTGGCTATCCTGGATGGTGGGCACTCTTCGCGCCCAGTTTGCCAACCAGAGCGATCAGCCCTAGGAGGAGGGGCCTGCGTGAGGGGGTGGGGGTGGGAGGTGGCAGCCGCCGCGGTCAGTTTCACTGTCTGCCCTAGTGACACCCAGATCCCAGCGCGCCCTTCTCCCTGCCGGGAGAGCCCGGCTGTCTCAACTTGGGCAGCTGGCGGGAGGCGAGGAGTCGCCGACTTCCCGGACTGAGATTCCACCGTTCGGTGCAGGCAGTTGCCAACAGCGGAGTCCCCAAAGCGTAGGTGACGACGAGCGCGGGCCCGGGCAGCGCTGCGGGGACGACAGGTGCTGGGAGCAGAGGGGCTAACCGGGACGGGCTGGGGGGTGCGACGGGCTTCGATCTCGGCGGCCGACGGTGCGAGCCCGCTCCGGCGGCGCCCGCGGGCCCGGCCTGCCCAGGAGGGGCCGGGGAGTAGAGGGACGCCCGGCCGCCACGCTTGCCCGCTCTCCGCTGGGCTCGCCGGGGTTTTGCCAACCGGCGGCTGACGTCGGCGCGCCCCTGCCGAGCTCTCCTTTTACTACAGCCGGCAGGCGGCTCCGTGCGGGCCCCGCCCTCGCCGGCCCCCGCCCCCCGCGTGCCCACACCTTGCCGTTTATATAGAATGCGCCGCGGGCTGAATTCGCGGCTCTCTGGGACCGGAGAGTTCTTGGGAAGGAGAGCGCGAGCGAGGGAGCGGGCGAGCTCCGAGGGGGTGTGGGTGTAGGGAGAGAGCAGGTAAGGGCCATCGGTTCCCGCTCCTCCGCTCGCGAGCCACTCGGGCCCCCCTTTTGGCAAAATAACAGCAACCTGAAAATTGATTAAACAGAAAGAAAGAGGCGACCCTCCCCTCTCGATTCTCCGCGGGCAAGGAGCTGCGCGGCTCTGCGGTGTAACAGGCTCACACGTTGCTCATCACATGTTCAAACATTTCCCTTTCGGGGAGGCTCGTTATTTTTAAGTGAATATTTTCGTCTTTGTTTTGATTTTTTTTCAGCCTTCCTCGGGTTTTTATTTTGATTGAGTTGGCGGCCCGCAGCGGATTGAGAGAGGCGGGGGGAAAGCAGCCCGCCGGTGCGCGGGCAGCCCACCCAGGCAATTCCCCGCGCGGCCCGCGCCGGCCCGGCGAGCGGCCCGCGCGGAGCCCGGGGAGGCCGGCGGCGGAGCCGGGAGCCCCGGCCGCACCTCTCGGCGGCCCCGGGGGTGGCGAGCGCGGCCCTGGGCGGGCGGGCGGGCGCGGAGGGAGCGCCGCGCCGCTTTGTCTCTTCACTTCTTGAGCAAGGCGAGCGGCTCCTCCCGCGGCCGGCCGCTCGGGCTCGCGGCGGCGGCGACGGCGGCGGCGGCGGCTCCTCCTTCACCCCTCTCCTTTCCTCCCCACTCTCTCGTAGGCAGCGGCGGCGGCGGCAGCGGTGGGGAAAAGCGGATCCCGCCCCGAGCCACACCGAGGGGAGCTCGCGGTCGCGACTTGCCGCCCTAAGCACTCTCCGAAGTCCGGCCCGCTCGGCGAGGACTTCTGTCTCCTGGGCGACCCTTGTCAAGCAAGCTGGGATCTATGAGTGGAAAGGTGACCAAGCCCAAAGAGGAGAAAGATGCTTCTAAGGGTAAGCCCGCCCGCCCAGTCCGCCGGCTTCCCTTCCCTTGGTTTCCCTCGCCCCCTCGCGTGCGCGCCGCCCTTCGGCGGCTCCCTGCCTCCCTGCCGGAGCCTAAGCTGCCCGTGACCTCTGCGACCCCGGGCGAGAAAGGAGGGGGGGGGGGGGGCCCGCGGGGGGGGGGGGGGGGCTGGGGTTGCACCACTTTCCCTCCTTCCTCGTGGAATTGTCGCCCCGCGAGTGCCTCCAGCCTCTTCCACTCCCCCTCTGGACGCACCGTGGTGGCGCTGCGGGCGACCCGAGCTGCTGCAGCCCGGAGCGCCAGGAACAGCGCTGCCTGCTACGGGCCGGCCGCCTGTCTGTGCGAGTGCATGTGTGTGCGTGTGCACGAGTGTACATATGTGTGCTGCGCGGGTGCAACATGGTGACATACTCAGGAATCTGCCCCACTCTCAGAAACCCAAGCTCGAATCCACCTTCAACCCCCTCTCCCCGCCCCCAATGCAAACAAAGAGCCTGGCCGAGACGCAAAACCCCTCCCCCCACGCTCCTTTCCCCCTCACACCCCCTATTCCCCAACTCTCTACCCCCTCCCCAGAAGGCAGGAGCTTGCAACCTTCGACACGCCGCGTGCAAAAGTGAGCAATCCTGGTGCCCCGGCGCCGCCCGCGCTGCGCCTCAGCAGCGCAGCCTCGCCAAGCCCCCGGAGAACAAAGGCTGTTGTCCCCTTGCCACTAGTGCCCAGCGGGAGCGGGCCTCCGCGGGAGGGGACAGTCCCCTCCCTCCGCTTTCTGGGGTTCAGCCACCTGGCCCGGGGCACCCGGCCGCCGGTCCCCCGGAGTGTGCATCTCGGCCTGGGGCCTCCCACCGGCGGGTTGGGGAGGCGCAGCAGAGCAGGGCTCACACCCGGGAGAACTCAGAAGAAGGAAGGGGGGGTCCTCCTGACCCCCGCCAGCACTAGCCTTTGCCTTGCTAAGGACCCGGCTTAGCTCTGGAATGTAAGCTGGAGACGAGCATCCTTGGAGCTCCGGGTGCAGGGAGAGGCGCAGAGAGGGGTGTGGTAAGAGCAGTTGGGAAACGGCAGGTGCCTTAGAAGCAAGTGTCCGGAATGGTTACAGAGCAGACGCCGGAGTGGGCTGGACCGGTTCTGAGGGCCCCAGGAGCGCTGATCCGCAGCGACCCGCACCGAGTCCACGCTGCAGAAATGGGACTGCAGGGAGGGAGCCCCAGCTTTCGTTCACGGGGCCCTAATTCCTCCCTGCACCCTGGGGCCCCCTTCCCTCCCACTCCTGTCCCTATTCCTTTTTCTCATCTCCTCCTTCTCGCCTCTCCCCATCTCAGAGCTTTCTCTCCCCGGGAGATTCTAGGGCAGCACCAGCCCTCCCCCGCTGAAAGTTGTCAAAAGTCTTCAGCTCAGGGCCTTTATCCTTGTTTCTAAATGGAGTCGATCTCTTCCAATTAGGCAAAGCGTTGAGGAAAGGCTGGCAAGTTTGTGTGTCTGTGTCCGGGGGTATAGGTCTGTTGTCCTAAGGGTCAGTGTTGCCACTGGCCTGGCTTCAGGCCAGAGTTCAGCCCCTCCGGACCCACTTCATAGGTGCTGGCTGTTTGAGGTGCGCAGATGAATTGAAACAGTCACTTAGAAAGTAGAACTCTGGGTGTACATTTCCAGAGCTTTCCTCATTGTGGTTTGTCTTAAACAGGCATTCATAGGTTTAAGAGAAAATGACTTCAGATTCGTTAAAAGGTTTTGTTTTGCCATGAGGGCCCAGAGAGGTAACAGCAATGGAAGATTGTAGCACCAAACTGATCTAGTCCAGTGATTCCCCTTCTGAATCTGGGAGTACTTCGGGTTTGTTTCTAGAACTTTGGTTCCTGATTTCCAGCAGGTGGTTACCTAAGGTTTATTTCAGGCTGCCTTTGGGAGGGCCCTGAATCCAAATTCATTCATGGAAAGTGAGTTGCTCTTTTAGGAATATAATTTGCAATTGTCCAGAATGGAGTAACAAGTCTGGAAACATTAGGACAGGTCTCTGTAACTCAATGATGAAAATTTTTACTAGGCGCATGTCGTAACATTTTCTCATGTTGACTCACCACACTTGAAACCGAATACCTCTCTGTAGGAATTATGTAATTAGCACTTGGAATTATGGTTGAAATTAGAAGAAATTAAAGTAATTTTATAAGACAACTTTTAAGAAGGGAGTTTACTTTCCCGAGGAGATGGGAATCTTATGGATGCTGAGAGCGGAGTTCCATTTCTGCCTCTGTTGGTTGTTGAATTTAGAGCATTTTGAAAATAGTCAATGCGTAATAGTTAGCTTTTTATCCTTTCAAGTATGTTAAAAGCCTTATGTGACCAACTTTGAAAGACTACTTTTTATGTTAGAGATGAAAGATAGCAGGTCTTATTTCTATTTTAACCAATAAAGTTTTCCGACCATATTCATGAAGAGGTTTGGTTATTTACAAATTTCCTATGTATGGGTCATTTTTGAATTTTTTTTTTTAAGCTTAAGGGACTCATGAGCACACTCTTTGCAACATGGCAAGACACAGGATTGAACATTTAATAGATACTTTGAATATACACACATTTGATTTTGAACAACAGTGTGACAATGATTGAATCAAGTCAATTATTTGAATGAATTTCATAATCTGTTTCAGAGCCTACTGTTTATTTAAATTCAGCCTCCCACCCCATCATCTGGGGTTCATGCCCACAGCCTGGAAGACTATAATATAGTGTTTCTAGAGTTCTTAAAGCACAGATAGTAGGTAATCAGTAAGTTATTTCATGCTGCTGAATGAAATTTGGCTTTCAGACACACAAATTGCCGATTGTCTTTAAATGACATTTTCTTCAACTCATTGAGGGTAAGACCAGTCTCAGTGATGGGCAGTGATCTTTTTGATAATCTTTTCAATAACGTAGTGAGATGAGATGGTCTGTCCTCTTTGTTGGGGGGGAGGGTGGGAATCTTGATTTTGTTTGAAACTATGAAAATGGCCTCTTGTGTAGCAAATCACCTTTTGTGCATTTCTTTAGGCTTTACATAAACTTTTAATTTGGCAGATATGTATATAGTTAGCAGCACTCAGCTTCTGAACAGGAGGACCTATTTCCATTTCAGGGAAGAAGAAAGCATAACATTTGTTTGTTCAAGTCGATATTCACTTAGCTTTGACTCACTCTTCTCTACCTTGTCACATACAATCTTCTCGGCAGTTCTCTGTTGGAAAAGCACTCAGTTAAGGCTGGGTCTGGTTTCCTGCAACTGTGTTATGTGGCATTCAGAAAACGTGTAGCCTGCTCCAGATAAAACCAAATGCATCCCTGGACTGAGTAAAAGGGCTAGCCAGTTCTCGATTTCAAAGCTGCCATTTGGCTTGTAGCTACCTGTTTGGAGTTGGGTATGTGTTTTCAACCACCTTTTCCCCTTGTGCTTATGTAGAGCCATCTCAACCAGGCAAGTTTCAAGGCCCCGTGATGTGGGCTGTGGGTTCTCTTGGAGAGACAGTCGGTAATAGCGGTCAGGCTGGGCTTCTGCTGGCTGCTGGGGATGGAGGACAATTCCACGCATAGTGCAGGAAACCAGCCACTTGCACAGCTATTGCTGTACTTGGTTGTGGTGCCAGCATGCTTTTATGGGTACGGCTCATTTTCTGCTCCTTTCCTGGCCGTTCCCAATAGCCTGTCTAACCATACCTAAGGATGGGGCATTGTGGTCAGGCAGCCAGCATATCAAGTACTGAACCCCGAATGCCATTCCCAAAGATCATCTTGGTCTTGGTGGTTTGCTGTAATAGCTTCCGTCAAGTGTCTTTCTCGGATTTGGGCCAGGCAAAGCAGGTGCTTGGAGGTATTTTACCCACAAGAAATCATGACGTTGGTGACTTCTTACTAAAAACTAACAGTCATAATCTACCTATTACTCATGTAGGGACTTGATTTTTTTCACCTTGTGGATAAATCCTCATGGACCAGTGGTTTTATGGAGTGTCATAAACCCCATGTTTTCTTCTATGCTGAGGATAGTGGTCACCGCCTTGGTGAGGGTGTGTGGCCAAGGAGATCTCGAATCAGAAATGTCAGTCTGTTCTTGGGGATAGGTGCAGAAGAGGAGTGCACAGTGCCCACCCCCCCAGTCCTCTTCATTATGATTTCTAGTGGTGTGCAGCTTCCTTATTGGCAGAGGCCGAAGCGAAAAGGAGGAGCACGTTGGGACGTGGGTTAGGGGTGCTGTATCTTCTTACTGAGTGTTCCTTCCTCTAAGTCTCTTTCTGGTACAGTTCAGATCCTTAAAGGGGCTTAGGGCGCATCCTCAGGGTGGAGATGTGGGTGAGGTTGGAGTGGGAATGGACTTGGGGTTGGGGCCGGGGTGAGAAGCAGAAAGTGAGCTGTGGGGCGAAGGGGAAAGGGTTGAGGCCCACGCCCAGGGCAGGGAAATGTATGGTGGCCCTGAGAACAGGCTCAGAACAGGGAAGGGAATGGGGATCAGGGTTTTTGGGTGGTAAGCTGGAGGGCCGAGTTGTGTGGCAGCGAGTAGGGAGATGAAACTGTTAACATTCCAGGTCTCTTTGCAGCTGTGCTGTTTTATGTTCAAATCAACTCCTCATTCTGGGAATTACAATCAACATAGAACAACCAGAATGTGTTGCAGCTCTTCAAATGTATCCAATAAAAAGGCTTTCTAGTGTCTGCTTCATTATGGCTTATATTTTTGGAGTTGAGAAATTTGAAAGGAATACAAAATAATTGCCACGATTAAACAATTCAAGGAGAAAAATTCCCATGAATTAAAATACGGCGGGTGGAGGGGATCCCACATGTCTATTACTTTGCCAAGCTTAACATGCTCTTTGAAATGTAAAGCTTAGGCACATACTATGGTTTTAACATTTAGTAGAGAAGACAAACATCCGCATAAATCGTTGTTTGCAGTCACCAATTTCTGTTTGTCTCTCCAGAAGACACATTAGCCCCAGGATTTCTCAGCACGGGCTGAGGAATGGACTTCAGGTTCACTGTACTGAGAAACATGATTTATCTTAGTCCTCACCAACTTGAAATGTAGCTTATCTGTTTGTGATATCCTGGTTCTACAAACTCACTTGAATCAGATTTCTGACTTTTTTTTTTTTTTTTTTTTTTTACTGTGGCATTTTTGTCACTTTGGTGAATGCCATATCTTGGTGAAACATTCATTAGGGATGTGGATTTCTGGGTAAATGCATTAATTTCCTAGAGAAGGTGAAATAGTATATAGTGATCATTATGACCACTCCAGCCTGCCGGTCTAATTTCTCCTTGAATTGGAGGGCCATTTATTTTTTCTCTAAAGCAGTGTTTTCCAGGGTATTAACCCTGAAAATGGCAGTTTCATATTAGCAAAGAGATAAATTCTTGGTTCTTGGGGCACAATGGAAATGGGGACTATTTTATTAAGAATCTGGGTTTGTAAGAGACAAGAAACCCAAATTACAATTACTGTAGGTTGAGATCACTGTAAGTAAAGGCAGTCCTCATACCCTACTCATGCCTCTGCTCTTTGAAATTACTTTTAGCATTGATTTTCAAATGGAAGTGGTCTTAGCGTCACTGGCTAATGACCTTCTCCAGAGGTGGGGGGCAGAGGGTAGTAGGTGTCCTTGTTGATTCTTTTAAACTCTTTCAGCACCCTTGGCTTCAGTTGGTGTAAGGTTTGAGTTGACATTCTAGGAGGTGTAGTAGGGCTGGCATGAGCTGGGTTGCTTGCCTGGGCTTCCTACTCTCACCCTTCTGCAGAGACCTCAGATTTAGTTTGGACAGTCACTATTTGGCCTAAAGGAATTCTTGGGTGTACATGTCTGTTCTTTCTGGATCCTGGCAGGAGGGCCTGGGAAGAAAGAACAAAAAATCTGGTGAAAGGCAGGCCTGATCAGAGGCCAAATTAGAAAATAGTTCATTTTTTTAAAGATTTTATTTATTTATTCGAGAGAGAGAGTGAGAGTAAGAGAGCACAAGGGGCGGGGAGCAGCAGAGGGAGAGGGAGAAGCAGATTCCCCGCTGACCAGGGAGCCCGATGCGGGGCTCCATCCCAGGACCCTGGGATCAGGACCTGAGCTGAAGGCAGACACTTAACCAACTGAGCCATCCAGGCGCCCTGAAAACAGTTAATTAAAAAAAAAAAAAAGGAACCCAATTTCCTTTTGTGTAATTGAAGATTATACACAGTAACTTACACAAATCTGAAATGTGCCTCTTGATTAATTTTGACAAATGTTTACACCCATGTAATCAGTATCAAAATCAAGTTATAGAATATTTTCATCACCCCAGGGAGTTCTCTAATGTTCCTTTCTTGTCATTCCCTCTTCAGAGGCAGCTTCTCTTTTGATTTTGGTCATCATACTTTGCCTGTTATTGAATTTAATTATCAGTGGAATCATGCAGTATGCATTCTCTGTTTCTGACACCTAGTCACCTCTCCTTTCAGGAAGCTTCCTTTCTCACTTAACACCCTTTCTCTGGTTTCTTGGGCACTCCTCCCCCCCCCCCCACATACTAGGGCACTCAACAGGGTCTTGTACTTGTCAGGCCCATAAGGAGTATTTGTTGAATATTCTCGGCAAGGTAAGGAATTCCTTTAAGCAGGGGTATGTTTGATCATCATTTAATAACAATGACAATAATCATCATACTTATCATTAGTATAGTAGCTTCTAAATTATTGAGTACTTATTTAGTAAGCATATATTATTTTTACATATATCTCATTTAATCCTCCTGACGGCCAAAGTAGCGATTAGTGTTTATGGGCTTTAGAGATGAGAAAATTCAAGTTTACAGATCGAATGAGGTCACATAGATAGTGGATTGCACCTAGCACAGTGATTGGCATTGTAGTAATTAATGAGTAATTGTAGAATGCATGTAGCAAAACTCATTGGTCCTGTGCTATGTTCATTTCCAGTTTGTTGTCATATCAGAAAGCTGTGTGTAACAGAATGGCTCTGTCACTGTTTCACTTTGGTGTAATCTGATAGATGGCTGGGGATATTTCCATTTTAACTAAGGATTGCCAGAGGCTGAGCTTTAACCCCAAGGAATTAATGTCTGGTTGACTTTCTAGCATCTCGGTTGGTTGAAGAATAATTTTGGTTAGGGTCTTAATAGTTTTATTAAACACTAAGGGATTTGACATGAAATATCTCCTGAAATCTTCCTAACAGTCTATCAAGGATAGATACACATACTATTATTATTCCCATTTGATGGATGAAAAAACCGAGTCTCAGAGACTAAGGCCAGTCTGAGGTCACTCAGCTAGCAAGACGGTGGAGTTTGAGCCAAGTTTGACTGACTTCAAATCCACCTCTTTTTTTTTTTTAGAGGGGGGAGGGGCAGAGGGAGAGATAGACTCTTAAGCGGGCCCCATGCCCAGTGAGGAGCCTGAGCTCACGACCTGAGCCGAAATCAAGTCAGACACTTAACCAACTGAGCCACCCAGGCGCCCCTCAAATCCACCTCTTAACCGCTGTCATAGTGCCTCCCCACGCAACACGGGGGATGCTTTATCTAATCTCGGTTTGCACAAAGACAAAATTATTTCCTGTTTACCAATGTGGACATGGTTAGGAAGAGCGTGCCCAGGCATACATGCATGACTGCTCCAGGGCTGTGGTCCTCGTGCGGCTGAATGAGTCTCTGAACATTTGTCTGAGTGACTCTTCCCAGCCTGGGTGCACAGAGATGAAAGAAACTCAGTCCTACCTTACGGTTGCCCTTCCTTTCCCTTTGGCCTTGGACATTCTGACTTTTTACTTTTCATTGTGTATCTTCCCTCAACTGGCCATGACTGTGACTTGTAAGATTTAAGCATCTGTCAGTTTGAAAATAATGGTGCTTTTCTCCAGAACTGTGTCTGGGAATTTGTTTCACCTGTGTTCTAAAGATTACACTTCCTCTTAATTCACTGCTGGGTAAAACTCCCAATTGTTTATTTTTTTCCCTATTACATGGCATATGCTTTCAGTCTGCCTCTCATCAGAATCATCTGTCTCATTTCCTTCTCTTTCTCAACCCTACCCCATTTTCTCTCCCTCCCTCTCTAGAACTCCCTCTCTCCTTTTCTCTCCCCCCTCCTTTCCTTGTCAACAGATGTAAGTGGTCATTAGCTGAATGGGGTTCCTTCGGGTATACTGGGCTCAGTGGAGGATTCTCATTTCTGCATTTTCTCCCCTGATAGCTATATTAACTTGAGTGAAGAAATCCACCCCTTAAAGTGCAGCTCCACAGAAGAGGCTTTTCACTACTTATTATATAACTCATTTTAAATGGAAAAATAAAAAAGTGCGAGCTTTATTTATTTATTTTTACTATTTATGCTGCCTTCAGTTAGATAATATTTCCAAAAATATATCTTGTTAATGGAGACACAGCCTTGAACGAGCATATTAATTATAGTTCTCAAAGTTAGGAATCATGTAGTTCTCTGTGCTGCAGAACCTATGTTTAACAGCTGTAATTAACAGTGATGGGTGTATTGCATGGTTATAGGTAAGTTTAATAACAAACATGAAACCCAGTTCTCAAAAATCCCTCCAAATTATGGAGGTAGCATTTCTACTGCTCTTGAACTGGGGGTTAGTAAACAGATCGAGTTCTTAAAATATTTAGCTTGCTGTTAAAAGTGGAAGTAAACAACCTAAAGAAGGCAGGCTGAGTGCAGTTCTTGAATATGCCTATAGATATTTTCAGAATCTTCTTTCAAGCCTGACTTGGAAAGTATTGTGACTTGACCTGCTTCTTTTGCCTTTGGCTTGGATTCTCTGTGTGTAAGCCTGCCTCTCCCCTTGGGGGAGGGGGTGGTTTTTCTGAACACTAAGACTTCCAAGAGCTTGGATCTGCGCGTGGTTTTCAGAGCGCTGAGGACGAGGTGAGCCTTTCTCCTGGAAACAGGGCCGGACGCTCGTCGATGCGGTCAGTCCAGGGAGTATTTGTTTTCCGACTAAGCTGGGAACCGGACGGTAGCGCTGAACGTTCTGGTGACCAGCGTCCGTCAGTCGCCGTGGATCTGGCAGGCGGGTTTATTACAAACCTCGGTGTGCTCATTAGCCTCGTGATGTGGCGGCTGCCTAAAAAAGAAACACGGAAAAGTTGTGTCACCGAAGGTGAAACTTGGCGAAGCGCTGCTCGGCGCCCGGCATGACAAAGCTCCTTGCAGGCGGCGGGCAGCGGACGGCTTTGCCCACTTGCCCGGGTGCCCACGGCCCGGCCCGCCGGCGTGGGGACGCCGCCGCACAGTGAGCCGCGGCGCGGGCGGCCGCAGGCGGGGGAAGGGTTCGGTGCTCGCTCGGCGCAGCCCTCGGCCTCGCTCGCGATCTGGCGGCGGGCGCTTTGCCGCCGGTGGGGGGCGGCGTTAAGATGGTGGCGGCCGGGCGGGGCCGGAGGGAGCGTGGTGTGTGGCCCCCTCCAGGCCTCCGGGCGTCCGCGCTCGCGCTGCGCCTGACCCACCCGCTGGACGCCCCAAAGGCCGGCACGGGACGCAGAGTCCAATCCAAGCCTGGAAGTCGGGGCTTGGCCAAGACGAGAGCGTTGCTTTCTCTGTCTAATGGTCAATGCTAATTCGGTTTTAGCTCTTCAGAAACCTAGGATGAATCTTGAAGCAGAACATTCAGGGCCGATTTGAATTCATTGGGGCGCTTTTCCCTTGCTTATGTTTCATCGCATCGATTTTTTTTTTTTTTTCAGATTACAAAATAATGCATGTTGAGCGGGGACAATTTGGAAAATCTTACAAGCATAGATAAGAAAATACCACCCAAGGGTTCCACTCCTAGGTTAATTTGTTGCGATTTTCCTTCCAGTGTTTTTTTTCCTCTGAGTTTTAGAATACATGCATATACGTGGGTTATTATCTTTGAGAATGTGTGGGATCACGCAGTATATACTATAACCTGCTCTTTTCACTCAACAACATAATAGAATGTTTTTCTATGTTATCAAATAATCTTCCACACCATCTTTTTTAGTATGTGCACTCTGGGTGTGGACTTGGGGGTGATGAAGGAGAGATGGTGATTTTTGTGCCTGTGGGTGTGAACAGTTCTGTACCGCCTCGAGATCCATCTCACTGAGCTCCACAAACATTATTAGTATTTTATAAATGTACATTTATGAATATCCGTATATAAAGATCTATATATGCATGAGTAGATCTGTAAATATAAAATTAAATACATGTAGACAAACATGCATATGTCTACATAAATAGACATACAGTATACTTAGAATAAATCCTCAAAGAAAAGACACCAAAAGGAATCTCTCGGTGGTTGCTTATAGAATATTTATAGCTTTTTTTTTTTTAATTTGTATCTTCTATTTTCTCTACAGTGGATATATATAATGATATTAATCATATAATAAAAAATAATATAGACAAAATATTGCTCATGGATTGTCTTCAAACTGCCTTTTCTGCTCCAGCTCCCACCATTTCTTGATCTAGAATGTTCTACCTATTCTTTCTACGTTTTATGATTCTCCTCTTCTTCCTCCAGGAAACAAGCCTCTCTTCCACCCTCCCCGCAGGAACTGCTTACTCCTGACACTGGGCTTCTGGCAGTTCCCATGGGCTACTGTGGATAACTCTATGATGAACTTTTCACCTGCTTAGGTTTTAGCTCCCCAACTAGATTGTAACCTCCTCAAGGGCCCTTTTCACAAAACACATGTTCAGTAAATGTGTTACTTAACCGCAGCGCTCAGCATCCTTCTTCGGTTTCTTTAAATGCTCCTGTACTTTGAAACTCCCAAACTGTACCAAAAGCCCTTAGACTCACAGCAACATTCCATCTGGATTTAATATTGCTAATTTAATTTGGGGTATAATTCCTATTTTACAGTATGTCATCTTCCATATAAAAGTGGCTACATGGTTAAAAGCATGGATTTGAGAGACTTGGGTCCACATCTAAGTTCCTGTACTTATTCGCTGTGTGATCTTGGGCAAATAATCTTTCTAAGCCTCCCCAAAATGGGAGATAGTTACATTTTTCTTACATGCCTGTTTTAAAGGTGGAATGAGATAATGTATGGAAAACATCAAAGACAGTGCCAGCTACATAGGGCTTGGTCCATGGTGATATTGATAATACACTACTAAAACAGTAGTGATTTTCATATGGATTATTTGAGTTAGAGGGTTCCTTTTAGCAGGCTTGTTGGCCGTAGAAACAAATCTATAGATTCACACATTTGACAGTCATAGTCCAATTTTAATGGATTTTAGTTCTACTAATTCATCCATTAATTTGCTTAATATTTATCGAACTTTCTATGTGCTGTAGACACTGAGAATGCAGCCGTGAGCAGAACAGATAACCATCTGTGCCTTCGTGGAGCTGATACTTTGCAAGTTTACTTTGAAGAACCAAACTATCGTTGCACAAAGCACTCTGCTCCATGTTGGCGGTATGTCAGTGAATGACCTGGTGCCCATCATGGCCATTCTTATCCTCAGGCGAGTTGGAAAAACATTGTCCTGGAGACAACACAGGACCCCTGGAAATTAGGTGTAAACGTGCAATTTTTCTGGTCAGTGGGGTCCATAGCTTTCAACTCCTCAAAGGGCTCAGTGTCTCCACAACTATTAGGTGAGTTGGAGCCCTGAGGTCTCCACCCAGCACTGTTAATGAGCTATGTGCTGTGGGTCCTTGTTTTCTCCTGGGTTGAATTAACCTTACACATGCAGATGCTTTGGTTGGGAGCCTCCTTTCTCTTGTGTGCTCCTCTTCTCTCTCCTCCATAGCATCACCTCCAGTTCTTCTTCTCACTGTCTTCTCTGTAGGAGAAACTAAGGAAGGAAGAAAATTTCTCAGTCTGGTTCCCCCCCCCCCCGAGAGGGCAGGGTTGGCGGGGAGCTGGGGGGGGGGGGCGCTATCAGAATGGCTCAAATAGTTTGACCATTCTGGTGGCTTGAACCTCAGTGGTTCTTTATGTGGTGGGCTCCAGGGGGTGAGAGTGGGACTTCTCAGATATCCTTCTGCCCGTCTGGAGCAGGTGGGCAAGGGAACTCCCCTTCTTGGGTACCACTTTCCTGTCTATATTTGTCTGGCAAGAGGTGGGGGCGGGTAGGAGTGTGTGGGTTAGGTCAGGCCTAGATACACCCCAAGCTCTTCTCGTCCTCTAGGTCCCAAGCAGTGTCCCTCTAATTTGTTTATGACCGATCAAGTGCATTGACCTACTACTGCTAGTTACTTTGAGTTATAAATGGTTTTTTTATTTCTCCTATGGAATCGGGGGTTCAGGCTGTATAGAATGACCTGGTTTGTATCACAAGAGCCTTTGGGACTTTGACAGATTTCACCACTTAAAAAACACACAGCTTTCTCCCTCCGCCCCACTGGACATAAAAGCAACCTTTGAATTCACAGAACAAAGAGCATGTCTTTAAAGGGCAGCATGCACAGAAAGGGAGGAAAGGAAGTAAGATAGTCCATCCTCTTTTCTGAGGCCATTGTCTCCAGACAAGTGACAAAACCGAATACCTTGGAAAATCTTGTATTGATTTTTAGTGCAGAGGATATCTCCCTAGGATCTGAAAACCCTGGCAGAAGATAATAAACTTGTTCCTCTGCCTTTGAGCCAGAAGTTGAGTTGCTTAGTTTCCATGGCTGGAGGAAATGAGAGTAATTGCCCTACGAGAGTGAGATTTTGGCTAGGGTGCATGGCTCTTGACCATATTGTAATATAGGTGAGGCTCAGTTCACGAAAGCTTTACCTATGCAGATTGGACTCAGATGGGTGAATGGGAGGTAGTTACAGTATGAATGGAGTTACTTTTTATGAAAAATCTTTCTTTTAGTAGCATCATCTCCGGTGTATCTGAATGTTTCTTTGGGGATCAAGGATCACTTGAGTAAAAATAAAGAAATAAAAGCCAAGCCTAGAGGCCTCTTGTTGAAGCGTTTGGGTTTCCTGCAATTCTGTTACTGCTCAGAGTGGCTGTTTTTGCTTCCCAGGTTGTTTTTGAAAAATTTTGCTTATTTTATTTTTGTCAAAAGATTTATTTATTTATTATTTTATTTTATTTTATTTTTAGATTTTATTTATTTATTTGACACAGAGAGAGGCAGCAGGAGAGGGAACACAAGCAGGGGGAGTGGGAGAGGGAGAAGCAGGCTTCCCACCCAGCAGAGAGCCTGATGTGGGGCTTGATCCCAGGACCCTGGGATCATGACCTGAGCCGAAGGCAGACGCTTAATGACTGAGCCACCCAGGCACCCCTATTTATTTATTTTAGAAGGGAGGAAAGAGGGAGAGAGAATCTTAAGCAGACTCCGCGCTGAGCACGGAGCCCAATGTGGGGCTCGATCCCACAACCCATGAGATCTTGACCTGAGCCGAAACCAAGAGTTGGATGCTCAACCAACTGTTACCACCCTGGTGCCCCCCCCAAATGTATTTATTTTTAATTTTTTTATTGTGGTAAAAGAGACAACATAAAATGTACCATTTTAATGATTTTTAAGTGTGCGGTTCAGTGGCATTATGCACACCGACATTGTTCTACAACCTTCACTGCTGTGCTTCACAGGTTCTTAATCAGAGATTATAGCGGTTGGAAGGGACCGTAAAAACCATCTGATCCAAGTTTCCCATTGGGGAGAAGAGGGAATCAGGCCCACGGAGAGGCAGTGACCTGCCCAGGGTCCTAGAGCAGGTTAGTGGCAGGGGCCGGGCTTAGTGCATTTCCTCGTACCCACACTGATAGACTGAGGCAGGTGACCTCCTTTACCTTACGGATAGCAGAATCAAGGATTGGCATATTTAGGATGCTTCCCTGATTTTTTTTAATCAAGTAAGCAATCAATTGTTACGATTTAGAGCCAGAAGGCCCTTCAGACACCATCTAGTCCAAATTCCTAATTTAAAATATTGGCTCTATTTGTTCTTTCTAAATCCAAATTGAACCTCAAAGAGATGCTAACATTCTAATTTTTAAAATCTGGACAAATTCTCTCTAAATTCCCTCTTCCAATGACTCCATGGCATTCCATGGTTGAAACCAGGTCCTTTGTGGGTGGCTGTTATTAATAAGCTTTCTTTGGGATGTTTACAGTAACTGCTATGACCTAAATAAGATTGCTTGTATTGTTTTTTCCCCCACAAAAGCAAGAACATTTTTAAAAAGTGTGTTCATCTCCTTTCATTGTACTTACCCATGACTGAAAGAACTGAAGCATTGCATTTTTTCCTATCTGTGCATTAAATTAAATTTCATTAGAAGGAGTAGAGCATTTCTACACGAGTTAAACATTTGGGGCCTTTGTGTACCATAACCAGTTTTTCTTAGAGGTCCATGACACTGTACCATGTATCATTACAGCATGTTCCTTTTTAAAATTTTTCTTTTGTTTCTAATTGTGGTAAAATACACGTAACATAGAATTTACCGTCTTAACAACCATTTTTAAGCATATGGTTCAGTGCTGTTAAGTGTATTCACATTGTTGTGAAATCTCTCTCTGGAACTTTTTATCTTGCAAAACTGAAACTCTATACCGATTAAACAACAACCCCTCCCCCACCCCCCCTCCCCCCAGCCCCAGGCAGCCACCGCTCTACTTTGTGGTTCTAAGAGTTTGGATGCCTCGTATGAGTGGAATCATACAGTATTTGTCTTTTTGTGACTGGCTTATTTCACTTGACATAATGTCCTCCAGGTTCATCCGTGTCGTAGCATGTATCAGAATTTCCTTCCTTTTAAAGGCTGAATATTTTGTTGCATGTCGTTTTGGGGTTCTCCAGAGAAACAGAATATACCTATTGATGTCTATATCGATATCGATATAGACCCGTAAGAGGATATTTATTCCAGGAATTGGCTCACATGGTTATTGAGCCTGAGAAGTCCCATGCTCTGATGCTATCCCTCAGTGCAATCATGAAAGTATGAGAACCAGGGCAGCTGATGGTGTAACTCCTAGTCTGGGCCTACTCTGAGGGAGGCGGCTGGTGTAAGTCCCGGAGTTTGAAGGCCCAGGAACCTGGAGGTCCGGTGTCTGAGGTGAGAGGACAACATCCCAGTTCAAGAAGAGAGAGAAATTGCCCTCCCCCAACCTTTTTGTTCTATGGGGGCCCTCAATGGAGTGGATGATGCCTGCACATGTTAGTGAGGGCCATCTTCTTTACTCAGTCTATTGACTCAAATGCTAATCCCTTCCAGAAATACCCTCATAGACACACCCAGAAATAATGTTTTCTCAGCTTTCTGGGCATCCCTTAGCCCAGTGGAGGTGATACACAAAAGTAACCGTCACATATGTATATACCAGGTTTTCTTTATCCATTCATCTGTTGATGGGCATTTGGGTCGTTTCCAGCTTTTGGTTTTGTGAATGATGCTGCTGTGAACATGGGTGTTGATTCTTTATTTTTTCAATTGATGGGAGAAGTTGTTTTAACACACTCAGTTTGTCTCCTCAATCTTTAGTCCTAGGTGATCAGAATAGCATGGTGAATATAGTGAAGGAAGAGCCCAAACCCTCAGGAACCCGGAGAATTGAGGTCTTAATCCAATGACTTGCAAGTTGGAGCACCATGAGAGGAGTGATAGGGCTTTACTTGGTCCTCTTAGGTCTATTTATTGTTTCTTGTCCGGTGATTTTCCTGGTAGAAACAATTTAGTTCCTCTGTGATAACCTCCAGACCCTTCATTCCTGCATTTGGAGTGGATCGTGCCTTCCTGTGCCCTTTGCAATGTATTTCCATTTCCCTTTTGCTTTGTACGTCTCTCCTACCATACTGTAAACTTCTGATGCTGTCGTTCAGCTCTGGATTCCCAGTCCCTAGGACAGAGCCTGGCCCACCAAGCAAATGCAGTAAATGCTGGTTTGAATAGAAATTTGACTCATTCTGTCATTTGGAAAATTTAAACTTCCTAGTTAGTCTTGGAACAATTTGACATTTTTATTTGTTTTTTCTGCTGCTTTTATGTGTGAGACATGGCTTATGTTCAGGAGCACAAATTAGGTTTAAATATGTGGCAATTACGTTTTTTTCTCAATGCTTTGCGGGGAATGGGAGAAACGTTTGCTGAGTTCTTGGCATCAAAAAGGGGAAATGGCCAAGCCTGGACTTCAGCTTTGATTTGTGTAGATTCGTGTAGCCCCCTCTGATCTTTGTCACCGTGCAGTCACCTCTCAGCCGCCTCCGAAGCCGGTGTGAGCCTTCATGTTGTGCAGCTAGTGCTCTGAGCACCGGGTCTCTATCGGCGCCCAGATTCCCCACTCCATGTCTTGGCTCCCAAGCCTTGTTTTTCATGCCCCCTGCCATCTTCTGAACCCTCCCTAACACCTTTGTATGTTTCCAGAAATACAAATCTCCCAAAGTGGGCTCCGGTTTCTAATAAAGCCCCTCACAGTGCTTAATATGTTCTGTTTCCCATCGGTGGGCAGAGAGTGCGCAGATGCGTTTGTCTCAGGTGAGAGACACCACTTTAGAAACACACGCCTGGGAATCTGGACACCATTCCTTCAGAGAGCACCAGCCATATGGCAGGCTCAGTGCCAGGCCCCGGGGAAACTGAAGAGGGAGAGAGCCCCTGCTCTGCTTGCACGGAGCTGACTGTGGGAGAAGGAGACAAGACAGCGGTACCCGACTCGGGAAGCTCACAAAAAAGGGGAGCTAACCTAGTTGGGTGGTAGTAGTAGTGGGAACCTGAAGCCAGCCCCTGAAGATGGGTAAGGGTCTGCTAGTTGATGAGAAGGCAGAAACGTGTCCTGGACAGCGGGAACAGTACGCGCAGAGCGGGCAGCTTACCTATCCAACCAAAGGAGGTTGAGTGTTCGAGAGGAGCAAGTCACCGTCGTCCATGGACAGCCCTTGCATGTGCTGAATTCTGCCGCTCTCAGCTCCGTGGACTTTCCATTGATTCCAGTATATCAAAACTACCATTTCTCCGTGCATTACCAAGCAGGTTCCCTGATAGGAAGGGATGGATGAAGAGGCAAGTGACTCGGAATTCAAGCAGGCTCAGTGATAACTTAATAATGTACACGTTTAAATGCCAACTGTGAACAAAACCGTGGGATACCATCTTTTTCAATGAATAAAACACGTTCGATTTTAAGTGGAATCCTGTTTCTTGTTATTGTCTATTTTTTGCTGCTAGTGTCAGAAGCGTTGGAGTTCTGTCAGTTTTAGGCTCCATGATCAGAATCCATATATGTGTTTGCAGTGTGACTTTTTTTTAAATTGATAACCAGAGTGAGAGGTAACCTTTTAGCTATCGAGAATATGGATTGTTTAGCGGGCAGACCCTCCCAGTGCAGAAGGCAGCTTAATCAACTTTATTCAGACAAAGGTACATAGTTACATGGCCAGTATTAGTAGATCATGAATCTTTATTAAGTCAAAAAGACCATTGATATTTACAGATAATATCATTCTTGAGAGTTGGGGTTATAGTCAGGACACAACTGATTTCTGACTCCAAGTTACATCCGTTGGCTTTCAGCTTTGACTTTAGCAGTGGCACAAAAGTTAAGTTGCCCGACGTTGCCACATAGGACTTCAAGATGGTTCCATTCATATCATTTGTTCATCCACCAAACATGTATTGGGAACCAGCTCCGTGTCAGGCTTGATTCTAGGTGCCGATGACACAGAGGCAAGCAAGCTATAGCTCGTCCCTGCTCTCATGGGGCTCACAGTCGGGTGGGCAAGACAGACAAGGAAATAGCCAATTGGGATAAGCACAGCAAGAGCAATGGTGTCATGGAAGCCTAGGACACTGTGCGAGCCCAGAGGAGGGCAGCTGACTCAGCTCTGAAGGGTCAGGGGAGTCTTCTGGAGGAAAGGACGTTTAACTGAGGTCAGAAAAGTGAGCTAAGAGCTGGGTGGGCAAAGAGGAGGGGGAAGAGAATTTCAAGCAGAGGAGGGACCATCACACTTGATGACAAAGAAAGGGGAGGAATAGAGGGAAGGAAGAGAGAGAGCAAGGGAGAGGGAGAGATTGCAAATATAAGTATAAATGTGAATAATTGACTAACACTCATTGTGGCTAGAGAAGCATGAGGTGCAGCTCGAGATGTAGGCAGGGGCCAGCGCGCAAAGGCATTGAGGGCTTTGTCAGGGTGAGGAGTTTGCACTTCATTTTAAATGCACTGGGAAGCCTCTAGAGGGTTGTGTGGTAGGGTGCCCTACGATCTGATGTACATTTTTACATTTTACGGAAGGGATGGCAGTGGTCCAAGCTTAGACTCAGTAGGGTAGGAATGAAGATGGACAAAGTCTTTAGATTCGAGAGCACTACTCAGGGGTTGGAGGAGATTGGGTTTAATGCTAATAACATAAGTGGTCCATTTATATCTCAATTAAGGGGGAGAGAGGAGTCAAGAGTAATGACTCTGATGTTTCTAGAACCCAGTTCCACCTCTAGCACTTATAAACTGTGTAATTGGGCAGTGTCACCTCTCCTCTTGCATCTCCTTCTATTCATCTCGTCCCCAGTGTGATTGCAGGCCCATTTTCACTGGTGACTGATCATGACCCTGATGCCATTTACTTCTAAGGTATATAACAGATCCTCAGTAAATGTTGGTCAAATACATGAAATAACATTAGCCAATCACCCCTCATATTTTATGCAACGACATTTCTTGGTTAGGTACGTATTAGCATATGCAGTCTCTCTTATCTACAGCTTACTGCTGGGAATATTATTTTCAAATGAGGAGTAACCCAGTAAAAGTGAAAATCAAACCTTAGGTGGAGTGTCTTATAATGGTCCTCATATTGGAGTGGGACTGGAGAGCTCAAGTTTTTTGTCCTACTTTGCTGTTATCTTGCCTTTATTCAATGCAAGAGAAAATCACTTAAGAGGTTGATTTCAATATTGGTGTCTGCAAAATGTAGATGATAATGCCAGATTCTGACTCGAGTTTTAAGGTGTGCTATTATTAACAAGATAATAGCATTTAACATTTAGTGTTTATAATAGACCATTCCCCTATAATAGACCATTCTTTCAGAACTTAAGGGTGGTTGTCATTGAGGATGGGCTCAGGCCCAGAATAGAAATGCCTGAGGCGCTTTCCCAGAGAGCCTGTGTCCTGACTGTGTGGTCTACTTGTTGCCCTGGAGGTGAGGCTGGACTCCCACAGCCGATGCCTGGGTAATCCCTCTGCTCACTCTGGGAGGAGGGGCCCTGCTCTGCCCGGTCCTGGTCCTGTGCAGCTTGGTCTTCTCTTGTGTCAGAAACACCAAATGTAAAAGCCGAAACTACAACTGGTAAGAACCCAATCCCAGTTAAGGGGAAAGGTGCAAGTACTGGTATTGCAATTAGTGGAGGCTAGATTTTAAGGTCAGCACCGCGAAGTCCCATTGCTTTGGAATCATTGCATTAGGGGTTGGTGACTTGTGAATGGTAGAAAGGAGAGCGGGCATTATACAGTGGGGTGAAAGGAAGACTTAAATATGCACGAGCGTACAAAGTAGCACGAACTTCTAGCTAGCAAAATTTTATAGATTTCATGGATTTTGTGATTTTGCCATAATGAATACATACATATCTTTTTAAATTTTCTTATGTTCTTAGAAAGTAGTTATTGCTAGAGGGGTTGGCCCAGGGTTGCAATGTACTCAGCATACTCTTTCCCCATAGGTAGCGCAAGGTTGGCCCCTGTGGGATTTGTGAATTCTGTTAACATTGAGTCTCTTTTAATGAGTTTCGCTCGGATGCAAAACAGAGTTAATACGGGTACTGCCCAGGGCTGGTTTCATCTGTGCATGAGCTAGAACTAAATGGTTTGTATTTGAGGCTACAAAAGTGGAAGTTGTCCTGGTAATGTGTTCTGGAATATGCGTTTGAGTGTTTTCTCTGAAGAAGACAGTCACGTTAAGGCCGAAATGCATTGGTAAATATGAAGAACTGAGAAAAAGGTTGTTCATTCTGAAATAAGAAAAAGTTTGTATGGGAAAATTTTATTTCAGTGTTGAATGCAAGGATTTTTTCATGTAACATTCGTTAAACACATACTTACTGAATATCTACTATGTACCAGGCACTGTTCTAGATATACATGATATAGTAGGGAATAAGACTAAGATCCTCGCCCTTCTGGGTTTACGTTCGTGTGTGTGTGTGGGGGGGGAGCATATAATGAGTAAAATACATAGATAAAAAGATATGTTGGGGCATCTGGGTGGCTCAGTCAGCTGAGATCGAGCCCTGTGCCCGGGTCCACGCTCAGCAGGAGTCTACTTGGATAGTCTCTTCCTCTGTCCCTTCCCCCACTTGAGTTCTCTCGCTCAAATAAATAAATACAAATAAAATATTTAAAAAAAAGGTATGTTATCTGCCAACAAGTGTTATGGAGAAAAATAGATGTAAGAATGTGTGGTGGTGGTGGTGGTAATTGGCCACAGTTTTGTGTCTGTGGTCAGAGATGGACTCACTAAGATGGCATTTGAGTGAAAACCTGAGAGACAGCTGTGCGGATATCTGGGGGAAGAGGATTGCCAACTTTTGCACGTTGCCTGGGGAAAAAAGTGTCCGAGAATAAAAAATGTATTACGCAGCAGTCAGGCAGTCAAGGCTGTTTTTTTTTTTTTTTTTACTGAACAGAAGTGAAGTCGTCCTTTCTGCATTCCTGTATAAATTGTGCAAGGCAGAATTTCAGGTGTGGTCCACAGTTATGCGAAACTTAAAAATGCACAGGTTTTTTGTTGCGTTCTCTGAAATCTGTGTATATGCATACACATAACATTTGCATGTACTCAATTGGTCTGTACCCATGTACACACCTGCTTCAGTGTTGAAAACTACCTGCCGATTTGCAAAGGCAAGCATGCCAAATTTTCATTTATGCAAAAGAAAGCATGAACCATTCTGATATCTTGGAAGAATGAGCATCTCCCTGGTATGGGAGGTTTAGTTTGAGCTACTTTGGACCATTTGACTTCTGAAAGGAGGAGCGAGCATCGGTTAGGTAGATGAGCTTCTCCTGAGGACCTGAAAGGTGCAGGTGAATGCAGTGTTGCAGCATTTGCACTGAGTAGGAAGTGAGTCAAAGCCATGTTGGTGAGAGGTTCTTGTTAGTATTTGTTGTGGGTTAAGGCTAGAATTAGTAGATGTGTATTCTTTTTCTCTCAACAGCGCTGTGCTTAACCCTTGCCGCTTGCGGGTAGATAAGGTGAGAAGGCCCACTAGGTATGGAAGGGCAGAGTTGATTCTACACTGGGGAGACCACAAACCCAAAGTGAGAAATCTTGGCCTCTCCTGGACAAGATCTGGGCATGTGATGCTTTATCTTTGGTACAGCCCGCCTGCTTCTTGTGTGCAAAACACTAAGAGCGTGGGAGTGGATGGGTGTGAGGATAGTCGCTCTTGTAATTGGGAAGGGGCTGCAGCTAGACCTGCCCCTCTTGTCTTCAGTTAAGTGCTCATTTGTTAAAGAAGGATTTGAGTGGGATGGGGGAGGGGGAGGAGGAGGAGAGAATTGTGTGTATTTGTGGAAAGAGGACAGGAACTGGGTGCCCTTGGGTGAGCCTCTTTGTCTCAGTGGGTCTCAGTTTCATGAACCTGTACAATGAGAGGAATGTCTTTAAACACCTGCCAAGCTTGTTGGAGAAAAAAATGAGATATGGCATGTGATAGCTCTCTACACATGAGGGGACTTTAACAAATGAACAGGCTTGCTTTTCCAGAAGGCCTTTATTGCTGGAAGATTGTTACAGATGACACGTGGCCTTTTATCAGGAAATTCTCCCAAATTAGCATTATTCACATATGAAGTTGCATGTTTGTTTCCTAAGATTTCATCCCTTAGATAATTTCATTTTGATACTTTCCCCACCCTGCCCCAAGGGATCAAGTGGGCAATTTACTATTGACAAATAAAGATAATATACTGTTAAAGTGACAGGCCCGAATCAGCAGGAGAGCTTGCATTTCTGTTGCCTTGCTGTCATTCAGGGATGGAATATTATAGAATGTTTAGCACTATATGTACTAGAACAGTATGCAATTTTGAAGAAGAAACCTTATGACACTTCAGTTTATTTAACATAAAAGACTGATGGTCCCATTGAAGTTCAAAGATTGGGAGGTTTTCAGTTTGAAATATTTTCAATTTAAAATATTTAGGATATGCCTTCCATTGCCCCCTTTTGGGCTTTACCCTTTGATATTTAAGCAAAGGAAACCATGAGACTCTCACTAACGTCACTTTCACTGTGTGGAGCTTCAGCATCTCATAATAAAGAGACAGCATGGTGTAATGGTTAAGCACACAGTTTGTGCCTCAGTTTTCCCATCTGTAAAATGGGAATAACAATAGTGCCTACCCCAATGGGTTGTTCTGTCCATTAAATCAGTTAACATATATTATACTTAGAACAGCGTCAGACACATAATAAGCATTATATAAGTGTTTGCTGTTATAGTTATTACTTAAGCCCTGATTACCAGGATTATTGGCCTAGAGGGTCTCTGTCAAAGCCACAGTCTGGGTTCTGTTAGAGAGGGAAAAGAGGGTGATAAAGGAATTCTGTTCTGTAAATAACCAATGGGATCTGTCACAAATGTTCTTTTCTACCTCATCCACCTGGCAAAGCCCTTCAAGGCCCAGTTCAAACATCTACCTTCCCTACCTTCCCCACGCTTCTCCCTAAACCTAGTGGATAATTCTTACTATAATATCAACACTTTATCTAGTAAGTTCCTGGACTATCTCATTTACTGTACTGCACTATATTATCTGTTTATGGGTCTGTCTCCCTCACTAAACTGTGGGCTCCTTGAGGGCAGGGACTGGTGTAACTCCAGCACAGTGCCTTGGTACACAGTAGGCACTCAATTTGTGCTTGGGGGATAGCTGAATATGGCTGGGCAGGAGATTTCTCTCTTGGTGCTGGCCTCTCTGGTGGTCACTGCCTTCCCCACAAGAGCAGATTAGAGCCAGCCCCAAGCAGGCTCGATTCACGGCCTGGCCAGAGGCCTGCACTCTGCGGGGGGCAGCTGGACAGCTGAGGAGGTGGTGGTCACAACCAAGATGGGCGGTGGCAAGTGCTAGGGTAGAGAGAAAAAGAAGAGGCCGTTATAGGACAGTGTATCTCTTCCTTCCTGGGGTGGGGGGCTGGAGGGTACCGCTCTCTCTATACCTCACTCCAGCTAGACTGAGCACTGCCTCTCGCATGGCTTGCCCAGAGTCCCCATGCAGACCTAGCTGCCCCTCCTCCTATGTGCTCACTGCATTGTGAGCAGCTCCACGAAAGAAGCGATTTTCCTGCATCGTAAAGAAATAAGAATACCGAAATCATGCTTTATTGGCCTGTCTGCTCCTCACTGGACTGTGAGCCACAAGAGGGCAGGTCCTCTGTCTTTTTGGGCTCGGTTGAACAGCCTGGGGTAAGTGGTTGGTAAATGAGTAAATGAATAGGGGAACTGGTTTATCTTTCTGCTGTGACTTCCGCGATCTGCCCAAATACATTGAAAAGCATATCTAATGACTTGTTTATCAGCCATCTTTTCTGTTCGTCCCAACCTTCAGCAAAGTGGGGACCCATTCTCTCTCACTTGGCACCTGGTACGCAGGAGGGCTTCAGTGAATGGCTGTTGAATCGAATGGTACCTAAGAGGGGTGCAGGTGTAGGGCACTTTTGCTTTCTGGGTGTATTTGGTGACAGATCCATATTCCAGGAATACAGATCGGTGACCCAGAGTGCAGTAGTCCCTGGGGGGAGCAGACCACGGTGCAGCCTGGGCTGTTTCGAAGTGGTCAGGGCAGTGAGCACACACAGTCATGTAGGCACCAGCTACACTGGGCAGCCCCGTTACACGTCACCTCCCCCTGCATCTCGTATGCACAGCCCGTTGGAATACCGGTGCTGGTAAGGTGGCCAAATTATGCGTGAGATCCTCTGCTTGAGAAGTTAAAGAAGTATGTAACATCTGTGAGAATGAGTTCTTTCCTCCAGTTCTTTTCATCCATCTCAATACAACTAAGAAAAAACGATAACCCCCAGTATTTCAGGAAACTCAAAATTTGAGGATTCTGAGAAGGTTTGCAGTGGCCATCCAAGCTTAGAACGATTTGTGCATGGAATACCCCTAGGGAACATCAGTTCTAGAAGGCCACCGTTTAGCTGAGTGCCCAGCACAGTGCCACTTCCACAGATTGATAAGGCCTGGTCTTTGTCCCCAAAGAGTTAGCATTGATCTCAGGAGGGGTTATATCTGAAAGGGCAGTGAGCCACTTGGAAGGATATGAAATGTGAAGCTAAGCTGCATGTTTCATGCATGTGTGAGGTGTTCAGGGGGAGCATGCTGTGGGAGGGATGAAGCAGGGAAGGCCCTATGAAAGGAGGGGCCCTTGGATGGCAGTTGCACTCCAGTGGGGGCAGTGGGGACATGGGACTGGCAGTAAAAATGATCATGGGCGTTAGTGATGGGCCCAGCCTGACAGGATCATTCATTCATTGATCAGGAGAGATTTATTTGACCAATGACTTTGAGCCACGTCCTGTGCGGGATACTAGGGAACAGATGCGTAGGACATGGTCCCTGCTCTTAGGGCTGTGGGGACACATAGGGACTGCATTCCTTCACTTACCACTCATTCGTGCCTTCATCAGACATCTAATAAGTGTGTCCTTTGAGTCTCGATGCTGGATATTGGGCATACAGAAATAAATCAGATCCATATTCTAGGTAGATGCATATATTCAAACATGCAGTCAGCCATTGGCTCTCTGCAAAGCGCTTTTTCACAGAGGAGGCAGGTCTAATCTTTGCAGCAATCCCATGAGGTCGTTTCCATTATCGTCCCCATCTGGCAGATTAGAAAACTAAGACCCAGAGCAGTTAAGCGATTTGCCTGTGATCGTGCTGCTAAGAAGCAGTTGAGCTGGGACATGACCCCAGTTCTTCTGTATGTTTTTCCTTCTCTCCTGGAATTACAAGACTACCCAACTCAGAACTGTACGAGTAGAAATAAAGCTTGAAACTGATTGTCTGTGGTAAGAGATGCATTTTTTCCTAAAGAGATGAAAGTATGATTTCTCTGAATGGGAACATTGGCTGTCAACTCATGGAAAGTTATGAAAAGTTTGAAGACAGGTCATGGGAGGGTAACGAAAGTACTAAAAATAGGAAGGGCCGCTTCTGGGTACATTTCTTCCCTAGTCCACGGTGAGATACTCACCTTGGATTTACCATGATCTGTGGTGCATTCTGTGCTGTTCTTTCTTGCCTAGGAGCTTGGATGCAATTGTGAAATCCTTCCAGACTGACTCCTGAGGACTATAGCAATCTTAATGTTTGGGGAGGACTTTGATTAAAAACTGAGAACTTACCAGACAGGAGCCATTTCCATGTGAAAAGTCTTCCCCTTCACACCACCCTTGGGATCGTTGTGATCTCTTCCTTTCCCCGAATAACCAGTGCTAGGTTGCTGACAGATGAGTCGATGGGCATCATGGAATATTGACCGTAGAGTTAAATGTTCCATAAAGTGAAACTGTTGTTAAAAAGTCACTTGGGGCATCTTATCACCTGCAAGGGTCAGTGTTTGATCTTGGCTGCCTTGCAATTTATCAATAAATTTTTTAAAAGAAAAACTTTGTTAGGTAGTCTGGGTGATAGATCTCTCTTGCTCTACTTTTCCTTTTTTCCTCCCTCCCTTCCTTCCTTTCTTCTTTCTTAGTCTGAGTCAGTAATTTTCAGGTAAGAAAGAGGTATAAAAAGGGTCTAGAACACTGATGTGCAGTTTAATCCCTTATTCTTTCCTGCAATCAGAGGATAAAGTAGAGGGATAACTGGAATGGGCTTGTGAAAAGAATGGAAGAAAGAAATTGACTGTGATTACACACCTCACACCAAAATATGATTATAGATCTGACACCCAAGTTATGCAGATTGAGACCACACGAAACACATGGTGTCATGTTTTTGTAGGCATCGTTCGCTTGGTCTGTCTCTACAGCCCTTAGACATAGAGCTGACTGTTGAGAAATTCTATCGCTGGTAATGACAGTCTGGGCCTGCCCCCCTTGAGATTTTAATGGAGAGTGTCCAACTTCGCAGGAGTGCAAAAATTTCCTTATGTGACATGGTGGTGTGGAGTGTGAGCCCGTGGCTCTAAGTTGGAGGTGGGATTGTTGGGGTGTTAGCATGAAAATACCATATACTTGGCAGCATTCTCCCTGGGGCTATTAGAGCTGAATGGATAGAAATACCCATTGGTTTCGTTAGAAGTCTCCTCTGGCAATATGGCGCCAGTGCTGTCCCTCACATCCTTTCTTTCCATTTTCTCTGTCATCATCGTAAACTCAGCGACCTCAGAGATCATCCAGCCTTCTA
Organism: Phoca vitulina; assembly: GCF_004348235.1. Classification (NCBI taxonomy): domain Eukaryota; kingdom Metazoa; phylum Chordata; class Mammalia; order Carnivora; family Phocidae; genus Phoca; species Phoca vitulina. The sequence continues at coordinate 8,200,579 of NW_022589742.1, forward strand.
ACAGTTGAAGGAACTGAGGCCTGGAGAGGGTAAAAAAGGATGTGCCCAAGGTGTTTTTGTATAGCAAAATACAGTTTCTGGAAATGCTTTCCATTGATCATATCACTTGATCTTTAAAACAATTTGACGAGCTCAGCGGGGCAGGTAGTTTTATTCCATTGTATAGATGAGACACTTGAGAGCCAGAGAAGTCAGATTGCTTGTTCAGGCTCCAAGTGGTAGTCAGGGTACAGCCGGGACTAAAGCCCAGCTCTTCTGAGGTCTGGTGGGATGCCTTCATGCCTCCGAATCCTTTTCTTTCAGAGCAGACATTTTTGTTGTTTTGAGTTTGTCAGAGTACCTCCTACGACATTTTTTGACGCTATTACTCACTGATGCTTGTAAACTGCCTTAGATTGTAATTAGCCTTTTCAGTTGGTCGGTATTTTGTTTCTCCAACTGTCTTAGTGCATCCGAGCTGCTATAACACAACGCCACAGATTGGAAAGCCAAGATCAGAGCACCAGCATGGTTGCGCAAGGGCCCTCTTCTGTGTTGCGGATGTCCCGCTTTGCCCTCAGATGGCAGAAGGGGCTAGGGAGCTCTCTGTGGCTGCTGTTCTTTTCTTTTCTTTCTTTCTTTTTTTTAAGATTGATTTATTTATTTCAGAGAGAGAGCATGAGTGGGAGGGGCAGAGGGAGAGAGAGAATCCCAAGCAGACTCCCTGCTGAGCGCGGAGCCCATCATGGGGCTTGATCTCATGACAGTGAGATCACGACCCCAGCCAAAACCAAGAGTGGGATGCTTAACCGTCTGCACCACCCAGGCACCCCTCTGTGGCAGCTTTTTTAAGGGTACTCGTCCACCTTCCTGACTTAATCACCTCCCAAAGGCCCCACCTAAAACCGGCACCTTCAGCATTACATTTTCAACATACGGGTTTTGGGGGGACACACACATTCAGACCATTGCACTAACCATATTGTAATCTCTCTGAAGATTGGAGACAGGCAGGTTTTGTACAGCATTTAAATCCCCCTTGGTACCAACCACATAATATATGCTTGATGAATTTTTGTTGAATTCAACTGGGGGCTGGGCATATGTCTAATATAAATCTGGAAATTAAAGTGTCTTTTGGTTCTTGGCTCAGGACAAAAAACAAAAAACATGGGTAATAGAATTTGCAAGTCTCTTAGCCTAATCAGGTGTTATGTAAAATTTGTATCTTGATTTGAGAAAAATCTGGGTCTGCCAGTAGATTCTGACTGTTAGAACACGAATATACAGATTAATTTGTGGTTGCAGAGTTCTGGTGTAGGGCTTGTGGAAGGAATACCATCTAAATTATCCTCCGAGCTTTCTGGTATCTGCCAATAGTGAACACATTGATCTTGTTTCTCTTTTAAAAATTTTGTTTTCAGAGCTTTGTGCACAGGTTCACTGAGTAATGTTTTACTCCTCAAACCAGGACCTTGGAAACCGAGGATGGATCAAATACCTGGTTTCTGCTAAGAGCCAAGAAAGCAGAAGCCAGATTAGGCAAGGGTGGAAAATGGAGAGAGAGAGAGAGAGCAAGAGGAAGGAAGAAATGGAAGGTGTAAGTGATGTGAGCAGGAGTCCTGCGTAAGCCTATGTTGGAATCAAGAAACAGCGCCCTGGTGGGCCTGGTGGATTGTCATCTCCGCACATGACCAGCTGGCCAGAAAGGGTTAATAAGTATTCCTTCACTAAGGCTAGCCTTCCAGCTTGCTGCAGAGCTAGCCCAAGAACTATCAAATTCATCACGTATAACTTTCTACTCAAATTGGATTTGGGTCCTGATGTTAAGGAATAAAAAAATAACCACTTCAAATGTTTATGAAAGTATATGGGATTTTTATGGACCAGTAGGGAACGTACTAGAAATGAAAGAGAGATAGAGTAGTGTCTGAATTTTTATGTTGGAATCATATCTTGATGAAGCTAATTTTAAACAACTGTATTTATTGAGGACCCACTGGAGGCAAAACACATTCTATGTATGTTTTTCGGTTTGTTTGTTTTTATTTTTTTTTTTTCAGGAAAGAGACAGAACCAGTCACACTGAAGTGACTTGAATGTTTATAAAGGAAAATAATAGAACAATGCATATTCTTTACCCTTGAAAAGCTTATGAATCAGCTGCATGTCAAAGCAATATCATAATCACAATGCAGAGAAGATAATCCATTGTTTTCTTGTATAGAGTCATTAACATTCTAACTTATTCATTCATTCGGAAATCACACATTGAAAACAATTAGCACGCTCTTTCACTTGCCTGTGATAAGTCCTCCTTACTCAGGAAGCTGTTGAGTAAGGGGCACGCTGACTTGTTATTAATGCCTTAAATATTTTAGAAAAAAGCAGCAGATTTAGATATGACCCTGAATGTTTTCCGTTTTACAAAGTACAAGTCATTATGAGTGGCCATACGGAGACAAGCAGGTAGACAAACCAGGCAGTACGGCAGAGCTCAGATTGTGGTGTAGGGTCTGTTCACACCCCCATTTCTGCAGAGAGGAGATCATAGTTGAAGAGCATTCAGTAAGGGGTTGGATTAGAACCTCAGATCAGAAGGTATTCATAGGCATTCCTTCCCCCACTCCCTTGTACTTGGTTCTTTAACAAGCCTTTTCAGTATTCTTTGGGTACTCTGTTGTACAACCTACGAGAAATTAGGCATCTAATAATAGTTTTCTTAAGGAGGAAAAAGGAGCACAATCTAGACTTTGCATTTCACACGTTCCTAATAAGGATTCTTCTTTTAAAAATAGCCATGAGAATGGATCCTTATTCTTTCATCAAGCTTGCACTGGGCACCCACTGTCCGCTCTGGGGACACAGAGATGAATGGGACATACCCTGCTTGCCAGGAGCTCACAATCTAGTAGGCCCCACGGGATGAGACACACATAAAGACACCATCGAGGACCTATGGGAATTCAGGGGAGGAGGAAATTGATTCCTGCCTGGGGGACTCGCAGAAGAGGGCAATGGAGCCAGTCCTTGACAGCTGGGTTGGATCTGGATATGCAAAGAAGGGGGAAGGCTGGGGGAGCAGTCACAGGGTTGCGAAAGCATGTGGCCTGGTGGCTAACAGCGAGAGGTAGATTTTTCTTGGGGAATAGGTCTCGGGAAAGGGAATGGATGGAAAGTCCAGTGAGTAATGTAAGTTGAAGCTAGACTGGTAAGGACAGCCTTGAATGTCAGGCCAACTATGTCTTTTGGACTGTATTTATTGGCAGTGCTAAGACATAGCCAAATGATTAGCTAGACAGCCTTACAAACAGATATTTACAGCATATTATGGCAAGAAGCATAATAGAAACGAGTGCAAAGTGGTTGAAAGCACAGAGGAGGGAACTACTCAGCTGCCGAGGTGTGGAAGGCCTGGCACACTCAAGAAAGGCTTCATGGAAGTGATGACACTTAGCTGAGTCTTGAAGGCTGGAGATGAATTCTCCGGGGGATGGAGTGGGGACTAGCCTTCCAGGCAGAAGGAACAGTACCTTCAAAGGCCCAGAGGTCTGTGAGAGTCGTTATGCCAGGGCATGATGGTTACTTTGGTAGAGACAGTGTAGGTATATGGGAAGCAGGGAGCAAGAGATGAGACTAGGAAGAGGGCGGGGACCCCATCACGACAGACCTGGCAGGCCTGGCAGGCCTGGCTAAGCAGCTTGAACTTAAAGGGCCACACGCAGGAAAGAGGCCTGAGGAGACGTGTGCTCTAGAAACAGCACTCTAGCTGAGGTGAGGAGGGCGTGTTAGCACAAAGGAGGAAAGTTTGGCTTGCTTGGGTGGGAGAGGGATGGCAAACAGTGGAGAGGGGCTTAGAGTCTGGGATAGATGCGGAAGATGGACTGAAAGGATTTAGGGGAATGGTTTTTATATCTTTTATTAATACTACAGTTTGAGCAATAGGACTCTTTGTTCAAAGGAGATCTTACACAAACTCTTTTGATGGTTTGGGCACTGCGAATGCAGGCTTAGATGGGGACAATCAGCATGGTTTCTCTTAGATACTCTCTCTGTCCCTCGTGGCTCTCCAGTGAGTTATCTGGGGGTATTCTTTGATACCTAGGTCATCGTAGATCCCAAGGCATTCTGAACAGTTGTTTGTACTCCAGTCAGGCTGAATTTATGAAAGGGTTTTCAGGGCTCTAGGAAGAAAGCAGGGCAAAAGTGGTACCTAGGCCAGAGGTCAGCAAGAAGAGCTTGTTGGAGGGTCATTGCACCAAGGCTCCTGGCTCTTGGGGTGAATGAGGCTGAAATCCAGACAGTGCTTGGCAGCCTGGTGAGGGTCTGGTCTCCTCCAGAGAGGATGCCTTTTTCTAATTCATCAGGTCGCATTATGCTCTAGCACTGGGTATCTGGGAAGACAGTAGGAAGAGGGGGTGAAGAGCAGGAGAGAATTTAGGAGTGAAATTGGACTCAGATCCCTGCCCCACCCCTTACTAGGTGTGTGCCCTTGTGTAGCTTTCCTTACCTCTTAGGGCATCGACTTCATTATCAAGCAAACATAGATAATACTAGTATCTCATTCAGAGGGATTTTATGAAGGTGAAAGAAGAGAATTTGTATAAAGTGCTTCACACATATTAAGTGCTGCATACATTTTGGCTACTAATATTCTTATTTGTAATCAGAAGAGTGTTCACTCACTCAACACCAGTGGCTTCAGACATCGTATCTTGATAAATTTCTCTTTACGAAGAAAGAACGCCTCTTGGTTCAACAGTGTGAGCATCATTTATTTTTAGTTATGTCCCATAAAGGGAATTCCAGGAATTAACACCAGCCCTGGTTTTTTGAAAATTATTAGGAACTACTTCAGATATAAAAATGGTATGAAGAATAATCTAGTGAGCACGAATATTACGTGACTAAATATTATGGATACGGTTGGAGCTCCTTGTGTGTCCCTCACTGATCATATGTCTGTCCTCCCTCCCGCCTGGAACTTTCCAAGATTCTGAATTTGGCACAAGTATTTCCATGCATGTTTTTATGTTGCTATTCCATTTGGAACTACCCAGAAAATATATCATTTGTTTTTCATTATTTTTACTTTATGTAGAAGACCTCTTACTGTATTTATTCCTTTGCTGCTCACTTCCCCCCCACGTTTATTACGTAGACATTAATATATATTTGTTGCAATACGTGAGGGAGGGAAGGAAAACCTTTGTTAATTATTATGGAGAAGACCGTTGCCTTTTTATTGTAAAATGGAAAGAGTTCATATTTTTTAAATAGTAAGGATATTTGAAATTGACTTTCTGTGTGTTCTACACAGCAAGAAACTCCGATTTTGGAATTTTATCTGATACACGTACAGGCCAATCATGAATCCAGTGTGTCAGTGCTTGCACCTTACTAAACCTGGATTAGATGGCTTTATTGATGAAACTTCCAGAATTTTGTTTACACAACGCTCCCCTGGATTTAGAGACTTGGCGTTTTGACTAGTAAGTGTGAAACTTTCATGAAAAGTAATATGAAAAATAGTTCGGGTCACAAGTGGTTATAAGGAAACACCATGCATCTGGAAACTGTCCTCTCATGTTTAGTCATTTGAGCATGAAATAGTATCCTAGTTTTCATTTTTTTTTTTTTTTTTAAAGATTTTATTTATTTATTTGACAGAGAGAGACACAGCGAGAGAGGGAACACAAGCAGGGGGAGTGGGAGAGGGAGAAGCAGGCTTCCCGCTGAGCGGAGAGCCCGACGCGGGGCTCGATCCCAGGACCCTGGGATCATGACCTGAGGCGAAGGCAGACGCTTAACGACTGAGCCACCCAGGCGCCCCCTAGTTTTCATTTTGAATTCCAGCATCTTATATTTGTGAGGTATGATGTCTTCTCAATAAGTGCGATTGTATAGTTTTTGAAAAGATAGACATGTGTAGTTTATATTCTGATAAATTTGGCAGATTATTACTCCACAGCATTTGCACTTGGGTGTTTGAGAGGAGACCCAAGCATTGTTATTTTAAAAGCAGTATATGGTGTGGACAGGATGACATCGACCCCCATTTTTGCTGCGTGGAATTTGTCTGGCTTTGTGGGCTGATAAAGGATGCCGTGTTTATCTTCCGGATCAAACATGTGGCTGGTCGGTGCTGATATCACATATGGGCTCTGAGATTGCCAGTTGGGGCTCCAGAGACATTGGACATTCGTCATTACATATCACATGAGAGATCGGGGCCACTGGAGGTTTTGACACCTGGCCATGAACCGTGGGGATGGAACTCATCTGGCAAACTGTTATTACCACCATCCCGAGTGAGATGTCCTCATTCTTGAGGTGTCGCCACCATTCACATCTCAGATATTGGTAACAGAAAGTTGCCCGGGGTGAGTTGAGATGATTGACATTGACTGAGCTTCTACTTTGCTATAATTAATGCAGTGTTGACATATTGGCTTGATGTGTGTGTACGCATGTGTGCATGCAGGAATGTAATTGCTGACTTGACTTTTGCTTATCTTCTTCTCTGTAATTACAATATATTTTATCTCGATGTTTAGATTAGACTTGCCATTTTCCCATAAACATTTTCCTATATGTCAGCTACTGTGCCAAGTACAAGGTGCATAGAGATTATTTTACCCTTGAAGAGTTCACAATCCAGGAAGGGAGACAGACAGTGTACTTTGGCAGGTTCTTCATTTGAGTTACATGCAGCAGAGGAACACAAGAGGGAGAGGACTTGAATTTATAGAGGATACATGCTAAGGGAGGCTTCTTGGAGGAGGGGATGTTTGGCATGAGTCTTGCTGGATGAGGAGAAATTTGCCAAATTGAAATGCAAAGAGAATACTACTTGCGAAGGCACAGAATCATGAGAGAAGCGTGAATTTGGGAAGCATGTGTCGGGGTAGGAGGACTGGAGATCCAGGCCTGGGCCAGGTCTTAAAGGACCCTTGTGTCATGATCAGGAGCTTGGATGTTATCTCTTAGGTAGTGCAGAATTAGTGGAGAGATTTTTATGGCAAAGTGGAATGTTTGGATTGGGTTTTAGGAAGAGCTCTCTGGTGGCAGCTTGGGGGAGCTATACCTGAGATGGTGGTGGAAGATAGGGCCCCATTATGGTCTGGTCTAATGCAAAGAGCCTGGGGCTAAGTCAGACTTAGTTTGAGTCCTTGCTCTACCACTTACTGGCTGTGTGACATCGGACAAATGATATACCTTCTCTGAGCTTCAGTTGGCCCTCAGTGAAGTGGGAATGACAGCTTGTCCCTCGCAGAGCTGTCGTGAGGACTAAATAATGTCAGGCCTAGTGCGTGGTAGCTGCTCAGGAAATGCCACTTCCTTTCCTAGTCTCACGTCTGCATTCCTACCCTTCAAACGATGCCTAGAATAGTCTATTTTGCTCTGATATTTTCCCAGCAGCATCTGTCTGGGTCTTGTTCTCCTCAGATGGCTTTGTGGGGTTTACTTTATTTCACTTAGCTTTTGACTCTTCATTTCAACTTGACATAAACAGCAGCTGAAGGACCCGTTAACTTTTTCTTCACCTTCATTGACTGTGGTCTGTAAAGCCCGAAGGTGTTGGCTGTGGATGGCACTGTATCTCGTCTTGCCTTAGATTTTAAGTCCGTTCTTCATGGCCATGCACAGTAATATCTGCAGGCAGGAAATTTGTTTGATGGCACTCTTTTTCCTGTAAAATGCTGAATTTAATTAGGAGTTGATGCCCCATTGGATCCAAACCACACTCACCAGTTTCCAAAAGATGTAATGAGTTAGTTGCTATAAATACCCTGTAGGTTTCATTTCATTTCAGCATTCCTTTTATTGAGTGTCTGCCACATCCAAGCCTTAGGGTTGAGTGATGCAGTGAGCGTTGATTCATGCATGTCCTGTGCCTTCCCCATACTTGCTTTCCACGGTGACGAGAGGCATGTAGACTGCTATGTGATTGAATGAAAGTGGAATTGAATGAGTGATAGCTGAATGAGCAAATAAGCTAGCCAAGGACTTGCTGTAGGAAAGCAAAGGAGGGGGACATTCATCAGGAAGGGATTGGGCAAGCACTTCCTGGAGGGGGTGGCTTTGACACGACTGTTAGAAGTTGAGTGAGACATCTGAAGATGGAGAGGTGGCAAAGGAAGGGGCTTCACTCCAGGCCAAAACAACTGTATAAGCAAAGACACGGCATGTAGTTGAGGAAGAGCACGTTGTTCTTTGTGATCGGAGGATAGATGTATTTGAAGACAAGGCCGAATAAAGGAGCAAGGGTTCTGGATGGCCTTGACTGCCTCATTTGGCAGCATACACTTGACATTGAGGGCGTCCTAGACATTATTTACAGATCATTTTGTCGTGTGTGTGTGTGTGTGAGTGTGTTGTAGTACACGCTCATTATAAGAAACCTGGAAAATATACACAAAATCCAAAGAAGACAGCATAATTTACCCTGGGGAGAAACCACTCAAGTTTTTGGTGAATTTCTTTTCAGTGTTGAATTTATTCAGTGGGGATCATACATGTTTACAGCTATGCTTCTTACATCTTTTCACCTATCATATTGTGAACATTTTTTGATGTGATTCAAATGTCCTTAAAACGTCATTTGTCATGACTGCATACTGTTCAATCATATGGATGTATTGCATTTTATCTAATCGTTCTTTTATTGTTGGCTGTTTCAGAAGTATATAATTCTGTATATGAGGGCTGTGATGAATGACTTGGTAAATCTTTGCATTGTCAGTGAAGGTTTTTGAAGAAAGGCATCGACATGATCCAATTTCAGTTTAAGGACAATCTTTCTGGGGGTACTTTGAAAAATAGATTAAAGAGATGGAGAGATTTGAAGCAGGGGGAAAGAGTAGATGGGAGAATATTCCATTAGTACAGGTAAGATCAGAGACACAGCAAGCAGGTGGCAGTGAGAATGGAGAAGAGGTGGTAGACGAGAAGGACTCCAGGCAGGAAAATGAACAGGAATTAGGATCCATTGTTTGGCAAAGTGTGGCTTCAGAATCACCATTTTGTAAAAAATTGATTCTGAGTCTTGTGCCCCCCACTAGCATTGCTGAGTAAGACCCTCTGTGGGTGGGCCCTGATTTTTGATGAGCTCCCCGACTATTGTGCACACTAATGTTCGAGAACCACTTACTTAGGCCTATGGGTTGTTGGATTGAGGGCCTCGGTTTTTTGTTGGCTGGTGGCCAGAGGCCACCCTCAGCTCCTTGTCATGTACATGGGCCTTCCCAACATGGCTACTTGCTTCCTCAGAGCCAGCAAGGGAGAGTCTCTTAGCAGGAGGGATGTACATTCCAGTGCACTGCAATCGTACACACGATCATGTAGGTCCTGTCACCTTTGCGATGTCCTATTGGTTAGAAGCAAGTCATAGGTGTCCCCCACACTCACGGGGCAGGGATTGTATAAGGGCAGGACACCAGGAGGCTGGGCTCCTGGCGACCACCTTAGAGTCAGACCCCCACAGAGTGTGGGAGGAATGGGAGATGGTGAGTTCAGTTTTTCACATGTGACCTCGAAGGTACTTGTGGGCAGAGGTGGATTTATTATGAATAGAAATTTCAGCTTCAAAGCCCTGTACTTGCTTGGCCCCTTCCAAGGCCATATGACTAATTTTATCGTCAGAATTTTGTATTCTATTTCTAAAAAGAGTCTCAAATCGGAAAAGCTTTAGGCCTCACAAAACATAGATCTGCCCCCGCCGGTGGGAGATGTCAGGTAGGCAGTTAGCTTCTCGGGTCTGGAGCTTAGCAGAAAGGTCAGTCAGTGCTCATCCAGCGCCTGGGTAGCCCATTGCAGGAATGGGAAAGCTGTCCATTGCCACCAAGCATAGCAGGTCCCCAGAGCCCAGCTTCCGGTGAGTTCTTTGCTCTTGTTGGAGAAGTCTTGGCTGCCCAGAGCTCACCATGACAAACAGCCCCTAGCTGTGGCTTGCGACACCTTGGCCTAGCAGCTGTTACCAGGAGGTGGTCATTAGCAGGGGGAAATCCCTAAATCATTATCCCAAGCACTTTCTGAAGAGTGTAGAGGACACGTTCCAGAAGACTATGTTTGTATCTGGTCCAGCATTCTTCGGGAGCTCATGCTAAGCAAAGAGGAGAAAATAGAAGTCTCGGGCAAGTGTTTGCCACGCTCGTTTCTACGCATCTGTTCTCCACTAGGCGTCTGCATCTCCAGGGCCAATGTGCCTTTGGGTCCAGGCTCCTGTGCTGTGACCAGCAAGAGCCTTTGAATGTTTCTGCGTTTCTTTCTGTATTCAGGACCTTACAGGTTCTTAGCCCAGGATGGTGAGTCAGGGAGTCCACATTTAGCTACAGTCTCTGGGAGATAACTCATGGAGGACAACCTAGCAAGTCAAATAAGTCACATCCCTCTACCTCCTGTCATCTGAGTGCTGGGGGATGGCTTTGCCTAAGGTGGGGAGTTGAGGGGCTTTTCTTCTAGTAGGTACTTGACCAGCACTTACCTGGCAGGGTTTGAGATTCTCCATCTAGAACACATGAGCTGTGTGATGTGTGACGATGCTGGACAAACTGCTTAACTTCTCTGAGTCTCAGCTTTGTTATCTGGAAAATGGGCACAATAATAATACGTATCTGAAAAGGTTGCCGTCACGCTTCAGTTAGATTTTCCCAGAAGGTTCTTAGAACAGCGCCTGGTACAAAGTGTGTGCTGTAGGTGTTAAATTTTGTGATTACTGACGTGCATATGAAAAGAAGTGCTCAGTGCATTCTAGCTGTTTCTGGCTCCTGGTTTCTCAATCAAAGGACACGAAAAGTACAGCTGTTGTCATGTCCTTAAATGCAGAGCTGGGGTGGGGCCCAGGGCTCCTGACTAGTTGCCGAGTCGTTTTGCTGTTGCAGTCCCAACTTTTAGTCTCTTAAAGCCTTTGCTTAATGAAAAGAAATTGAGCTTTTTGTTGTTCCGGGCTTATTGTAGTTTAGGAAGCGCATTTTGATATTGGGGACCTCTCGAATTGACAAGCAGTGATTGTCTGAGCACTCTCCTCCTCAGGTAGGAAGGGCAGAAGAGCCCTTGTTCGTAATTGTTTCTTTCCACCGTCATGGTATATATTCATCCAGCCCTTTCCTGAAACAATGGACGTGTCCTGGATACCTCTCTGTTGCTGATTTGGGGTTGATAAATACACGGCTTCGTTGCTGCTCCTAAAACGGTGAGTTATTGTATGCTTTGTGAGCAGCACAAAATGTTCTGAATAGGAAACCTCCTGGTAACTCTAAGTAGGGCAATTTTGAGCCCCCGTCGTCCACTCCTGCTCATGTGCTTGCGTTCTGTGTAGCCAGAACCCTGTGTCACTAACACCTGTCCTAGGAAGTCCTGTTACCTCCAGGACCCACGGACATGCCAACCAGGGTTAGTCAAGGGGTGTTAGGTCCTCGGTAAAATGAGAAGACCTTTTCTGTATTTGTGTTTTGTTTTTTTTTTCCCTCAAGATGGCACCTGGGTTAGTTTCCTAGGATTGCTAGCAAATTACCATAAATTTGGTGGCTGAAAACAACAGAAATTCATTGTCTCACAGTTCTGGAGGCTAAACATCTAGAATTCGAGGTGTCAGCGGGGCCATGCTCCCTCTGACGACTCTAAGGGGGAATCCTTCCTTGCCTCTTCTAGCCTCTGGCATTGTTGGCCATCCTTAGCATTCCAGTCTTGGCTCCCATCTTCCCATGGCCTTCTCTCCTCGATGTGTGTCTCCTTTTTCCCCGTGACCAAGTGTCCCTCTTCTTATAAGGACACCAGTCATTGGATTAGGGTCCACCTTAATCCAGTATGACTTCATCTTACCTTGATTACATCTGCAAAGACTCTGTTTCCAAATAAGATCATATTCACAGGTACTGAGATGTCTTAGTTCGGGTGGCTATAACAGAATACCATAGTCGGGGGGACTTCAATAACAAATATTTATTTCTCATAGTTCTGGAGGCTGGAAGTCCCAGATCAGGGTGCCATCATGGTCAGGTTCTTGATAAGGGTCCTCTTTCTGGTGTATGGACAGCTGTCTCCCCACTGTCTCCTCACATGGTGGAGGTGGTAGAGACACCACCTTGTCCCTTGTAGAGACACCAGTCCCGTCATGGCGAGTCCACTCCAGTGACCTCATCCAATCCTAATTACCTCCCAAAGGGGAGACAACATGCATGGGGGTTAAGATTTGAACACATGTTTTTCGGGGACACAGTTTGACCCACAACAGTAGGTATACCCCTTTCTTTCTTATTTTTCCTATTCTATTTTTTAAAAAAGGAAAACTCCCCTCAACCCCAACAAGCTAATGGTACAGGAATAACTTGACTTGTAAGTTAGGATGAAAAGTCATAGACTGCTAGAGCATGAAGAGGAAGCTCTAGAAGATACCATCCATTTCTTTTATTTTCTAACTGAGGCCTAGTGGGAGGAGAGTATTTGGTTATGGTCAGAAATCTGGTGAGGGGTAGAACGAGTCATCAATCTCCTTAGGTTTCCTAACTCTCAGGTCAGGTTTTTTTTTTTTTTTTTTCATTACTCCTTGATAACGATGCTGATGGTTGTGGTTGAAAACTTTCATGTGGCAACAGTGCATTGAGGCAAATTCCTGTAAAACCAGAAATAGCTGGGAAAGTGGGAGCCAAGGTTGGTCCTGCCAATAGTTGGAGTTCTTGGCTGTCTATTGGGGAGGGGGGAATTGACAGCCAAAAGCCCTGCCAGGTTCCCAACTCTGTCTTCTGCCCATTTCAGCTCAATGCATCAATATTTTTATTGAGCTATTAACCCGAACGAGGCCCTGGGGATTTGCTGATGAGAAGAGTAAACACTGTCCCTGCCCTCACAGAACTCACAGTCAAGCAATGGCTGAAACAGTGCTAGACTCAACTCATTTATCTGAGAGCTGGGAGAGGAGAAGGGCCTGACAGGGGCACCCAGTTCAACTGGAGGTGGGGGAGCTGAGGCCCAAAAGATGATTAGGAGTTATCCGGAAAATGAGGAGTGGAGAGCACTTGGAGGTACAGGAGTGTGTTCCCGACAAAGGGAATGTGTGCGTGATGGCTTGGAGGTGAGCAAGAACAGCACAACATGGAAGGACTGAATGGAATTCAGTTAGGGTGAAGCACAGTGTATGGGGGGGGGGGGCGGGCGTCACGAAGAGCTTTGCAAACTTTATTTCAGGGATTTGATTGGATTTCCCCTGAGGCAGTGGGAAGTTATTTCAGGGGGGTCTAGGTGTGGAGTAAGCATTCAGGATAGGGACTCCAACCCCCAAATGAGAATGAGCAGAGCTTTATTCTGAATAAAGAAAGCATCAGGATATCTCCATTCAGGGTAGAGCCACTTTCCGGTCTTTTACTCTCCATATATGTGGGTTCACAATTAGCTCCAGCATCTGCCTCAGGCCCTGGAGCTAGAGACTTCCCTTGAGAGTGTAGTGCACAGGTTGTAGTCTGTGGTCCTGTGTGTGCGTGCGTGTGCGTGCGTGTGCGCGTACGCACCCTTATGCTGGCCCACACAGGAACACTTAAAGCCTAGTACATATTAGTCTTGTTTTTTAACTTAATAGCCTTGGTAATTGCCCCAGGGCCTCTTCCATCTTTTTGCAATAGTTTGCTCTGAGCTTAGAGTTTCTCTGGATCTACTTTTACCTTCCTGTGCAGGATTTGAGCTACGGCTTCCTCTTTACCTGTCGATCTGAGCCTCTGTGCTTTTTCCATCTCCAGGGAATTCCTCAAATTCTAGTACAGGGAGCATCCTCTCGTCTCCCAGTTGTTCACAGTGCTGCAGTTAGATCCTGTTAGGCAGTGGAGATTAGTTCATCGCCTTTTTAAACAATTATTGTTCCCCTAAAGAGCCCTTTTTTCCCTAAACCACCCCCCATGGAATTTTTTTTTTTTTAAGATTTTATTATTTATTTGAGAGAGAGAGAGGGATAGAGCACAAGCAGGGGGAACAGCAGAGAGAGAGGGAGAAGCAGGCTCCCCGCCGAGCAGGGAGCCCGATGCGGGGCTCGATCCCAGGACCCTGGGATCATGACCTGAGCCGAAGGCAGATGCTTAACCGACTGAGCCACCCAGGCGCCTCCCCCCATGAAATTTTAATACCAGAGATAGGCTGGGCTGCATTTCTCTTTGTATATTATATGTATATCTGTGCTTCGTATATAAAAAGAATAAGGCTTAACTTACATTTTTATAACATGCAGGATTAAGAATGACATTTTAAAGATAAAAGTCAAATTAACAATTAAAAAGCTACTAACAATAAACGTATTTGTTTATTTGTAGTTGCAGAGTAACTTTTATATACTTAAAAATTGCAATGGGTCAAATTGCATATGTAGCTTTCCAATTTATAGAAATGTGTAATAATAGTAACAATGTGACCAGATTTTAAAAAAATCGTTCTAAATTGTTTTTCTAGTAAAAGCAAACAAATGGAAAAAAATAAATTCACTTCTTAAAAACACTTCCAGTGAACTTTTAACTATTCCTTGATCTGGGAAAATACCTTCTAATTTAATTGGCTGCTAGATATTTACTCAGATCTCGCCTACAGTTTCTTTGCATTTGACATAATTAGTGATTAAATAGTGTACTAAAATATAAATCGAGGACCAAATGTAAATAATATTCCCAAGGCAGCCAACGGCAGCTAATAGGCACTCACATGCCACCTCTTGCTATATAATTTCTAGGATGAGCAATCAATCCAAAGAAAGTCTTCCAATCACAACTATGTATTGATCATAGTTTTGTAGTACTGATCTTGCATATGTTTTTTGTATCATCTATGAATTAATTGTCAATGCTGCTCATCTGATAGCCAAGAAAAGCCAATGGGAGAAATGAAATTCTAAGCAATAAGATTTTGTTAAGGAGGGTGAAGTTCAGAGGACCACAAGCCATTGTAATATGTAAGTTTTTTTTGCTTCCCTCCCTAAGAAACAACTTTCACCCTCTTGGAGTCTGTATTGCCTCCAGGAGACTGCATGGTTTATCGGATTATATCCTCTTAGGAGTCTTAATTCCCTAATATATAGGGCCTAGGAAAGCTGGGTATTAAAAGGATATAGGGCAGAAGATCAGAAAAGATTCAGGGCATGAACCATTGTCCAAGCAGGGTACGGAAACAAGGGGACTCAGCCTACTTCAGGGGGCAGATGAGGGTTGTTTTCCAACAGGAAAATGGAAGGTGCACTATTTGATAAGAATCCCAAGCCACCACTTCCAGACAAAGCCCTTCTCTTCCACACCAACTCATCTACCTGTGCCCCAGGGAGGAAGTCACTGTGGATAGCTGAGTTTGACTATTTGCCCTTTAGGTACCAAAGGAGTTTTAATGTGAAAAATTTGAGCAGGTATCTTTCTCAAATGTCCTAGTCACCACTTGAAGCAAATACTGCTGAATATAACTTACCTTTTATTGGAGGCTTAAAATCTTCCTAAGAAGAATCAGTTCTTGAGGTGTGAGGCACACTTTATCTGCCAAATGGTCTGAGACCACTCTGGGTTCTTGGGCTGATGTTTCTGAGTTTTGTTTTTGTTTTTGTCTCCTTTCCTGGCAGGCCAGTACCTGTCTCTTTGACTTGTTAGTGGCTTACTGGTAGCACTCATTCTCCTCGCTGTCATTTGATGGTTCTCAGATTTCAGATGGAGATCAGTAGCCAACCCTGTAAAAACTTTGTATAAAGTAGGAGCAAGGAAGTTCTCGGTGAGGGGCTGTCCTGTGAATACATTTTGTAGGACTGTGTGTGTGTGCGTGCACGTGTGCTCATGTTCTGCTCCTCTCCCTGTTATCACCTGAGCTCTGCATTGGTGAAATGCACAAGTAAGTTTTGTGCTGGATAAGCAAGTGATTGGTGTACTGTCTTCTCAGAAGAGTTTATAGAAAGTGTACATACGAAGAGGTTTATCTCAATGGGCCACTCAAGACTACTTTTGAAGGGCTTCGGCCTTGAATCGGGCTACAAATTTCCAATTCATAAAAAAAGTAACCCATGGGAGTACTAGGTTGTTTTGTACATGGTGGTATGTACCTGCTCAAGTAATCTTTTTCAAGTAGAATTATCCAATGGTGTTATTAAGAAGTGCTAATTAACATTTGGTTCGGAAAATGTAATTACTTGAATGGGAATTTTGACCCAGATACTTAGCTGCTATTCTTAGGCCATTTTTCACTTAAACACACTTTTCTTTCACTAAACATACTAACCAGATATAATGTTCGTAGCCCTTATAAGTGTGAGCACTTTAAATTTTCAGCATTTGTCAAAATCAAGTCCTTGTGTATTGACCCTGTGTCTGTGTAACGAAGTATTCTCAGTGTAACACAGTATGTGGGGCCTCTTGATGTCAATTCCATGTTTCTAGTTTAATTTTTAAACCTTTAATCTTATGTATCACAATAGTATATATTACATAGATAGGTCTTGAAATGGAAAACCTTTGAAATGGTGCAAATTAATGATGTATTAAGTATCACGATTTGAAGAAGGCAGTGAAAACATCCTGAAAGAATAGAGGAAGAGTAAAGAAAGGAAGAAAAGCGAAGAGAGACAAAGAATCCTCAAGGGGAATAATAGGGCTTTGCAAGTACATTGCCAAATCACCAAGACTGACAGCAGAAAAGGTCAAGGCCATTTTAACATTGCAGGAGACGAAATCCAGGTTGCCTTTGAGAAGTAATGCTGTTTTGACTAACTCAGAATTCTACTAAAGATTTGCTGTTGGCGACAAAAGGGAATCACAGCAGGACTGAGGCCCGCTACCTCATTGTCTGACAGATTCTTGTGTTCTGGGCAGGGCGGGTCAGGACCCTATTGGGTCTGTCCCCAGGAATGTCAAAATACTCTCTAGGCATCCAAGCCTCTGGGGATTGTCAAGGCCTGTTGTGCGTTGAGGGCTAAACTGACATTAGGGACTCACTCATTACTGCCAACAGCTCAATTACAAGTCCCCCAACGTGGCTGAAACTTCTTGGCCTTTCAGTGTTAAAGATGGACACACCATATTTATTTGTTTCTGTTTTTCGACAGACTTTGTGTTGCTTTACCATAATATTTCATGGTTTGTCGTAACCACTGGCCACTGACAGTGGAGAGCCCGTTTACATCGAAGCATGCTGGATCGGTGCTGATTTGGGAAGAGTTCTTAGGGTAATTATATTCAGAGTCATTTTTTCCCCTTTATTCATTTGGAAAAAAGGTGGCCTTTAGGATTTCTTGTGTAGGCTGCATACACCAAACATGCCCTCTCACTGGGAAATTCTATCCTTCTTGCTGAGAAATTTTAGCATTAAATTATAGTCCCGAATTATAAGGAGGCAATTCCTGGATAGCATTTGAATAGGCAGGTGTGTGTTCTGTATGGGGCTGACCATGGGGGTGGGGTGAATAAGGAAACGGGGGCAGAGTGGGAGGAAGGTAGGAGCTGAGAAGAAAAGCGGTTATCATCCACTTCTGTCTTTCATTTCCTCCAGGCTCACACATTTGGCAAGTAAGCGTGTAAGTAGAGAGCCTTCTGTGAGCCCAGGGCATCCCCCTGTGAAGGGAGTCCTTGGCTACTCATCTGCATCTGCAGAAAGAAGGGAGGATGTTCCCACGATCTGGGGACCTACTGTGTGCCAGACACTTCCACACATGCTCCGTGTATTCTCCCTGAAATTCATATCCAATCAGAACCCCAGAATGGGGCTTTCTTTGGAAATAGAATCCTTGCAGTTGTAATCAAGTTAAGATGAAGGCCATACAGAATGAGGGCAGGCCCTAAATTCAGTAACAGGTGTCTTTATAAGGAAAACGAGATTTGGAGATAGACACCTCCAGGGCCCTGTGGAGATGGGTGCAGAGATTGGAGTTAATGCAGCTACAAGCCAAGGGACCCTACAAGTTGCCGGTAACCACCAGAAGCTCAAAGAGGCTGGAGGAGCCTTTGGAGGAAGCATGGCCCTGCAGACACCTTGATCTCAGACTTCTGGCCTCCAGGACCGTGAGGGAATGCATTTCTCTTGTCTGTGGTATTTTGTTACGGCAGCCCTAGGAAACCAATACATTCTGTAAAAAAGGCCTGAGGATGACCCGGGTAGGTGGATCCTCTCAGATGCCATTTGTAGACTGAGAAGCTGAGTTTTCTGCCTCACTTGCGGCACAGATATTTCGTGAGCACCTGCGATGGGCCAGGTACTTGGAGGGTTATAGGTGGCTAAGTGTGGCCCTGGCCCCCAGGAAGCTCCCTGAGTGTGTATATGGCGTCGTGATCACTTCCTCTATATTGCAGGGAGGGGGAGCGCTAAATGGAGTTGGATTTTCCTCAGAGGCCCTGTAACACTAGGCTGTTAGTCCTGGGCTGTCTTTATCGGTTTATAGGCTTCTTTGATCGGCTTTTTTGGGTGTCTCTTCTTGATTCAAAGAAGACTAACAGGAGATAGGCCAGTCTGAGGAAATCCAGATGGAGATGTGCTCCCTCCCCCAGCTCCTCTCACCTGATTCTTTCCTCACCCACAAAAGTTGAGGGGACAATAGCTTAATTTTCCTTCGAGAGAGTGTTAGGATCTAGGAAGGTTTCTTAGGCTGGTGACATTTCATGCAGATTTTGAGGAATTTCTCTGGTGGGAGAAGGGAGGGAGGCAGAGGGTGGAGGCATCCTTGGTGGGGAAGGCATTTCAGGTGGAGGACAGAGTGGGGAGGGGAAGGTGCCGGGGCTGGCAGGGGCTGGGCTACCGCACAGCTGGGGTGTACGTTGTGTGGCTTTGTCGGGAGTGGAGGGAGAGGAGGAAGAAAGCGAGGTTGAGGCCATGATGAGCAGTTTTTTTCTTTTTTCCTGTTTTTAACATCTTTATTAAAGTATAATCGACATAAAACAAACAGCATATATTTCAAATGTATACTTTGATAAGTTTTGCTGTCTGTGTACGCCGTGAAAGCATCACCACAGTCAGGACAGTGAGGGAGTCTGTGAAGTCCTACCTTTTCTAATTACGTATCTGTGTAAGACTGAACTTTCGTCACGCGCCTCAGCTATAACAACCTATCCCAGCGAGTCGAATGCAGAAGCAAGTGTGAAAATCCAGCTATCCTCTATTAAAGCAGACATGAAAGAGATTTGCAAAAACACAAACCATTGGTACTCTTGCCTCCATTTTTGGTTGTTTTAAAAAATATGGTTGTTCTCAGTAAAATGTGGTTATTTTTAATAAAAATTGTATTTATGTAACCACGTAATTCTTTATATTAACATGTAGTAAGTAGGTTTATAATGCCTAACTTTAAATGTATTAATACCTGAATAGATTATGAACTTTCAGTTTTAATTTATTTTTTCAGTTATTTATTCATTCATTCATTCATTCGTTCATTCATTTAAGTAATCTCTACACCCAACACGGGGCTTGAACTCACGATCACGAGATCAAGAGTCACATCCTCTTCCCACAAAGCCAACCAGGCGCCCCTCAGTTTTAATTTCTAGTGTGATGAATATTGACAGATATAACCCATATAAATAAATGCCCTTTGGGCTCCTCAGTTATTATTTGTTTCAAGAAATTGTCCTGTTTTTCCCCCTGCCACCTCTCAATTATTTTTAAGAATCTGAGATCACAGCATTTGAGGATTGTTGCTATAGAGGGCTTTGAATGCTATGCTGAGGTTCATGGAATTTTTTTTTTTTTTTTTTTACCTAAGTAGTGGGGACGAATTGAAGATCTTTCCAGCAGAGGAGTGATGGGCTCTGCCTTAAGTATAGAAGGATGCCTCTGGCAGCATAGAGATGGGGAAGACCGCAAGTGTTCAAGCATGGGAGGAGAACCTGCCCAAGGGACCTGGCCATGGGGCTGGCGGGAAGTGCTCTGCCTTAAGGGATAGTCAGGACAGAAGGTACAATCCCAGGATATTGTTCTCAGAGTATGTGGTAGTGAACTGGCCCCCCAGAAAGGGGAGGGTCTCAGGCAGTGGTTAAGAGGGAAGCAGCTTCTTAGTTCCAGGGTTTCTGGCTAGCATGTAACAGCTCTTCCAAACTAGGGGGCCTATTACCTGGGCATGAGTAATGTGGAATCAACAGCCCAGATTACCAAATAAATATCCAAACATGAATGTGCTCAGAGACCCTGGCTCCATCCTCAAAATCTGCATAGCAGGGTTCTCAGAGGCAGGAAGTCCCCCAGTGGCCTTTTAATCTCATGGGTTCCTTGTACTGTCCATCCAGCTTTTCCAACTTAGAGGGGAGGTAGTGTTTGCATTGCTGAGCCCTAGCTTTGCCAGTGTGTTGTTTCATTATTATTTTGAATGGCCTGAGACCACTCTCCAAATGCTCATTCTTCTTTCCATTAAAGAAAGACCTCTGCTTGCCAATATCGCTTTAGCTTTAGCCCATGTTCTATGGGGATGATGGCAATTAGCACCACCACAATGAAAACATTTTGATGAGTGCTTATTCTGTTCTTTTCATATAATACTGTATTTAATCCTCATAAAACCTATGAGGGTGGTATTCTTTTTATTCCATTGTACATGTGAGGAGGAATCCAAGGCTCAGAGTGGTACCACCACTTGCCCAAGGTCCCGTGGCTTGAAAGTGGCCACACCTGGCATTGAACCCTGGTGGACTGGTGCCAAGTCCTCTTTCTTAGCCACTGAACTATACCTGAAAACCACAAATCACTTCTTCCCCCAAACAGTTAAGAGTTAGAGAGGTCTACTATTTAGTGGCGGATTTGGAAGAACCATGTACTTAATTAAAGTTTTCTTGGAGAGAGTACTTTGTTATTCTCTGGAAGTTTGCACCTTGTCTATTTTTATTGTGTGCAGTTCCATTTATGATGTTTTTATGTGGTTGTGTTTTTATCTTTCCCTTTCTGCGAGCTGTCATTTTTATCTATAGAACCTATAGCTGATTATGCCATTTTCTCACATGACAACGAAAATATTGACAATAAACTTCTCAGTCATTGCTTGCAGCTTAGAAAAAAATGTAGTAAAACACATTTATCATAACTCTGTTTTGGGTACTATCTGTCTTCATATTCAGGTGACAGATGCACTTGTGAAGAATGGGTGTTTACAGCACTGATTTAGATCTCAAGGAAGGAAGGTGGTGGTCTCGCTTAGCCTGTGGGCTCCTCAGCAGAGCCTGTACCTTGAGTTCTTGAGCCCTGCAAAGTCTTAATTTGGCCTGAGCTCCAGGGAGCTCTTTTTCTGGTTCTCAGACTAATCCGTGTATCGGTCCCAGGGTGCACTAGACCCGTGACCTTATGTTCACAGAAGTGCATATGGCTTGAGGTGCGTCATCAGGCACATGCTTTTAGCAGCCGGTTAACAAATCTTGACTGAGTACCCACTATGTGCTTATTAGCACCAGAGTACTGAATTAGATAGATATGATCTCCATCTTCATGGTTTATTAGGGGAAACAGAACATCAAAGAGCTAAACAGAAACCCATTAATAAGAGAAGTGGAGAAAGGCTGCAGAGAAGATGCACAAGACTGGGAGGGCTGCCCTAGTCTAGGGATTCGGAGAAGGCTTCCCCAAGAAAGCAACTTTTCAGCTGGAATGGGAAGGATGTGGCGGGGTTGATCTCTGATGAGAAGGGAGGAGAGCATTGCTGGTGGAGGGATCCACAGATGAGAGGGCCCATCAGTGGAGGAAACAGCAACATGCTAGAGACCTGCAAGTCCAGCACGGCTGGAGCAGGAGAGTGAATGGAGGGTGGCCCGAGATGATGCTGGCTTTGCACCTTTTCTATGGCAATGGGAAGTCACTAAAGGAGTGTAGGCCTGGGGTAACATGATCCGATTTGCATTTACATTTTGTAAAGGGCAATGCGGTTACTATTCATTCCACAAATAATTAATGAGCATTTACTACATTGCAGTGTTTGTCCTGGGTTCTGGGCATAAGTCAGGGAATAAAACAGACTAAAAAAGTCCCTGCCCTCATGGGATTTATATTTGCGCGTGCGTGCGTGTGTGCGTGTACGTACCTGCGTGGTGGGGGAGGTATAGTAAAGAAAGCAACAGGTACTTATAGAGAAGCAGCAGTGGTCCGGGAGTGTGCCCTGGGGGAAAGGGTGCCTGTTTACATAGAGCCGTGATGGAGGAGCTCAAGCTGAAGGCCGTGTTTCAGCAAAGGCCTGAAGGAAGTGAGAGACGGAAGCCTGACGGAAAAGTGTCCCAGGCAGATGATAGCAAGGTACAGAGGCCCTTAGGAGGGAAAATAATGGGGATGTTCAAGGCCCAGCGACAAGTCCAGGGCGGTTGGAATGGAGTGAGCAAGGGAGAGTGGTGGGAGCTGAAATCCCTGAGATCGTAGGGACCCAGGTCATGGGAAGTCTTGTTGACTGGGATAAGGATTTCAGCTTTCCCGCTCAGTGAGAGGGGAGCCATCGGAGGAATGATGTCAGCTGCATGTTGGCTTGACAAGGTCAGTCTGATTGCTGCCCACCCCTGTATTCCCTGGCCGCCCTGTTGTGGACAGAAGGAGATGACAACTTGGACCAGGGCTTTGTGGGTAGGAGGCAAGCTCCGAATGACTTAGTACAGAACGGATTTGTAGAAGGGGAGGAAGAGAAGCAGGGAGACCTGGGAGCAGCCTGCTGCGTGAGTGGGGGCCCTGGGGATGGAGCGGTGCGGGCAGGTCTGAGAGAGAGTTAGAGCACAGAGCTGACCCACAGGACTCGCTGATGGGTGGGATGTGGGGAGTCAGGGTAAGACTCCCAGGTTTCTGATTGGAGCAACTGGGTGATATCATTTACTGGAAGCACTAGACAGAGCAGTGAGTAAGGTGGGTGCCTGATTCCACTTTGAATTGGGGTTAAGCTGGAGATACCTGTGAAACCTGAAAGGGGAGAAAAAGAGTAGCTCATTGGATGGATAAGTCTGGACTTCAGATGCATGGTGCATGCTGGAAATGTAGATTTGGACCTTGACGATGAAGATGTGAAGGCCAAGTTAAGCCATGGATTATGGATGAGCTTGTACAAGAGTAGAGTGTGCAGAGAAAAGGGCATGACCCAAGTTGAGGAACACTCTTTTTTTAATGTTGGGAAAAGCAAAATCGGTAAGACAGAAATGAAATGTCCAAGGGAGTGGAAGGAAAATCAGAATGATGTCCTTCACAGAAGCCAAGTGTTTCAAGAAGAGCAGTTGCCGGGCGCCTGGGTGGCTCAGTTGGTTAAGCGACTGCCTTCGGCTCAGGTCATGATCCTGGAGTCCCGGAATCGAGTCCCGCATCGGGCTCCCTGCTCGGCAGGGAGTCTGCTTCTCCCTCTGACCCTCCTCCCTCTCATGCTCTCTGTCTCTCATTCTCTCTCAAATAAATAAATAAAATCTTTAAAAAAAAAAAAAAAAAAGAGCAGTTGCCTTGGTCTGTTGCTTTAGTGCCTTTGTAGATGCTGTGCTTAGTACCTGGGCTTCCCTTCTCACCCCGCCCTGCAGATTTCTCCCACATTGGGCCTCATTTTACCTTTTGTGCCTATCAGCTAGTACAGTGCCTGGCATGTAGTTCTACTTCAGTGCTTGTTGAGAAAATGGATTAATGAATCTGTAATAGACCCACAGTGATGACAGGTCTTACTACGTTTAAATTATCTTTTTCTTTAAGGTACATACGAGAATCATTTTAAGATAAGCAGAACAAACACTTTCTCCCCCTTTCAGTCACCATTGTACAATTCTGGAAGCCTGACCATTCTTAGTACCTTTAATTGGCTGCCCTCCTTTGTGTAGTCTACTTTCAACGCTGTAAGGAATTTGACACTTCGTGTAGTAAGCTCTTTTAAAAAATATGCTAACATTTTGTTGTATTTTGAGTGATCTGACCATTCCCAAGTGTCTCTGGATACAAGTGAGGACACATAGCTCATGCCTATTTTTGTGGATTCCCGGGTGTTTCTTATAGTTCTTTGTAGATAGTGAGGTGCTCAGTAAATCTTTGCCTGACTTGCAGGGTAGGATGGTGACAGCTCTGTATTGATTAGTAACGAAAGTGATTTTGTATGGACAAGCTCAAGGGTTGGACTCAGAAGACCTGGGTCAGAGTCCACACTGCCTCATACCAACTGTGATCTGGACGAGTCGCTTGACACCCTTGAACCTCAGTTTCCTCTAATCAGAAGCGAGGGGCTCACACCTCACTCAGGAGGTATCCAGGAGGATCAGATGAGGTCGTGCAGGCGAAAGTGCTTTGTAACCTGGAACTTGGTCCCCCATGGAAGGTATGCCTGTTATTGAAACCCCAGCCAGAACATTCTGAGGCCTAGGGAGACAGGAGCCTTACCCAGCCTGTGCCAAGATGTGACGTATTGAGTTTTGGTAACTACTTCAATCCCCTGCGCACTTAGGTCTATATGGAGGGAGCTGTTCTTGTGAAAAAGGCTGATGGGCTAGGGGCCACAGAACTTCTCTTTGGACCCAGTGTGGACCTGCCGTGACCACACTGTTTTTGTCCTTAGTGCAGAAATAGCCCCTGGGTTTGGGGGGGAGGGACAGACTGGCTAGATCCCGCTGCCTTGTTTCTTCAGCTGGCCTTCTCTACTTCCACACAAGCTTCTCTAAGGCAGTGAGAGAGGTGGGTAGTGACTTGGGTGTTGTAGTCGAGTAGAAGTGGGTTTGAATCCCATCTTTATGACTTATTGGATGTTTGGGCTTGAGAAAGCTACTTAACCCCTCTAAGCCTGTTTGCTTCTCTGCACCATGGGGCTAATACAACTCCCTACCTCACAGGGCTCTTATGAGAAATAAAAGAAATGATGCATGTAATGTGCTTAACACAGTGCCTGGTGCACCCAGCAAGTGCTTAATAAACAGTGGTTGTCGTTGTTATTATTGTTGATGTCAATTCCAGTGGGTCCTTTCAACTTTGCATCGGGAAAGGACTATCCCTAGAGTTCATCTTGGGGCAGGAGAGCGAGGGAACGTCCACTGTTGAACCCTTACTCTATGACACAGTCTTCAAGGATGGTGACTGGAACTTGTTCATCTCCGTATCCCCAAGGCCCAGGGTAGTATGCTGGCCAGAGCAGGCACTGAATAGAAGGCAAAGAACTTGAACTTGAACTGGATACATAAAGGTTGCTTCACAGTGATTTGGAAACTTTTCCCTGAACATCCATGACACCCAGCTCATTAGATGAGTCAGTGCATAGGCTCAAAGTCAGCTCTATCATTGGGTATGAGGGTCGACACAATCAGAATGTTTTTGTGAGGAAGTTGGCAAAGGTGAATGAACGTTCCCAAAGTAGGGCCTGAGGACCCGGGAGCTTCGGCTGCTTCCAGCTTCCCACCCCTGGGCCAGGTCCCAAGTGGACCCCTTTGGTGGGCTTGGTCTGCTTAGCCTGACAGGCACAGCTATGCATGTGGCATGTGCCCGAGGTCTGTGTGGTGGTGAGGGCTGTAACAGCCATCGCCCTGCTAAGTGGCGGACTCAGGAGAGTGGCTGCAAATCAGAAGAGGACCTAGCAACTTCCACATCAGGCAGTGCATGAATGCCTCTTGAGAACTTTTGGAAATTTCTTTGGCATGTGTCCTGCAAGTTGAGTAGCTTCTGTGGGTGTGTGTGTGTTTGTCTAGCCATGCTGTTTCTTCCGCCCGAATCCACTCGTGAGATGCTCGTGTAATCCTCAGTGGGTAGGCTGTTGTGGAAAAGTGCATAAGGCAGCCGGAAGTTCAAATCCTGGTCTTGCCATTTTACTGGACATGTTGTTTAACCTCTCAGCCAGTTTCTTGTCGACAGTTAGAACAGTAATGCAGACATTGTGGAGTGATGGTGAAAAGTCATGGGATTGCCAGGGTAAATTGACTACTTAAATGTCTGACATTTATTCATTCTTCCTACACTTACTGAATGCCTCCTGTGGGCCAGGCTCAGTGTGAAGTGTTAGAGATTCTGCCGAGAAGAGTGAGCGCAGCAGGCCTGACAGCTGTCCTTCAGAAACCTGCTTACAAGGTGGGTCCTTGGCTGGTATCAGGGAATTTGGATTTCAGGAGGGTTCCCACCATTCTCTAAATGATAAGAAGGCTCACTGTGCCTAAACTGTTTGTGCAAACAATGTGGTTTATGCTGAATTGAGGGAGTCTGAAATTTTGATAGGTGCTTGGCAGAGTGTCTACATTACTGTCCCCAAAGAGAAACCTTGGACATTTAGTCGAGTGAGTTTCCCTGGTAGACAGCATTTCACTTGACTAGTCGCAACTTGTAGCTGTAGGAATTAAGCATGTTTAGTGTGACTTCCCTGGTAGAGGACTCTTGGAAGCTTGCATCTGGTTTTGCCCCTGGACTTCACCCCAGGTGCTTTTTCACCCTTGGCCGATTTTGCTTTGTATCCTTTTGTTGCAATAAATTACAGCTGTGAGTGCAACAATCTGTGGAGTCCTGTGAGTCCTCCTAGCAGATCTTTGAACCTGGGGGTGGTCTTGGGGACCTCTGGCCCATGGATAAATGTAAATGTAAGGCACTTTCTTTGCCCTCAGAAAACTCACACTTTTAGATAGAAAGACCACCATGTAAGTATTTAATTACAATATAGTGAGTGAGGTTAGTGCAGGGGGCTGTGGTAGCTCTGACGAGGGGCATTGACTCTGGCCCCAGGCGGGCTGGAGAGCTTTCTGGAAGAGTTAACATTTGACTTGAATCTTGAAGGGTAATTAGAAGTTAGTTATGTGAAGTAGGAGGAAAAGACTTTATACACCTGTAAAGTCTAACATGCTCTTCTAAATCATTTTAGATTTGATTCACTCCTTTCTGTAATGGTATTTAATGGCACTAGGCTCACTCATTCATCAAACCTGGGTTGAGGACTGTCTTAGACCACTGCATATTAGGGCTCCAAGAGTGAACAAGAATGGCCCCTGCTTTCAAGGCAGGTCTGGTAGTTTTTGGGTTGAAGTGGCTGGGTTTTGAGGAAATCATGATGCAAGGTGATATACACAATGATGAGAATGCCTAAGCTAGCCTGGGAGTAGGGAGTCAGGTAAAGCATTCTGAGAGGCAATGCCAAGATGAAAGGAGAGAGAAGTTTTAACCGAGATAGGAGAGAGGCATTCCAGGAAGAGGAAACAGCCCATGCAAAGTCCCAGTGACAAGACAGACCATGATGTCTTCTGAGAACGCTAAGTAGTTCAGGGTAATCTGGAGAGGAGCAGGTGAAAGGGTGGTAACAGGAGCTGTATTTTATAGGTAGCAAGGTCAAGTGTAAGGAAACAGGTGAAAAGATGAAGTGAGCTGTATT
Organism: Phoca vitulina; assembly: GCF_004348235.1. Lineage (NCBI taxonomy): Eukaryota > Metazoa > Chordata > Mammalia > Carnivora > Phocidae > Phoca > Phoca vitulina. Next base: position 8,227,787 of record NW_022589742.1, read on the forward strand.
GAGGAATGGGAGAGAAACTGGAGCAGGGCATATGAAAGGGTTGTTGGCCAGGGTGAAGACACAAATAAGGTTGGACAGCATGAATGTGTAGTAACACCACTCCATATGGTTCCATGACATATGTTCTGCCATGTTGATCTCGAGTTGGGGGTTTGCCAGGTGGGAGAAATAGAAGGAAAAGGAAGCGCAGAAGTTAAGGATGTTGCCAAAAGAGTGAAGTCAGGGACTCCAGTATCTAAGATGGAAGCAAGAGTGGCCTAAGAGACTTCACGGAGCCTTCGTCATCTTCTGACTTCTCTATTTGCTAAGTGCTGAAGTGTGAGAGTCACAGGCTGAGAAAACTAGTGACCAGAAAATGGGCTCTTTGAACCGAAGCCATTAGAGTTGAACTGTTCCGGGTGAGTACAAATTCTAGAGGTCAACATGGATAGATGGAAGCGACCTCTGGAGATGAGGAGAGCAAGGAACTGAGAGGCCAGAGGTCGGACATGTTATCCACGGGCACACTGAAGTCATTTTGAGTGCAGGTGGGACTTACGGTGGAGTGTGAGCCTGGGAGCCCCGAGTGAATGGGAGGGAGTGCTCGTGAGGTCTGAGGTGACCATGATGGGGAGCGGGAGAAGGCACTGTATGTAACTGCATGGTTGTGAACCTCCAAGGAGAAGCGACATATTTCTTATAGCATGAAGTTCTTCTTCCTCTGCTATCTAAAGCTCAGTTTGACCTGGGACAGTCTCTGCTTTTGGTCCTAAGGAATGGACACCCTTTGGAGTCTGTAGAACAGTCACCAATGCACTCTTTTCACTACCTGCCCCCATATCCTCTGCATTTGTTTTGCCCCAGCTTCCTGGTGAGAAAAAATTTTTCTTAGGGTTCTGCGAGAACTATCCCCTGCTTAACTTCACTGGGCCTCCTGCTGGGGCAATTGTGTTTGCTTGGGGGAACTTTAGAAAACTGCTTTTGTTATTCACCAATAGTGTTTCCCAAAGTGTATTCCATGAAAATACTAGTGCTTCAACATAGTTAGCGATGACGGGTTCCATGGTCAAATATTGGGGGACCTATATACCTTTTTAAGAAAATCATAATCTCCATTAGTACATAAAGACCCTAAGAAATTTTGCGGTAAGGAAACCTTAGTGTAAACTAGCATTTCCAATGTATCTGACCTCTGAAGCCTTCCCTCCCCCATTAATAGCCTATGGATGTACATTGAAAAGTACTGGTCAGCTGTCAGGAAAGAATTATGTGGATTTTTTTCCCCCTGTCAACGGCTATTATCTAGAAGAGGAACATATTGCAACACTGGTGTATTTTGATACTACTAAAATGAGATTTCACTGTGTTCCCAAGTTTAAATACCATGGCTTACTACATTTAGTTAGAATTAACACATTAAAATGTTTTGTTTAGACTAACTGTCATTCTTATGTTAAGTGGCAACATTAGGAAATTAACTAACAGCATTTCATTTTCCTTTGGAAGAGTTCCCATAACTAAGATTAGAATCTAAAGGAGAAAATGCACATTTTTCAGGGTCCTCTTGCTCTTACTTTAATTAAAAATGACAGCATAAATTTCAAACTAATCACATTATTTACTCTTAAAGTAGTGATAAAATTTCTTTGCAAATGCATGTGGATCATTCATAAAAATTAATGATATGCCTAGATTTAGATACATATTTTGAGAATATAAAAAGACAAAAGTACTAAAAAACACTTTATGAAGCCATAATGAAATGAGAAATAAATAAGGGAAATTAACAACATGCTCTCTTAAATAACATCTTCTGAGAGAAGTGCAGAACCCAATAACCCAGACTTTTTAATAAGCAGAACAAACATAAATATGAACAAATCAAAATACTGTGGGATGTTGCCAAAGTGGTGCTTAGAGGGAGATGCATTATTCTAGTTGTTTATGTTGCTAAGAAAGGAAAGGCAAAGCATAACGAATTAAGCTTGCATCTAGATGTTTTCGAAGAGGAGCAACGTCAGAAGCCAGAAAGAGTGGGCAGAAGTAATAAACCTAAAGGTAGAAATAAACTGGAGAAAAAGCTGATAAACCCTATGGCTGATTTTTGAAAAAAATGAACAGTGGTTTCATCACAAATTCATTAAATTAGAAATGAGACAGGAGATCTGACAACAAATGTAAAAGATTTAGAAATCTGCAGATAAACAGTACTCTTTACGCTAATAGATCAGATAAATCAGACCGGGAATGAATGATGCCTCACAAAATTACAAAATATAAAAGCTCATGCAAGATTAACCAGAAAACATGACCATACCAATTACAGAGAAAGAAACAAGAAGTTATTAAAGTCTTATAGTGAAACTCACACAAACCATGGGTATTTGGACCACATATATTAATAGAAAGATCCCAAATTTTGAAAGCCATGGTATGTTTTGACCGCCTACTATGGACTAGATCATTTTACAAACACACACACACATCTATAGGTTCTGATCCACACAATGATTATATATGGGAGCTATTAGTAACACCAGTTTACAGCTCATATATTAGGCTTTGAAAAGTTAGATGACTTGCCTGAGTCACACAGCATGTAAGTGGTAGAGCTAGGATTTGAACTGAGATCTATCTGGCTAAAAAGCTTATAATATTTCTCTACAAGTATGAAAAAATCCTGTCTCCTCTAAATTGTTTTTAAAGTCAAATTGATGCGGTTTACTCAATTCCCGATTTACTTTTTGAGGAAATATGATTTCAACCCCCAAATTGGTAAAAAGTACAAAAAAAGAAAATTATAGGCCAACTTTACTTACAGGTATTCATTATTTATTAACAATTATAAACAGAAAATAATTCCACTTAAAAATTTATCTCTGACCAAGTGATATTTAATCCAGGAGCACAAGATAAGCTGATAAAATTAAAATTATTATGACAGTTCATCATATTAATACACAAACACTGTTAAAATGATATCTCAATAGATGTTGAAAAGGCCTCTAATAAATGGAACAACTATTCTTGGACAGTGTATTTAGCCCTCAAAAGAGTCTGATTTTCATATATTTAAATATAAAATCTAACACTATCTTTCATAGAGAAGAGAGATCCATATAAATAGGAAAAATTACAACTGATAAAGTGAGGACTCTTTCATTTTTTTAAACATTGTACTAGAAATATAAGCCATAGTCATTGGTAAGGAAAAAGAAATTAGATGAGCACCATCAGCAAAGAAAGCCATATTTTCTTCAGTAGGCCCAGCACTTATTGTGATAGATACTGCTGGGATACCCCAGAAAAATTGCACTTCTAGAACATACAAGGTCATAATATACTAGTTGGTATAAATGAGGTTAACAAACGTCTTGCAATTCAAGGCAAATTAACACAAGCAGTCATGTTCCTGGTTGCAAACAACTGAAGAATGTAATGAAGAAGAGAATTCATTTGCAATGGAGACAAAATATGTTAAATACTTGGACATTAATTGAATTTGGGACGTGAGATTTATTTAAATAAAATTATGAAATCCAAAAGGGAGGAATAGAAGGCACTAAATAAATGAACGGAGAGATACCTTGTTCCAGCTGGAAAGACAAAACATGGGAAGGATTCCTGTAGTCTCTGAGCTAATGTAGAGTGTCAGTACGTGCCAATTAAAGGCCTGGTGGGATACTTCGTGAGATGTGACAAATTGCCAGCAAAATTCATCTAGAAAAATAAGCAGGAAGAAATACTAAACAGTTATTTGAAATTATACTTTCTGTGATGTATTTGTTCGATCTTGAATTAGTCTTTCTTTCCATATCCATCCAGTTCCTAGCACTGTGCCCGACTCAAGGTCCTCCATAAATATCAGCTGAAGGAAGAAGGGGAAGGATCCTTATTGTGTATGGGCTTTGAAAATGAGGTAGGGACTGACTAGTGGCTTTCCCCAAGGTGTCAGAGGGCTAATGAGATGGAGCATTAGTGACTTGGCCTCATCTTTAAGCAAGCCGGCAGGAGTGGTCATAATCAGAAAAGAGAAGTTCCCGGGATCTCATAGTTTGCCTGCTGACGTTTTTCAAGCAGAAGAGGGACCTGCCTCCAGCTCTCCGCCTGGGCTTTTCCTCAGCACGTGGAGTGCTCAGGCATTACCACCACGGCACTTGGGAGAGCTCTCACTCATCAGTCACCATGTTCATAAAGAAATGTGAGAAGTTTGAACGTGAGCACCAGTCTGCATCTTATTGCCGTCTACTGCTGCTTTGGGTCTGGTCCCTCTCCTCTTCAGATCTAAGAAATCCTCCTTTGTTTTCTGAGGTCTATCTCTGCTATGAAATCTCTTTCTCAAAAGCCCCTAACAAACATGCTTTACACTTCTATAATAGTTTACTTGTTCCATGAAGAGCCCAAAGCAGGCCATGTTAACTTTCATACAGGCATGCCTCCCCACACAACTTCCTTGGGGGTGGGATTTAGGCCTTCCTCTCTTTTTTTCTACATCACATCAATTATGAAGCTGGGCTGGTTCTCAGAATCACCGGAGCCTTCAAAGAGACAGATATCTCTGATCTTGGTGATTGAGATTCTATGGGTCTAGGAGTATAATATGTATATGATGAATGTATTGTATTATATGTTATACTAATATATATATATATATATATATACACACACACACACACACACACACACACACATACATACATACAGAAATTTCCCAGATTATTTTGCTGAAGAACCAGGTTTGGGAAGACTGGTTCCACAGCACCAGACAGAGTATCTCCACAGGGGAGGCCCCCACACAATTTATTGAATGAAGGGATTAAATTAGGTACAATGGTCACAGTGATTATATTGTGTTGCTGTGCCCATGTGGATGATCCGGGTGCTGGAATATACCTCAGGGGCTAGTAAACACTTATAATGGGATGGTCTAACCAGCATTTTCCTTACTATGACTGACTAGCACAATGTCTCGCACATAGTAGGCACTCAACTATTTAATGAATGAAAGTAATTTTTTTTTTTATTAATTCCCACAGTGACCCTTTAGGATGGGTACTCTTCTTGTCATTTCATAAATGAGGAAGTTGAAGGAGGCTGATGCGTTCACGGTCATATAGCTTGTGAGCAGTAGAGCTGCAATTTTCCTTCATGTCTTTGCCATTCCAAAGCCCAAGCCCTTACAAGTTACGCCATACAGCGGAAGGCGCCTTTCCCGTCCATGGACTGGGCAGCTGTCAGGCCAGGAAGGACAAGGATACAGGTAGCACACGCCCCAGGCAAGATAGCACAAGCGCTGGGGAGAATAATGTGTGGCAAGGCCTTGGAGAAAATGTAGAGTATGGTATCTGGAGATACCACCGTGGGGTTGGTGACTGGAAGTTGTGGCAGTATATAGTGATTGGGAGTCCCGGTCAGGACTGAGAATATGCATTCCAGGCCCTCAGAGATGGGGAAAGAGTAAGACAGGAGCCCAGACCTGGAGGAACCGGGAACATTGTTAGCCTTGGATGCAAGAGGAGCAGGATGAGAAACAAGTGACTGGATTTGGAGGACAAGGCAGGGTCTCACTCTAAGGAACAAGGCATAACTCCAGCAATGAGAACTAGAGCCCAGGGTCAGTCCTAAGGGTGATGCTGGTGCTGAGGCTGAGCTTCCGAAGCTCATGCCCTGGGCAAATTGTATTTTCTGACTCAGAAGAGGCTGGGACCCAGGTGAAGGTAGAGCAGTGCCTGTGAGTCCAGGCTGAGGAACTATTTAGAGATAGAGAGAGAGGTGGACTTGGGCCAGAGGGCCTAGAAGCACCTTCAAAGCTGGGGGTGTTCCTAAGGTGACCTCTAGTCCCAGACCAAAGTGAAAAGCAATGGCAGGACTGGCAACCTTTTTAAAATGGTGGGACATGGTTTTGACTCCTTCTGATGTGCTGGGGGTCAGTGGGGAAATGATTAAGGTACATGCTTAATGCTGGTCTTGGGGCAGGTGGCTACGGCTGGCTTATTTGCCCCTGAAAGGTAGGCCTATATCTTGAAGTTAGTAGCTCTTGCTCGAGCACAGCTTCCAAAGGATGTGCTGAAAAAAATGAGTTAAGGTGTGTTCAACACATTGTTCTCCTCAGCCCTCTTAATGGCCAGGAACGTGGGCTTGGGTTCCCTGTGGTGGCTAGCAGCCTCAGCTGTTTGCCCCAGCATGCCACGTAAGGTTGGCATTCTGTGTAGATGCCACGACATGAAAAAGTTGGGAAAACATCACTGGAGCCCCATTCCTTCTTGGCCTTTTCTTCAGCACTGACAGTTGTGTCCACTTCCATCTGTCCAGCACCAGAGTGGCGCCATTCACCCTTCATCTTGCCCCAGACCCTTGAGTGACAGCACCCCTCCAGTGGGCCAAGGTGCTTCACCACAGCTCTGAATCTCAAGAGAGGAAGACAATGTTCCAGATCTCCCCAGAGCTGGATATGGTTTGAAGAAGCCCCTCAGATGACTCTGAAATGTCTTCCTGGGAGAGGGGCCATGTTCCTATCATTTGAGAATTAGTACTTCCCGGAGCGAAGAGCATTTTCACTCCTACGGTCTCACTTCCTCTGATCCGGTAGCATTATCGTCTCCAAATTATAGAAAAGGAACGTGAGGCCTGAGGTGCCCAAGGTTCTCACAGTTAGAAAGTAGGGGAGCCAGTAATAACACCTGGGTCTTCTGACTCCAAGTCCAGTGCTTTTTTTCTGTGGCACTGTTCCTTATCCCTGATATTAAGATTAGTACCTGAGAAGAAAATGTCAAGGTCAAAAATCAGGCCCATGGACATGCTAGCATACCACTAGGAGGTTGTACTCAAGACATTGTGGGTGTGGCGCAACTGGTGCGTGATTGGCCAGACCAAGGTGTGGTGAGCTGGAGTGAAGGAGGTAAGCCATTTGGAGAGGCAGGGGGACCCAACAGCCTGCGATGTGCCTCAGCCAACAGACCCCTGGGCAAGCCATGCTCAGGGCTGAAAAGAGCTTCTAGGGCAGTAGGCCTGGTGGATGAACCTTCTCTGCAAGCAGCAGGGGCAGGTTGGACTGTTGTTGATGTCTCTTCAGCCACACTTGGTTGCTGGAGAATAGCTTCAAGTTGTCGTTATTCTCACTGATGGGCCATGCCCTTGACTTCAACAAGTGCCATGGGATTGTTGACTAGTAGGTGGTGGAGGGTTGTGTGATATTACAAATACAACACAGCCAAGTCCGTTCATTCCATCAGGATTTATTTAGTGCCATTTCTGGGTTGAGCCCTGTGTGCTGGTGTTCAGGGTCCATAGATGAATGAGCCACAGTCCCTGCCCTCAGGGAGGTCACTGTCTTGGATAATTCCAACCCAGTATGATTAGTGCTTCACGGGGCCATGGACTGAGTGCTGAGTGGGGGTGGGGTGCATATAAGAGGAAGGCTCAAATTTCCTTGTAGGGATGGTGGGGTGAAAGGTCTAGAAAGGTTTCCTGGAGAAGAGGACTCTTGAGCTGAATTTTAAAAGATGAATGGGGGGGCGCCTGGGTGGCTCAGTCGTTAAACGTCTGCCTTTGGCTCAGGTCATGATCCCAGGGTCCTGGGATCGAGCCCCGCATCCGGCTCCCTGCTCAGCGGGAAGCCTGCTTCTCCCTCTCCCACTCCCCCTGCTTGTGTTGCCTCTCTCGCTGTGTCTCTCTCTGTCAAATAAATAAATAAAATTAAAAAAAAAAAAGATGAATGGGATTTATTGAAGTAGGAGAAAAGGGAGGGCATTCTAGGGCAGGGATCTACACACTTTTTCTGTAAGGGGCCAAATAGTAACTATTTTAGGCTTTCTGGGCCACAAAGAGTCTGTCCCAACTATTCAGCTCTGCCTTGTAGTGCAAAAACTGCCATAGACAGTAGGTAAACAAATGAACTTGGCTGTGTTCCAGCCATATAAGGTGTAGGTGCACTTAGTGTCCCCATTTGACGCGTGAGCAAATGGAGGCTCAGAGGGGTGCAATGACTTGCCATCCAGTCGCTTGTGTGTTAAGCACGTCACCTGAGCAGATGAGAGATTGTGGGCACTAATAGCAGGGGCCAGAGGGACACCTGAGATAAGCAGGTGAGTGAGTTGGAGGAGGCGGACATGGACCGGGCCACAGCAGCCAGGACTGGTCCTAGCACTTGGAGCTACTGTTACTCTCTACCCTTGTCCTTTCCACCTACTGGACTTCTTGTTTCCAAGGCCGTGGCTCTGCAGCAGCTGTGGGCCCGTCAGCCACACAGCTTCATTCAGGCTCTCTCCCTGAATGTAGGACCTGGCACTGAGCGAGGGCCCAGCCCCCATTCGCTCCATTGATTTACTTAGGATTCATTGAATGACTGTGGGTCGTTTGAAGTACTGTGTGTAATATAACTGGAATCAAAATCTTTTGCTCTTACCGTTTGTTTTAATTGATGCAGCTTACTGCTCATAAAAACTAAGACATTCAACTCTGTGGAACTACATCATAAACATAGGATCTCTTCCAGATTATATTGGAGTTTCCCCAAAGGGAAAAAATAGTTTTCATTCTTAACTAATTATTTTTTAAATGAATGGCAGGTGGAACACTACAAAATCCATAATTTTACAAGCTGAAAATAGAACCCAACATCGTTTGCTTGCCAAAAAAAAAATTTACTGGTGTTGGTGACAACAGTTTTTTTTTTTTTTCCTGGATCAGATTGAAGACATTTATGAAATAATCAGTCCTAAATATGAATATTCCCACAGGGAGGCTGTTTCTAAGGAGACTTAAAAATACTCCTGAAGTCAGATGTGTGGCAATTTCTATTTCTGTGACTTCCCCCACCTCGCTCCCATCATGGATTTCAGTTGGTTGGATCCTTGTGCTATGTCATGACCATTTTGGCTTCATGATTTTGAAAACAAAACTAAACTAAACTAAAAGGGTTTTTTTTTCTGTCTCATGGACAGAAGCATAAAACAGATTCCATGGTTTTGGTCATTGAACTCCTGTTTTGGAGCCTGAAGATGGTTCACCGTCCATGCAGTCGGAGGGGGACTCGGCAGTAGTACCCCCTCCCCAGAGAGTCCGTTTGGAAGCCCAGGCTGCCTGTGCTCATCCTCAACTCACTGTTGCCCGCCCTCCACCCCCAGCCCCTGTTCACTCCTGTGTACCATTTGTCTTGTCCTACTTGATAGTGGTAATAATAGCAAAACAGCAAGTGTTTAATGAGCAGCAGCTCTGGGCCAGACACCATACAGACATGCTTTCGGTTGAGCCTCCAGAAAACCTTGTGAGAGTCTTGCTGTCATTCCCATTTTCCAGATGAGCAAACCAAGACTCCCAAGAGAGGAGGGGAACTGGCCAGGGTGAGTGGAAGCCACAGGGTACTGATCTGACTCCAGAAATTTTGTCAACTTTGGAGCGGTGATGTTTTCATTTTAGTGGCCAGCCCACTTGTGGCAGGAAGTGCCTATGCTTCGTTGTAGGCTCTGCACTGCAAGGCACATATGATCTAGACCTCTCGAGTAGCACGTGAGGGTGGACAGTCTCAAAGTCAAGGCCTGTGTGGGTACTGGAGGCACTGAGTGATGTTGATCCTGGGGAAGAGAAGACTCAGAGTGAAGTAACAGCTCGGTTGCCATCTGATGGGCTTTAGCATGAAGAGATTTCTTTTTTTTTTATTTTAGTTTTTTATGTTTCTTTAAATATTTATTTATTTTAGAGAGAGAGTGCATGAGCAGGGGGAGGGGCGGAAGGAGAGAGAGAGGGGAAGCCGACTCCCCGCTGAGTGGGGAGCCCAACACGGGGCTCCATCCTAGGACCCTGAGCTCATGACCTGAGCCGAAACCAAGAGTCGGACGCTTAACCGACTGAGCCACCCAGGCGCGGCACAGTGAAAAGATTTCTATGTTCCTTTATACATTGTTTGAATTGTCTCCTAATTTGCCCCATTGGTGAGGGAGAGATTTGTGCCACAGGGTTATGGGGGTGGCCTGACACAACATCTGCCCCGGGACAGATGAGATGGACAGCGGTTTATTAGTCAGTCACATGTACTCACAGCCCAGGGCAGGGGACTACCACCCTCCATGCAATGCCGTGCAGACTGAGCAGCCAGGGACTGTGGGACACGGGCTTTGCTATCAAGAGAGGGTGGGCCGGTGCCCTGACTCTGGGAAGATGTGATTGGCTTGTTTGAATGATTCCATAGGCTGGCAGGGAAGTGAACCTCACTACTCACACATAAGACAAGGACCTAATGCCGGGTGGTACTAAATGCCTTGAAGGCAAAAGAAAAGAAGGGGATAGTGACTAGGGTGCTGTTTTCGCTGGGAAGGGCCTCCCCAGGGAGGTGACATTTAAGCTCAGACCGACGTGTAGTAGGTGAGGATCTGAACAACTGCAGAAGAGCCTGTCTGCAAAGAGAAGAGTGAGTATAAAGGGTGTGTGCTCGAGGTCTGCTTGTCGTGCTTGAGGACCAGCAAGGGGGCCATCATGCGGGGAGCAGGGGTGGGGACAGTGGCGGGAGAGGTGGGCGAGAGCCTGATCATGTAGGGCCTTGTAAGCTGTGATAAGGACACCAGCATTTTTAAAAAATGCGATCTCGAGCCTTCAGAGGATTTTGAGCAAAAAGTGACATGATTTGACATCTTTTGAAAGGATCCGTGGCTGCTCGTTTAAGAGTAAACCTTAGGAAGGCAGGCGTGGGAGCAGGATGTTGCCCTATTCCAGGTGAAAGCTGAAGGTAGCTTGGATTTAGGTAAAGGTGGTGAGAAGTGATTGATTTAGGGCAGTGGTTCTCATCTGGGGCAAGAAAGTTTGGGTGGGAGTCCCGAAGAATTCAAATGTGAATGTGTTAATTTGGAGAAGGCTATTATTTATCTACACATTCTTTAGAGGAGCCCGAGGAGGGGTAACCAAAGAGGAAGAATGGGAATCTAGAGAGTTCTGGTCACAGTAGCCCTGTACCCAAGTGTCTCAAGTGCCACTGAGAACTGCCTATTGGATTTGGCTCCATGGAGATCATTGACGATCATGACAGATACGGTGCTGGTGGAGTGGTAGAGATGAAAACATGCTTGGAGCAGGTTCTTGAATCAAAATTGGCCTTCTTGTGATTTCTGCCCAGCAGTTCAACTTTTATGTGGCTTTGGAAGGTCATGGAGAAGCTTGCACTTAGAGGGTATGGACTCCTCCCACCAACTCCACACAATTGTTGCTAACCCGTGTTATAGAGAAGGGGACTGAGGCCTTGTATTAACCATGCCTTTTATTTCTTGTATCTTGGTGCTTTGACATCTTGGGGTCTTGCCAACCTCGGAGGGAGGGACCGCTGTTCCCAGGGTCACCCCTTCCTAGAGATGGCAAACGAGTTTCCTTCCAGTGCACCTTTCTTAGGCAGACCAATCAATCCAGACCTCATACCCCCAGCCACCTCCGTTACGGGGCTTGCGCACTCTGAAGGTTTTTCACCTGCCCTACTGACTCCAGGGCCAGGTACCAGACATCTATGGGAGCCTTGCTGCTTCAGAGTCTGCTGAAATGATTAAAAGGAGCCCAACCTAAATCTGCTTACCTCGTGTCACCTGTTCCTTCCCAACGAAAGCACAGTAGGGGCTCTTGCTCACATTTTCTTCTCATTGTCTCTTCCTCCTGGCTGGCCCCAGTGCTTCCCTGTGTGGCCCTAATGGCATGGCATGCCTCGTGCTTCTAGGGGATTGTGAGTCCTGTACTAAACTTCTTCCTTCATGACAGCCACTTCCGTGTCTGTGTGTCTTACCATGTTTGCTTAAAGCAGATCCTGGGGAGCATTAAAGCAGGCCTAGGGTGGAAGCTGCCTTGCTTACGAGCACACAGGTAGTGCCAGTCATTTCTGGAATCCAGATCTCCCAAAATACAGAAGCCTGCCCTTTCTTATTTCTTATTTCACAAAGAGCGCAGAGGTGTTGGTCTCAAGAAAACACCCCAAAACATTTAAAATCCTGTCCAATCTTTTCGTGGAGGATGAAAATTTGTAACTCATTCTGTGACAGGCTGTATGGATGAGGAATAGAAGGAAATGTAATAAATTATAGTGATGTAAGATTGTAACACTGGAAGCCCTTAGGGGAAATAAAAACAACAATAAATGATTATATGCTTCTCCCCATACCACTCGCTACTATAAGATGGTACTATTGCATACGGAGTCATCCTTACTTGTCAGGAGAGTGCCACCTGAAATTATTAGTGAGTAAGGTTATAATTGTACATTTGTGGTTTAAAAATGAGTAATACGCTTGTCATTTTTCCTGCCTCCTCTGCCTTCATTAGTCATCTGTGTTTCAATAGTGAACCTGGTTGTCAGTTTGGGCCTGACTTCAATCTGGGGATGGGGAGGCAGGGGCTTTGGGCCTCCTGCTGTCTCACAGCGCACAGGGCCTGGAGGGCTGGGAGGCCCCGGCTCTGCAGCTGCCCTTGGGGTCCAGCTGCAGTGGACCTCCTGGTGGGGAACCTCCTAGAGCCAGCGTAGCTCGAAAACCATAAATACTCTTTCTTTGGCTAGAACCTGCTGTGTTTGGGGATGGTTTAATAAGGGATATAGCTGGGGAGACCCAAGAGAACTCATTAGGGCTCATTAGGGTTAGGGCTACAGTGTGGTGCTTAAGAGAATGGACTCGAGCTAGACTGCTTTGATTCCGATCCGAGATCCTCTTCTTATTGGCTGTGTGACCTCAGGTGGGTTACTTAACATCTCTGAACCTCAATGTCCTTATCTATAAAAATAGTGAGGGTGGTCCCTGCCTCATAGGGCTGCTGTGTAGATTAGAGGAGTTAGTATACAAGAGGTAAATACAGCGATTAGGGAGAACATCTGGGACCTAGACTGCCTAAGTTCAAATCCTCACTTGACCACTTAACTAGTTGTAGGGCCTTTGGCAAGCGTCTTCACCTCTGTGCTCTACTTGCCTTGCCTCATCTGTCAATTGGGGATGCAATGATAATAGGGTTGTTGGCAGGAATAAATGAGCAGCCTATGTCAAGCCATTCAAAGGGTTGCTGCCACAAGGAAGGACTATTTCAATGTCTGCTATTATTATTATTATTGCTAATTTATGCCCATAACAAAGGCGGCATGGACAACAAGAGTTGCAGACCCTGTGTGCTTCAGAGTTCAGAGGAACAAGGGAGCTCAGAGACTGGGGGCTCAAGGAATGCGTCACAGAGCTGGTAGGCCCTAGGACACTGCCTAGGTTGCTGGAGAGCAGTCGGGCTGTGGGGCCTACCAGGACTAGGCGACTAGGCTTGCCTCCCTGCTCAGCCACTCGTTAGCTGGGTGACCTTGGGTACCTAACGTCACCTCTTTGTGTCTCGGATTCTCCAGCTGCAAGATGGGGATGATAAGAGTGCATCCTCAGAAGGCTTAAGTAAAGTCATACATGTAAAGCGCCTGGCACATGGTTAGTACTGAGTAAATGAAGATGTTGTTTACTAATTACTACTCATTCTATGGTTGCAGTGAGTGCAAGGAGTAACTCCTTATTAGCAGGCAGATTTCCAGCTGCCTCTGTGAAAGGTAGGCAAGGACGTGGGTGCTCAGGCAGGAGAGCTTTGGGTACTAGCACAGGCTGAGGGGGAGAGAAGCTCCCTGGGGAGTTTTGGTGGTGAGGAGCAGACCAGTTTGGATCCCTTAGCAGCTTCTTGTAGTGGGACATGTGGCTTAAGCTAGGCAGTGAAGGGCATTGGATGCCAAGGTAAAGAATTTGGTTTTTAGTTTGCTGACAGTAGAGGCTATAAATCATTGAATAGGGGGTATGTTGGGGATTTCCGGAAGATTCTTTTGTTTTGCTTAAATATCAAAAGCTCTAAAACTAGAGTGGATGCCAGGCTCCTTTGCAGTCTGTCTCCTCCTCTGTGGATTCTCCCAGTTGCCTAGTACATACACTTCTGTAGAGAAACAGTCTGCTGCTTGCCTCTGGCTATGCAGGATACCTCCTCCAGGAAGGCTTCTCTGATTCTCCTAGATGCCAAATGTACTCCTTTCCTCCTGTGGCCTCTCACAGCACTTTGTAGCTTCCGGAGACTCTTATCCCAGTTTGCCGGGTAGAAATGGTTCATTGCCTTCCCCATCCCCTGTGAACCTGGGGAGCCCTTAGCGGACCTGGACTGTGCCTTGTTTTTCCCTAGATTTCCTTGATCCTCTGCTCCTAGCTCCAGTTTAGTGCCTTGTACCAAGGAGATGATAAGAGGAGGATTGGATGCATGAGAAAGTAGGAGAGGAGATGCTTCATTGAGCAACCAAGTGGGCAGTGATTGAGGGAGGGCAGGGAGCTCGTTGTCTGGGTCCTGAGCAGCAGGAAGGTATGACCTCAGGCATCCGTGGGATGTAGTGTGTGTGTTGGGGGATGGGGGGAATCACCCCCTCCGCTCTGATTATGGCTGTGCTTCTCATCTGAAAAATCATAGTAAGAGGACTTAACTCAGAAGATCGTATGTTTTTCTGGACAGTAATGGGCTTCTGGGAAAAGAGAAGCACCTGCTTCCGTTTCTCTGAAAATACCTGGGGATTAAAGCAGTGTTTTTCACACTTGTCAAAGTAGCAGGGCCCTTTATTCAATTGAAATTTTAAACTATGGCCAATAGATGGATGGATAGAAAGGTAGATGTATAGATGATAGATAAGAATGACTGTGGACAGGGGCGCCTGGGTGGCTGTCGGTGAAGCGTCTGACTCTTGGTTTCGGCTCAGGTCACGATCTCAGGGTAGTGGGATCGAGCCCCACATCGGGCTCAGCCCTCAGTGTGGAGTCTGCTTGAGATTCTCTCCCTTTCCCTCTCCCTCCCCCTCTGCCTCTCTCCCTGCTCAGCTCTCTCTCTCTCTCTTTCTCTCTCAAATAAAATCTTTAAAAAAAAGAGAGAATGCCTATGGACAGGACATATTCCTTCCGGACCTTGATCTCCTCTGTGCCATAAGGGGTAGAGCTCAATCTGGATTTCTTAAACATTGACATTTTGGACTGGATAATTCTTTGCTGTGTGGGACTGTCCTGTGCATTGTAGGATGTTCAGTGGCATCCCTGGCCTCTACCCTCCCCCACCCCTTCCCCAGTTATAACAACTAGAAATGTCTTCAGACACCACCATATGTCCCCAGGGGGCCCAAACCATCCCCAGTTGAGAACCACTGAGCTAAATGGTCTCTGGTGCCTCTTTTTTTTTAAACATTCTAAGTGGTTACACCTACAAGGTCCTTAGCACAGCGTCAGGCCCATCTCAGGTCCTCAATGAATGGTGGCTATTGTTAGTGTTACGTATGTGCTCCCCTTTAGTAGGCCTTATAGCTTGGCCAGTCCTCGTCTCCTACTGTAGCTGATATTTTTAATGTCCAATTTGGTAGCATATCTCATCTTGGAAAGGAAAATGGTCTACTTTGCTTTCTCATTAGCAGTCTCCAGGGAAGTCTAGCCATCAGTAATCAGGTGGTTGCCATGGTGGAGACGGAACATGGTCACTCTGTACCGTTCTCCCTCCTGCTGTATGTTCTTCAATTTGGCCTTTCCTGTCCTCACTAACATGCCCCCTGGTGTTCTCTTCTCTCTTCCTGGTTAACTAGACACAGTGCCAAATGGAACTTTTCCCCACTCCCCCGGTTTTCCTTTCTTTACCGACTAGAAACAACAGGATTCAACCTCCACAACAATTTCCACTCTTACTTTAGGTTGCTGCCACTGAAAACCCATTAAAATCAGCTTTTAAGTTTGCAAGGAGAAGGGGCATTTGCTATTTTTATATTAATATTCATGTTTTTTTAAGATTCAAAAAAATGCCAAAACAATATTCATGGGAAGAATTCATCTACCACAATAGACAAATCCACAACGGAATTATTATAGTCTGTCATATATTAATTACCCAAAACAAGTTGGTCTTTTGGGATAAATGAGAAATATTTGTTTCTGTATTTTCTTGATCTAGGAGGAAAAATACCAATGGAAAAAAAGTATGTTAGGAATGAGCGAAATAAATTAAGGATATTAATCTTAATGCCATAGTATGAGCATCCCACTATTTTGGAACTTGTACATTTTTAATGAAAATAAGCAATAATCACTCATCATATCTTCCTTGTTAAGATTTCAGAGTAGCTCATGATCAGAGTCTGGCTGCTTTTGCTAACTTGGTATTGAGGTAGAGAGATTTTGTGTGAAGTCCGATGAAATGAATATTTGGGAACGCCTCTCTTTAGTCCTTGCAATAGGGCCTCGTACCCAGTGGATGCTCAATGAACTTTTGTTGAATTGTATCAACAGAAGTGATCCTGGCAATCTGTACATTTACTCACTGAGTTAAAGGCCCCTCATAATTTTTCAAAATGGGAGGAGACCTGATACACCCACTGTAGATCATACCATATTTAAGCTACTTGAATTGTTTATTTGAAAAATATTTATTAAGCCCCTTTTATGCTAGGCACACGCTAGGAGATGCTAAGCCCAAAAGACACAGTCTCTGTAGTCATAGAGCTGACATTGTAGTTGGGAAGAGACAAGCAGCAGTAACAAAACCATAAAGAAATAAATAAAAATGTTAAGAAATGTTATGAAGGGAACAAAGAAATATTTGAGCTGAGAACTTCTATCAGAAAAGTCATTCAACACCAGACAACAGAAACTTCTCAGAATGACAGCTTAAATATGTTTCTCTCACATGGAAGAAATCTGGAGGTGAGCCTTCCAGGGTAGATAGAGTGGTTCCATGGTGTCATGAGGACACAGACACTTTCTAGCTTTCTGCTTTTCTAAGTCCTCTGGATTTAGACTGGGGCTTCCATACTTAAAGTCATGTCTTAGTCTTTCTTCCAGTCAGGAAGGAAGAGAAAAGAGGTAGAGGAGGTAAAAGGGCCCGCTTCCCAGCTAAGTCAGTCCTTGGAAGAGCAATCCTTGGAAGCCCCACCCAACAACCGTCATTGACATGCCAGTTGCAAAGGAGTCTGGGACATGCTGTCTTTTGGCTGGACATGTGGCCAGAATAGAATGAGGATTTTGTTAGTAAGAAAGAGATAATAGATTTTAAATGGTCAACTAGCAGAATTTGCAGGAGACTGGAAGGATGAGAAGGAGGTATCCATGTGAAGAATAGGTGTACTTAGATGGTGAAGGCTGGGAGGAACAGGTCTGGGAGGGAGGCAAGAGTTCAGTTTGGGACTCATTAAGTTTGAGATGGCTGTGCGGTTTCTGGCGGAGTTTTCAGGCTGACATACCACTGAGCTCCAGGATGACATATGCAACTACTTACTTCTTGTGGCACCTCCAGGAATTCATAAAAGGACTTATGGTTGGAAGGGCGAGCTTAGAGATTTAACTCGAAGATGTATAATACACACACTTTTTAACTTAGATTGTTTTTTATGGAATTTGCTAAAAATAGTAAAGTTTCCTGAATTTCCTTCCTCCCTCCCTCCCTCCCTCCCTCCCTCCCTCCCTTCCTCCCTTCCTTCCTTCCAGAACTATCTGATGAGAACTTACTATAAGTAAAGCACTGTTCTAAGTACTGGTGATATAGATTAAGAATAAAACAAAGATCCCTGTCCTCATGTAGGGCATTCTAGTGGAGTAAGACAGACAAGAAATAATGTAAAAATAATCGAATTGTGTAGGTCATCCTTTACATAAGATTAAGAAAACATCATGGGTACTATGGTTATGGATTTTTATTGTGTTCAGTTTCTCCACTGATTGCCTCATTGACCTCTCACATCAGTCGTGTAAGGCTGACTTCATTCCCCCATTGAACAGATGAGGAAACAGGCTGAGAATGTGGGTAAACAAGTTCAAACCCTTGCTCAGGTATCACCTCCTCCAGGAAGGCTTCCTGTTTAAGTGTCTGTCTCACCCATGAGACAATGAGATCCTTGATTTGACTGAGTTTAATCACTGGACCCCCTGACCCAGGACCTGGCACTTAGTCAGCACCCAGTAAATGTCCAAGCATTGAATAGAACTGGCTCAAGCTCACATACCTCGCATTTAATTGTCAGAGCCAGTATTTGATTCCATCCAAGTCTGTTGGACTACAAGCCCATGTTCTTCTGTAGTGTGAGCAATTGCCTCTGATACATCTATCTTGTACATTTAGATTTTATTTTATTTATTCATTTTTTCAGACTGCCCTGGATTATTAATAAAATATTACTGTATGTCTAGATTTTAGATAATTATGTTTTCTTTAAAGATTTTATTTTTAAATAATCTCTACACCCACCGTGGGGCTTGAACTTACAACCCCGAGATCAAGAGTCGCAGGCTCAGCACTGACTGAGCCTGCCAGGTGCCCCGATAATTGTGTAATTATGTTTTCTAAAGCAGACCCAGTTCCTTTTTTTTTTTTTTTTTTTGAGTAATGTAGTTTGTTCACTTCAAGGTAAAACAAGTTGGACTCTCCAAGGCAAATCATTCTGCACAAAGGGCATTCTCTCTGTGCCCATGAATTTCCTCTCATTCCCTTTAGTGAGCCAGCTTCCAGTTATCTGGGCCCTAAGGCTGGGGATGGAGACCTCAACTCTCCTCTCTGCTCTTCTCTGAGGAGTTCATGATTAAGTCACTTGATGACTCGTCATCAAAGGCTGTAAAGACATTAATTATTTAAATTAAGTGGGTGTTAAGAGAATCTGAAGTCAGTTTTGCCTTGCCTAGAGACATCAGCGAATTGGAGAATAATATTAGAGCTGGAAGGGCCCTTAGTCATCCCTGGTTCAGTCCCCCTCACTTCCCAGGAAGAGGAAATGGAGATTCAGAACAGCAAAGGCACTTGGCCAAGGCATACTCTCCTGACTCCCACTCCAACGCTCTTTCTACTCTGTCATGCTGATGCTCATGCAGCACATTAAAAGGGATTCTTACCCAGTATAAGGAATTGTGAATGGACTCTTACTCAAGAATGAAGAGGTGATTTGTTACAATTTAACCAGGTATTTCAAATATAATAAGCCAGGTATAGTTAACTCCCAACCTGGTTTGAAATAGCATTTGTGTTATCTGCCACCATTGTAGAATACACGAAAAAGGCAACCAGACTTTTCTTTTTTAATTCCTGAAAAAACATGAATAATTCTAATAAGGAAGCAGTGGGAAGTAGCCAAGGGAGCATAGACGCTGGAGTTAGGCGGCCTGGCATTGAATCATAACTTCATAACCTACTCTACCTTTGCTAAGAACCTTCTAGAAGCTGTTGGAGAATATGGCAGGTGTAGGTTCAGACACTTGAAAGATTTGAGAAGGGCTTATGGCGAGGGAGATGACGACTTGGTCTGGATCTCTAGAGTGTGAGTTAATTCCACTTGGTCTCTGTGGCCGAATTTAGACAGTGATTATGATCATTTGGAGCAGCGTTGATAGACACAGCCCTTGGATGTGCTTGCCTCTAGTTGGCCTTAGATGTGAACGTTTCCTTTTGCTTTCATAATATTTTACTAATATTCAAGAAGTCACTCACAGTTGTTTTTTTTTTTTTTCTGGAACAGGATCTTGTCTGAATGAAAAGAAGCACGTGTACTTGCATGCATGTGTGTACATATACACAACCGCTGTATGATTAAGTGATTAGTTCATGAAGTAGTGTGCTTACTGTGCAAGGCACTATACTAGGCCCTAGGGATGCGTTGTAATAGAGTGATAAGGAAAAACAGGTGAAGAAGGGGAAGAGGAAAAGAAGCAGAATGAAAGAAAAGGTGCTCACTTGTGGACCAGCCATATAAATGCTCCTATATATGCATTGTCTCACCAGATCCTCACAGCTAGCCTGTAGGGTAGGTACTGTTGTCACGTCCCTTTTACAGTGAAGAAACTGAGGCCCAGTAAGGCTTAGTAACTTGCTGAGGATCACACAGTGAGCAGGTAGTAGACCTTGGACTTCAAGTCAGTTGTGACTGGCTCCACGGGGATTAAAGAGGCAGTATATTGACTGCTCATGGGTAAAAGGCTCCTTTTTGGGGTGACAAGAATTAATACAAAAAATAATTACGTCGCATACTTTAAATAGGTGAATTGTATGATATGCATATCATTATTTCAAAGCTGTTATTATAAAAAGGTAGGTTAACTTGGTGGTTAATTCTAATTGAGAGCTTATTCTATGTTGTGTACTATGCTAAGACTTTTATAAATATTATTTTAGTAAATGTCATAACAGCCCTGTGAAGTAGGCGTACCATAATCCCCATTTTACAGATGAGAAAATCGAGGCTCAAGTAAACTAAGACACTTGCCTGAGATCACGTACCTAATAAGCATTGGAACCAGGACTCAACTCCATGATTATCTGACTCTAAAGCTTGGGCTTTTTCTGTCTCCCTAAAACAAGATAGAGATTGGTTTTCTTTTTGGTATCACAGAAACATGGCTTCAGTTTTTATTGGCCTTAGAATTTATAATCATTTCTACTGCTAAAAGGTCATGGCCAGAAACTTCGCAATGTTTCTGCCACATTACCAGTCACATGTATTATTTGTTCATGTAGGAGAAGCTGGCACGGTTGGGGGTGTTGTTCATCCAGCAGTTTAGTGATTAAAATTTAATATGTCAGGTATAAGCTGAAGATTGACAAATGCTTCATGTCTGAGGAATTTAGAATAGGGAAATGTGTTAGCTATTTGTTGTGCTCACTTTTGGTAGTACTGAGGCATTTTATTTTAAATGTACTGCTCATTTTGTGTTCTGTTTTGTTTCTCTTATGTAAACTTGCCCCATTTATGACACATAGCAGAATTTTTTTTTTTTCTAGAAATAGATAGCATTCATAAACTGCAACAGTTTCATTGGGGAGATTTTCTATGGCACTGCGACAGACTGTCTTGGCAGAAATACTGGAATCCTATAAAATAGAGTTAATATTGATATACTTTAATCAAAAATTTCTGTTTAGAAGCAATAAAATTGTTCATTGTTAGGCAGCCCAGTTCTATCCTTATCCCTCCTGCTAAAAACATCTTTAATCTTTGGAGTATGATGCCATAACTATCTATCTCCAGATTTTCCTTCCCTGGTAGTAATAGAGAACTCTTTTTTTTTTAACTTTATTGAAGAATAACTGACAAACACAATTGTATATAATTAAAGTGAACAGTGATTACCAAGATCAAGATAATTAGCACGTCAGTCAGCTCACATAGTTAACATAGGTAACTGTTTGTGTGTGTGTGGTGTGTGTGTGGTGAAAAATGCTGCAGACCCACTCTTAGCAACTTCCAGGTGTATGATACCGAGTCGTTAACTATAGTCACGATGCTGTGCATTCAACCTTCAGAACTTACTCTTCTTATACCTGAAGGTTTGTATCCTTTGACCTGCATCACCCCATTTTCCCATCCCCGGGCAACCACCATTCTATTATGTGTCTGAAAACTTTTTTTTTTAAGGGGGCTCCTATGGGTGGTGATGGCACTGATGGTCACCCAGCCTTGCCTCAGGGGGGTGTGTACAGTTGTTCTCAGTCCCCTCTGATGACTGATAACACAATCACGGGGTTCATTTTGTTGCATCAGTCCCCAGAAAGCAAACCTTCGCCTGGCGGGAGGCACCTTCTCCTTATGCTCCCTGGACTGCATCCTGCACATTCCTGCCCTGCCCACTAGCTGGGGCAGGCTTACTTTCTCCACTCTGTCTCTGCCTTTTTTTGAGGTCTTCCCCATCTGTAGCAGTCAACACTCATCTGAAGGCAACAAAAGGTGCTCTTGCTGTTTTAGGCAGGTGCGTATTTGAGTGCTGTTCATTAGGTGCTTATAAAATCGCCGAGATGGGGGGGGGGTGGGGAGGCCTCTAGGCCAGCTCTCCAGGAATAACACCCAGGACACCACCCACCAAAGGGAGCCTCTACTGCTTTCGCCTCCAGGGAGCTGGGGAATCAGGAAGCTTCCACTGGAGCACGGAGCTTCCGGGCACACAGCTAGTGTGGGGGCTCAGGAGGACCGCCCCCATAGCCACCACCCTTGTCTCTCAGCGGCCACACAGCAAACACCTTGACCCTGAAACACAGCTGTGGAGTGCTCCGTGGCTCCACCGCTCTGCTTGGCAAGGAAAACAGAACAACTGGAGATGTGGGAAGATGGCCGTTACCTCACTCGAGTCTTCCAAACATAAGTATAATATATAAATAAATGAATTACTATATGTGTATGCATATATGCCCCCACAAATACACGTACATATATATTCCAAATTTAAAATATATTAATATGTTAAAGATAAATAAATATGTATTCACTCTGCTAACCCTTTGAAGTAGGTATCATTATTGCCCTCACCTTTTCGATGAGGAAACTGAGGCACAGAGATTAAAGTAACTCTCACAGACTGTAAGCATTTTCACCTACGAGGCATAGTTTATGACTGCCCCCTCCCCCCACAGTCCTAGAAGAGTGTTTTGCCCAAATGTTCAATAGATGTTTACTGAATGCATGGCCAATAGATGTGTGTCATTGGTAAACTGTCTTCCCCTCCGTGGGCCTTTGCATTCTCTGAGAAATGAAGGGCCTGGACTCAATGA
This sequence comes from Phoca vitulina, assembly GCF_004348235.1. Taxonomy (NCBI): domain Eukaryota; kingdom Metazoa; phylum Chordata; class Mammalia; order Carnivora; family Phocidae; genus Phoca; species Phoca vitulina. The sequence goes on from NW_022589742.1 coordinate 8,250,260, forward strand.
TTTCCAAGTTGTTTCCAGCTTCTGTACCTGAGGACTCCTTGGTTGAGTTGCGAGGGCACCCACAAGAAGAGCTCCCATTGTCATTCTCTCCCTGTGTGCCGGGCTCGGTTCGAAGCACTTAACGTGCCTTGTCTCATTTGAGACTCTCACCAACTGCGTGAGAGCGTTACGGTGGTTATGGTTGTTATGCATTCCTATTTCATATGGGAGGAAATGGGTGCTCAGAAAGGCGGGAAGTGACTGGTCCCTGGTTACACCACTAGTGAGTGGCTCAGCCCAAACGCCAGATCATGTCTACCTGACCTCAGAGCCTGTGCTCTTAATCACTCAGAAAGTCTTCGTTTTCTCAAAGAGAGTGGGATCTGGGGCATGGTTTTGTCTTCTCCTCCTCCTCCCTTCCCATATATTCTTTTTTCATCTTCACTCTTTATCTTTGTCGTCATCATCATCCAAAAACCCTGCAGGTGCCCTGGTTTATATCTTAACGATTCTCACCCTTTTCTTGGTATTGAAGTGAAGAATACTTTTGTTGGTACTGAACGCATTTGACATGTGTTGACAGCTGGGAGCCTTTTCCTTGCTGGGTTGGTTGTTAATAAACACTAATGAGCTGGCCCCATCTCCCAGAGCGGGGACAGATACCACAGGACCTAGTTCTAACAGCTGTCAAGAGAATAAAAACTAGAAAACATTGTGTTTTCCACACCATCTTATCCCATTTTTTCCTTGTGTTTATTATCTAATAGTCTTCTTTTTATAAAACCCATTTATTTTTGTAATAAAATATCCTTACTTTTAAAAAAGATCACCACGTATCGTCGTCTTAAAGATCCATGTTTATATGTGCGGAATGAAATGTGAAAATACATATTCAAAGGTATCACCCATGGTTATATGTAGGTAGGGCAGTTATGACTTGAGTTGATTCTGTTTTCTTATATGTATAGTCTCATTTTTTTCTCTTATGAGTTTGTGTGAATTCCGTAAGAACAGAAGGATGATAAAAACGAAATGTTGTTTTTTTTATTATTTTTTTTAAAACAAAATGTTGACTGTGGTTTGTATTGGCATGTTCTTAAAGCTGAATCCATCCCATGTCTTTCATGTGCCCTGTCTCTGAGCCTGTCACATGTGGCACTCTTCTGTGTCAGCTCCCCAGGTGGAGCCGGGGTTACGAAGAATTAGGGATTCATCAGAAGCCCGACTAGAGCACGTACCAGAATGTCCATAGCCTAGAACTTCCAGTGACCAGAACTCTGTAGGCTTGTGACTATTGACCTCCAGACTATATTTTCGTACATGGTTTCATGTGCCTTATTTGATGTGGAAACAACAAAACTGGACTCAGTTAACTCACAAGGGGCTTGAGAAGGTACATTATTTTATGTCACAGTTAAACAGTGTTCCCTATCGGGAATAAAAGTATTACAGGTAATAACTAACGTTTGGACAAGACTTTAGAGTTTCTTTTTTAAAAAAATTTTATTTATTTCTCAGAGAGAAAGAGAGAGAGAGCACAAGCAGGGGGAGGGGCAGAGGGAGAAGCAGACTCCATGCTGAGCAGGGAGCCTGATGTGGGACTCGATCCCAGGACCCTGGGATCATGACCTGAGTCAAAGGCAGACTCTTAACCGACTGAGCCACCCGGGCATCCTAGACTTTAGAGTTTCTATGGCCCATTCACTTCCATCATCTTATTTGGTCTTCACAGTCTTCTAAATGGGTTAGGACAGGGATTGTTATTTAATTTTACAGATGTGAAAACTGAGGTCCAGAGTGGCCAGCTAGAAAGTGGCAAAGCCAAAACTTGAATCCACATTTCTCTACTCTTACCATTTCATCTTCCTTTTCATTACTGTTGTCCTTGTCTTCCTCTTCCTTCTTCCCTCCTCCTCTTCTTCCTTCTTCTATTCAATATCTTTATGGGCGTTTATATTTTATATATTTTGAGATACTGAGTATCTGTTCCCAAGTGAGCCCTCATCATTCCCATGTACTAGAACCCCCAGAAGAGGAGGGGTGACGTCAAAGGCACAAAATCATCCCTCTCGCATCTCCTTCCCTCTCTTTCCTCCCTCTCCCCTTCCTCTCTCCATGCTTCTTTCATTCTTTAGTTAATTCTATAAATGTTTATTTTAAAGTCTCCTTCCCAAGATTCACTGGAGATTCAGACTTAGCCCTGGCAGATGGCCTGAGAGGCCAACTTTCATAACCTGATCCTTCTCTTTTCCGCAGTGAAGGATAAATATTTCATGATCAGCATATTTTATCGATGGCCTAAGGCTTTCTGATTACTTTCCATCTGCGGGGCCTAGTTTATTTTGTTGCCTTGGCTTTTTATGAGATTGCTTGTATGTAATGTATTCGTGACAAATAACCAGTTGCTTTTGTTTCAACGAAACTCATCTTAGAGGAGCAAGTTACACTATGCTTTCTCCCCACAACCGTAATTTTAGATATTATAAAATACCATCTGTAAGTACTACTATAAGGAGCCCGGTGCCCCTCATGCTAGTGCCCTAGCATGTGCCTCTGTAGATCATTCTGTGTTATACTTGTCAATATACTTGTCCACACCCCTCCTCCTCGCTCTACTGTGTACTCCTTAGGGGTAGGACTGCGTCTTAATCACTTCATATCCCCAAGATCTGATACATATTAAAAGTAAAATCACAATGAGAAAATAACATGGCCTGTGTACAAAGGAGAATTTACAAGCTTCTGAAGCCTTCTGGAAATATCCCAAGGCTTGAGTTCTGCATCTGTTCAGCGGGTACAATAGTGATTTTACACAGTAGCTCCCAGGGACTCTTGCTGTTCTCCCCCAGCTTCTTCTTCTTCTTTTTTTTTTAAAGATTTTATTTATTCATTTGAGACACAGAGATATATATATAGAGAGAGCATGAGCAGTGGGAGAAGCAGAGGGAGAGGGAGAAGCAGGCTCTCCGCCGAGCAGGGAGCCTGACGTGGGGCTCGATCCCAGGACCCCCGGATCATGACCTGAGCCGAAGGCAGACGCTTAACCATCTGAGCCACCCAGGCGCCCCCCCCCCCAGCTTCTTCTTAGTCTCCGTGGTCTCCTTCTTGTCCTTCAGAGCAGTCCTTGCAGTGGCACATCCGGCCTCCTTCACACTTGGCAATGAAGAATTTAAAATCTGTTTGTAAACTGAAGGCCCATTTTAACTCTGTATAGCAGCTTTCACATATTTTCCTTGGTACATTTGGAGGCCTAACTAGATCTTAGAAGTTGTGTCTTTGTTCACATATTCTCTGAGCCCAGCCCAATAAAATGATTCATTAAAATATTTAAATCAGCTACCAGAAACCATAATGAGGATAAACATCTCGGAGGCCCAAATCGATTATCTCGTGCTCCCGTTCCATCTGCGAAGACTGGTTCTCCATCCGGCCCTAAAAGTTTGTAAGTGTGAGGGCCTTAAGACCCTAGTCAGCAGGAAATTATAAAACCTGGGCTCCTCCAACCAAAGCCTAACCTTTCCTTTAGAACTTTATGGCACTGGAATGGAACAAATTCATGTCGAAGGTATTGTGAGTGGTAGCCGTGGATTTTGAATACCGCCGCTATGGCAGGCAAGTTGGATGGCCCTGGGGAGGTCACCAAACTTTTGTATGGCTCGGGAGAGTCATCTGGCAAATGAAGGGTAATCAATGTGGAGTGCCTCTGTGGAGTTAGGAGGGCAGCTCTAAGGGGCCTCTGGGTCTGGAATGTGCTCCACGTGCTGGAGGGCGCTGTCACGCACAGGGCAGGGATTTGTCTTGGGATGGCTACTCAGTCACAGATCTTACATTAGAGGCATAGATCTGCTTTAGCTTGACAAACATGCAGGATTAGCCTTCCCATGCTGTGTCACTCACATTATTTCTGGAATCCTGCTATTGCCAACAGAAGCCAACAGAGTGCTTCCCCTCGATGTGTACGAAGCATGCCGTCTTTTTTTTTTTACACAATGGAGGTGATTTTGAAGAATTGAATGAAAATCACATGGTCATGCAGCAACTCATATTTACTTAAAGGAAGTTCACGTTTTGCAGGAAACTCGAAGGGAAACCTGCTGAATTATTTGATAGAGGAAAAAGTCCTTTTGTAATGGAAATAATCATCTTCTATCTCTTCTATAAATTTAGATTTTTTTAAATAATTTTTTTGTAGTATGCCAGCCTGTAATGTATTCTAAGGTATTAGACTGTAAAATCATGGGCTCTAATATATTCTAAAAAGATGATGATGGGGTTTAAATAAAAGGCAAATATTTAGTTACTGTGGTAGTAGTTGCTCTTGTTTATTGACTGCTTACTATTGGGCCCCACACTGTGCTAACTGCTTAATATGCTCAATCTTATTGGATCCTCGCTATTTGATAGATGTCGTGAAGGTGAACTAGAGTCATTTATATTGTATAGAGTTTGGAACCTGAGTCATGGGGCTGGGAGGGACCATAAACGTTCAGAGGAGGACTCTGTGGCCCAGAAAGGGAAAACAGTTTTCCTTGAGTCACTCAGGAAGTTAGTGGAAAGGCAGGGATTAGAACTCAAGCTTCACAGTTCCCCGCGCAGTGCCTGTTCCCCACGTGGCCCCATCCCTACTGCACACAGCACCTCGTGATCTATGCATGCCAAATAGTGGCAGTTGCAGGTTAAAGAATGAATGAATCATCAACAGGTTTTATTTTTTAAAGTGCCCAGAAGCCTGGGGCACCTGGGTGGCTCAGTTGATTAAGCCTCTGACTCTTGGTTCGGCTCAGGTTATGATCTCAGGGTCCTGGAATCACCCCCCCCCCTTCCCGTCAGGCTCTGTGCTCAGTGGGGAGTCTGCTTCTCTGCCTCTCTCTCCCTCTGCCCCTCCCCCTGCTCTCTCTCTCTCTCTCTCTCTCTCTCTAAAATAAATAAATCTTTTTAAAAAAGTGTCCAGGAGCCCTGGGTCCAGTGCCTTTGTACCTGAGACCTGTTCAGTGTGGCCAGATAGGGAATCCTACTGAAAAACCATGTTGATATTATTAATGGTCTTGGTAAAACGTGGTAAAGAATCAGAGAGTTTAAAATGGGAAAAAGTTGAAAAAATTGAAAATCATACAGGACACAGTAGCGCACTCAACATAATTTAAACCAGGGTTGGACGAACTTCTTCTGTAAAGGACCACATAATATGTTTGAGGCTTTGTGGGCCATACGGTCTCTGTTCCAACTGCTTAACTCTGCCATTGTAGTATGAAACAAGCCATAGATCATACAGAAACACACAGCCATGTATGCGTTACAATAAAACTTTATTTACAAAACAGGTGGCAGGCTGGATTTGGTTTATGAGCTGTAACTTGCTGGCATCTGAATTAAACCATCCTGGTTTCATAGCAAGGAGTGTGAGTTGGTGTGCTTATGAGCGCTTTGGAGTGTGTATTCTCCTTTTGTCAGGCAGGCAGGAAATGGCCAAGCTCAATTTAGGGTTGAGCAGTCCAGTGTTGCCCAGTGTCCCTGGTTACCCTTGGGTGTGCCAAAGGCCACATTTCTCAGAGGGTATTCCTTACTGATAGCCTGCCTATTCAGTTTCACAGTTCTTTTTGGAAACCCAGCTTAAGAAGTATTTTGAGCGGTGAAGTCAACAGCAGCTAATATGTATCTCAAATGTAATGACAAGAAGCCCTAGCCTTGGCCTCACCAAATACCAGGCCCTATAAACTGCTCCTCTGAACTTAACCCCCTGCCCCCCACGTTGTTCTTCCTGATTAGTCAAAGGCATTTCTGAATAATGATAATGGTAGTTGATCATGGTGGTTGATATTTATTGAAGACCTTCTATGTGTCAGGCAGTTTACCTGACATTAATACATTTTTTTCCTGAAGCTCTCATTCATTTATTTCTCAAAAGCCTGCCTTTGGGAACGTGGGCCCTTGGCCAGATCTTGACTTGTGAAGTTTGTTCTCGCTACCTCTTCTTCCTCCTTCGTAAGCCCTGTACCCGCTGGTGGCCGGCGCCCACTTCCCCTTAAGTCTGCGTCCTGTGTCTAACGCATTTCGTTCAATCACAGACCTCAAGGAAGGTTCTCAAAAACTCCTGATATTAATACATTTTCATTGTTGAATTCTTACCACAACTCTGTGAGGCAGATACTATCATTTCTTCCATTTTTTGCTGGGACATTGAGGCGCAGAGAGGTATAGTGACTTGACCAAGGTCACACAGCAAGTAAGTGGCTGAGGCAGATCGAAAGCCCAGGTGGAGTGATGATAAAGTCTATGCTCTTTACCATGGTAGCACACTTCTATCTCTGTCCCTGGTCCTCGAGGGCATAATCTCCATCTTCCTTGGAATCTGGGTCCAAGAATCGTTTCTCACTTCTTCCTGTCCCATGTCCTTGACTCTTCCCACTTGGACTTCTGCAGTGGCTCCCAACTGGCCTTAGCACTATGAGATATAATTCTCATTCTACACAAGTTGCCTACGGTCTATTTCAGAACATTTTTATCACCTCAGAAAGCCCCAAACCCTCCAGCTATCATGCCACTTTCCCCCCGTCCCCCCCCCCCCCCCCCCCCACCGCTCCAGCACTAAGCCATCACTAATCTACTTTCTGTCTCTACAGATTTCCCTGTTCAGGACTTTCATATATATGGAATCCTAGAGTATGTGGACTTTTGTGGCTGGCTTCTATCACTTAGCATAATGATGTTGAGGTTCCTGATGTTTTCAAGGTTCATTTCTGTTGTAGTATATGTCAGTATGTCATCCTTTTTTATGGCCGAATGATATTCCATTGTATGGATGGACCATATTTGTTTATCCCTTCATCCACTGGTAGACATTTGGGTTATTTCCATCTTTTGGATGTCATGAGCTAATTGGCCTCTTAAATGTATTCTGCACAGTACTCTCTGGTTAATTTTCCTAAAGTGCAGCTCTCATCATGTCACCCCTCTGATTGAAAGTCATCACTAGGGGCGCCTGGGTGGCTCAGTTGTTAAGCGGCTGCCTTCGGCTCACGTCATGACCCCAAGTCCTGGGATCGAGCCCTGCATCGGGCTCCCTGCTCTGCGGGAAGCCTGCTTCTCCTTCTCCCACTCCCCGTGCTTGTGTTCCCTCTCTTGCTGTGTCTCTCTCTGCCAAATAAATAAATCTTTAAAAAAAGAAAGAAAGAAAGAAAGTCATCACTGATTTCCAATGCCCTCTTGGACATTGTTTAAGCTCCTGTGAGTTTGGATTTTGTTGTGGGAAGGTGTGGCATGGAGTGGGTTCTTATTCTGGGGGAGGGATGGCGAGGGAGCTGTGCTTTCCTGTGCATGGAGCCTTCCCATGATGGTGCAGCCTCTGTGAGCTCGCCCTCCCTTTTCATCAGCCAGGGCTCTCACCTCTGTTACTGCCCACTTGGTCCTCAGCTTGTGGGGCTGCATACTGGGAGGGAGATGCTTCCCTCTGTATCTCATTTGCTTTGCTGGACTGGGAACCCCTTGAGGTCAGGAATCAAGTGTAAATGATAATCCTGACTGCAAGTATAACAAGAATACATACCATTTGTTTGAGGCATTGTTATGTACTAGACCCTCTACCAGGTCCTTTGATTGGTTAACTAACCTGGGAAGTCCTCAGGGTAAGTACTATTATTCCAGTGTCATAGATGAGGAAACAGACTCTGAGAATCTAAGTAACTTGTATTTGATGACTTGGTAGGTCAATGACAGCACTCCGGTCCATCAGACTCCAAAGTTTGTCATTCCACAGTGCTGTGCTGACAAGGACGTCTTTTTCTCTTCCTGCTCCTGCTTTTCTTCCTTAGCTTCCTCCTCCTCCATCATCATGCAACACTCCCATTTTGCAGATGAGGAAATTAAGGCCCAGACAAGTTAGGTGTCTTCTCAGGGTTACATTCTTAGTAAGTGATGTAGCAGGGACTTTAAAATTAGAACTTCTGCCTCTAAGCACATTTCTACTCTCCCCGACTGTACCATGGTATTAGTGTATGTTGGAGCCTCAGCAAGCTGTTTGATGGTGATAATTATCATGTTATAAAACAGTAGGGAGGAGAAGATGCACATACATAAACAAGTAGGGAAACTATAAGATACTATATTGTGGTGAGGATTATAAATGCCATAGAAATTGTAGAAGAGAAAAGTTATGAAGCTTTGTGGATGAGGGAACACTGATGTTAGGCAGGAGTTTAGTGAGGCAGAGAGGAGAGAGGCGGGGGGTGGGGAGGGGGGAAGAGATTGACATCTTCCTGCGGGGCCATTCTCCCAGGCCAATCCTCCCCATGGACCCAAATTCTCTGGTCTCACCACCACCGGGGCAGCTATTAGGAAAGAAATAGTTGCATAATATGGAAATGGGTATGTGGCTCTGTAATATGCTTCTGTTTCTCAAAGGGACAGGCCAAGGACATCGTACATTTGGATGATGTCTGTCAGAATTACTTGAAGTTCTATTTTAAATGAGTTTGTTGTGGTGAATGCATCACCACCGTTTCCGGTGGCTACAATTTGTGGGAGAGTTCACACAAGCAACCATCTAGGCATCAAAGCATGAGTCACGCCCAGACATGGTTATAGCGGTGCTCGTTGCTGTAAGAAGTCAGCCCTCCCACCAAGGGCTGCAGCCCCAAGCAAAGGCCATGGCCTGTGTAGTTCTCCTCTTTCCTCGTGTTGGTTCTGTGTTGTGAAATATGCAAGCAGACAGCACAAGCCTGAACTATTGGATCGGTCCAAGTTTAGAATAGGCCAGGGTGATAAGGAAGCGTAGATAGCCCCATAGACTGCCTTGGTGACAAGCTCCCAGGAAGTCCCCCATGGACCACAGGAAGGAAAACAGCCCATGACGGATGCCTGGGCCTCTAACAGGGCGAGCCTGCGCTGGCTTGGAAGCCTACCATTGCTTTGGGCTCTGTTTTGCATTTCTCTGAAAAGCCTCTCTGTCTTCAGAACAATCCACTTGTAAAATCTACTTGATTCTGAAGAATATGTCCTTGTCTAGGTACTTAACTTATATTCCAGAGTCCTGTTTTCTCCTCATCTTCTGAAACCGTTCTGTAGTAGCAGCACCACAGAATTGTTTCAGGAACATGTCTGGTGGCCCGCTTAGATAGAAACCGATTTTAAAAATCTGTAATTAATTTCATTCACTACCGTTTTAAAGGGAATAGATTGAGGCCTTGATGCATTTTTTCCATTGCAGAAGTATTTTCTATTTATTCTGAAGATTTTATAATATCCTCACATTCCATTTTTTATTCCTCAAGTATAATAGCTTTGTCAGTTCTCTTGAAAGGCAAAATAATACCCCATTGAATATTCTTTTTTCAAAATTGTAAACCTGTTTCTCACTTAAAAATATGATACCGTGTCTGATTAAAATGCACAAATAATAGCACGTGTTCAAAACAAATGCTGTAGTTGGAATAACAATAAAATAAATCTCACCAGTTTGTAGGTATTTGCAGCAGACTATTCAATAGCTTTTGGCTTCAAGGATGATTAAAAAGTACATTTATCGATTTCTAACCAAACCACTATATTAATCATCTCTGGAGGCATAGTGGACTATTGGCTTCTTGTTAGAATGGCTTTGAGGAGAATGTGGCCTTTGGTTCTTCTCAGCAGAGGTCAGAGTTGGGTCTCTGGCTCCACTGCATTTATGGTTTAGCAGCAAAGTTTCCCCAATCTTGGTGGACCTGTTCTTTTTGAAGGGACATGAATCATGTTTGGGGACTGGACAGACTCAGAGCATCTCAACCTTACAAAAGATTGCTCCTCTTGCTCGATCTTTGGTTTGTGTCTTCCTGAGATGCTAAGCCACAGCAGCTACCTTTCCTGGCCCGTGGTATTGTGGGAAAAGAGCAAAGGATGAACGGTATCGAGTCTCTTCCACTTGGGTCAAGGAAGGTGGCTCGCATACAAAGTCAGAGATGCCTGTTTCCCTTTGGCATATGAGAGATCACATCCCTGCACCTCTGAGCTTTTACTTTTCTTTTCTTTTTTCTTTTATTATTTTTAGAGAGGGAAAGAGTGGGGGAGGGTCAGAAGGGGAGAGAGAATCTTAAGCAGGCTCCATGCTGGGCGAGGGACTTGATCTCACAGCCCTGAGATCATGACCTGAGCCGAAATCAAGAGTCGGACGCTTCACCGACTGAGCCATCCAGGTGCCCCTCAGCTTTTACTCTTCAAAAAAAGAGGGAAGTATGAAGCTTTTGATCTTTCTTGGCTAGTGCATGGATCCTATTGTTTGCAGGTGCTCATACTTTTCAAAGGGAAAAAAAAAATCTTCCCTGCTACCGTTTGGGGTTTGGTCTACGATCACATTCCCACTGTTGTTTCACGTCAATGCCACTCAGAGCCTCTAAGTCTTTTGAACTCTCTGTCGTCCCCCTTCTGCCACTTCCTCCTTCTTTCCTTTCCTTCTCCTCTCCCTCCTGTCTTTGGTCACTCCCTCTCACTCCCTTCTTCCGTCTCTCCATTCCTCTCACCGCTGGGTGCTAGGGTGTCCTTACTGAGGTCCCTACTTGGTAGCCTTTCCTTACCTCCTTCATCTTCTGCTTGCGTGTCCTTAGTATGTGGTCTGTGGAACATGGTGAAGCTGTGATTCAAGCTGGGGCCATCTGCTCTGCAGCCCCTGCTCATACCCAGTCTTTGTGTGTCACAATACGCACACTATGATGGTTTCCAGCCCCAGACAAGTTGTTTTGCCTTGCTGCTGGGTGCTACGTGTGTGTGCGTGCGCACGTGTGCGCGCATGTACTTGCTTTCCCCAGTATGGGACAGGATGACCTACATGGCTATTGCATTATTCTGGGAATATGGTTGGGCCCGCCTCACACTCAGATCTGCCTGTCAGTTGCTGCCAGTACTTTGGGTTATGGTTCTGGGCTTGTTAGACTTACTCATCTAGGAGTAAGCTGTTATTTTCATGACCAGAGCTCTTCTAATATAGCAGTTTTCACACATTTTTTGGTATTTTTGCTCTGTATTCTTTTAAGAGGATTTTTTTTTGAATCCTCACTGAAAAATCTTATGCCAAGTCCAGTATGTCCAACAGGTCACGCGGGGGCTGCTGTGTTTGACGTGTGGGTGGGAAATTCAGTGCTTGTCTTCTCCTCCCCCACCCCAGGGGCCCACTGAGGGATACCGCGGAAGAGTGCTACGGGTCTTTGGAGCGGAGTTTGATGTATCCCTGGGCTGGTCCCTTTCCCTTTCAATTCATAGGTGAGATCCAGAGAGCAGGGCAGGGGAGAGGGCACGCTACAGAAAGGCTCAAGGGCAGAAGGTTGAAGTGTCATACCACTAGGAGCCCAGTCATTGGTCCTGAATGAACCAAAAAGGTAACCCTTTGTTCTACATCTGTATCAGTATTCTGACAGCTGTGTGGCCAATCTTGGGACAGAGGATATAGAATTATTGTTCTTTCTGAGACAGAAAGGATCCTCTCCCCTACTATCCCCCACCGCCAAAGCCCCAGACAGATCCAGCCACGGACAGCAAATTGACAGGTTACCATGCCTTTGTTAGAGATTGGTAAAGTAAGATTTGTTCCTATATTATCAGGTTGTTATTTCCTGTATTTATTCTTAGAAGAGAGGCTGGGTCAGTCAGACCCAGTAAATGAATATTTACTCGATACATTTGGCTCTGTTCTTCTAAGGCCCGGGGGAGGATGGGCTGTGCTTGCAGGCACAGAGTTGCCAGACGTAACAAGGCAGGGAGCCGAGATGAGACCACCAGTTGTAGCCATGGGGGGCACAGAGAGAGCGGTTCCACTATCTACTAGTAGTGGGTACAGAGCGGGGCTGTCAGGAAAGGGACTCCGGGGCAAAGGTTGCCCGCAGAGGGGCGACCTCATGGACAGGGAGGTGAGGGGTGGCTCTGGGCTCTGTTCAGACTCCTCTTTCTCTCGCCTTTTCCTCTGAGCTCTGCCAGTTGTTACGCAGTGGATTTCCCACAACAGCCCTCAGCCGGCCGTCGTCGCTGTCCCTGCACTATTCCAGGCCCTCCCATCCCTCACCTGACCTACCAGGAGAGCACAGCACTCATCTTTCTGCCTCCAAACTTTTTGTTTTTTTCATGTTCATGGTGAAACATACATATGGAAAGATAAAATGAACCCCCATGTCTCTGTCCCTGACAACCTTGCTAAATTTAATACAATTCTAGTAATTTATAAGATTCTTTTATTCTATATAATTAATCAAAGCATCAGCAAATCCTGACAGGTTTATTTCTTCCTTTCCAGTCCTTCTGCAATCTTTTCCATTGTTTTGCCTTACTGCACTGGTTAAGACCTGCAGTGAAGTGTTGAATCAGAGTATATCCTGGACATTCCTCTTTTGTTCCTGATTTTAAATGGAATTCTTATAATATTTACCACTGAGTTATCATGCCTCCCAAATCTTTTGTTATGGATAGCTTTTATCAGGTTGCTAATGGATTTTATTGTGGAAGGATGTTGATTTTTATCAGATGCATTTTCTGTATCTTTTGAGATGTTTGTATAGCATAGTTTTTTTTTTCTTTCTCCTTTAATCCTTTGGAGCAATGCAGTGCTTTACACTCAGAATTTTTCACGTGAAAACAAACTTAAATTCTTGGAATTAACCCAGCTTGGTCATGATTGATTTTCTCTTTTAGACATTGCTAGATTTCATGTGCTGGTATTTTGTTTGGCGTTTTTACATTTATTTTCACAAGTTAGGTTCGTATGACTTTTTTCTTTCTCTATTATTCTTGTCTATGTTTGGTGCCAAGGTGAAAGTAGCCTCATAAAATGAGTTGGGAAATATTCCTTTCTTCTCTTCTCTGGAAGTGTTTATATAAGATTGAAATTATCTGTTTCTTGAGGGTTTAGTAGCTCTTGCTTGTAAAAAACCCTCTGGGGCCTGGCATTTGTTTAATATGATGCTTTAAATTTTTTAAATGGTTATAGGGCCATTCTTGGGTCAATTTAAAAATTTATAGTTTTCTAGTAATTTGCATATTTCATGGAAATTGCTGAATTTATGGCTGTAAAGTTGCTCATAACATTATCTGATCTTTTGTCCTCTGCTGCATCTACAGTTTATACCCCTTTTAATTCTTAGTATTGTTTATTTGCCTGTCTGATCTCAGTACTTTTCCTTCATATTTCAAAGTCCACATAGTCTTGCTTTCTATTAAAAAAAAATCCATTTTCTTATTCATTACTTTGCATTCCAGTCACACTGGATTACTGTTTTTCTCTTGACAGATTTGTAATTTCCTTAAGCAGTGCCTTCATTTATGGCCTTCCCACCATTTTGATCACTCTTCCCTACATGTTCATCCTTTGAACTACTCGTTTCTCAAGGCTCATCTCAAATTCCACCTGTTTTATGAAGCTTTCTCCTATTTTCCCTCAAACAGGATAGCTATCTCCTCCTCCTGTGTTAATCGCATATCCTCCCAACTTCTCCATCGCAAGTCTCATGTTCTGTTTTATATTGAATGAATTGCTCACATGTGTGCAAACTCCTGCAGGTTGTGAGCCTCAGGAAAGTGAGACCCTGTCATATTCATGCCTGCATTCTAAGATCCTAGCAGAGAACAACTCGAGAGTCTGTTAAGTTCAACTGAACTGAATCAAACTGAGTGGAATTGAACAGGTATTCTTCCTTTGGCAAAATGTAAAGTTAAAAAAGTGAATTGTAGGCCGCATGATGCAATCCTGGCTAATGTGAAGATGTCCTTACCCCTGAACACTCCCCTTTCCTCAACTGGCCAAAGTCTGAAAGTCCAGCATTTGAGCTTCATTCATCTGTATGTGCTTCGTGCTTACTAAAAATGCTACCTGATCTGAGGAAGCAGAGGAGGCCTTAGCAGGCATTGATAACCACACCTCTCATGATCTTCACTGTTTCCTACCAAGTGAGTGGATTTACTAGATCCTTTCCTGAGAGCAGATATTGAGGAGACATGGACAAGGAACTTCTCTTAGAGCGAATGAGGATGCAGAAAAGGATGGCTAGGTGTACTCATAGTTGTTATGCTTTAATTAATATCTATTCTCTTCCAAGTATTATGCTAAGTTGCATGTAATCTTTGTTCCAACTCACAGAGGTAGGTACTCTTACCATCTCCAGTTTTATAGACAGAAAAACTGAAGTTCAGAGAGTTTAAGCAATTTAGCCAAGGTCAGTCAGCTAGTAAGTGGCAGAGCTGAGATTTGAAGCAAGGTCTGGCGGACTCTATTCTTGGACTCTCTTCTTTGACTACCCAATCTATCTGTTCTTTATGACCTCGTCTGAAAACCTCAGCGATGGATTGGTCACCTGTTATGGGAGTCGCCTCTGCCTGGCTCCCACTATCCTGTGGTCAGTTTTTCAGGCATTTTAGTGGGTCACATGTGACCTCCTGTCTGCTGACTGATCTTGGAAGCTGCTGGAATGGGTAAGAATGTGTGCCGCTGCTTGGGCTACTTCCTGTCCCGATAGCATCTCTCTACTCCTTGACTAGGAGCTTCTGGGTTTCAGAAGGGTCTGGAGCTTCCTTAGAAACAAACGTCTCTGCTTTGTCATGCCATTCTCACCTCATCTACAGGCTGTTCCTAAAACCTCAGCGTATAACATCTGGATTTTGGAAGCAATAGCTTCCTTGATTAAAAGGCGGGGTGGGTGGGGGGAGACAGCTGTTTCCAAGTAAGCTGGGAAATAGCTCAGAGGGACAAGCAGAAACCATGAATGTTTGGGTACTGTGTATATTTGGAGGCAATTTGGGGTTTACTATTTCCAGGTAGTTGTCTGCTGGCTGGGAGAGCACTTTTTCCTCCCCTCACCCCACCATCTGCAGAGCCAATTCAGGAGCTTCCAGATCAATAGCCTTACAGGTCATCTGGTCCAAGCCCATCGTGGTGCAGATGGGGAGCCAGAGGTGCACAGAGGGGCAGTGTCTCACCCAGAGCCACATAGAGTGGGAGTCAAGTCTGAAGCCTCGGGGCTTTTGATGGAATGTCCCAGATTGGGAACCTTCATTGGCCCTCAGTGCACACTGCCCTTTCTTATGAGTTATCTTTCCAAGGGAACAGGCTTTTTATTTTCAGTCAGGCTGTAAGTGCCTTGAAGACAGAAAGCACATTTCCTAATTGATTTTGGACTCCCTACCATGACTTGCACACAGTTGGCCCTCATTGGGGAATTGGTGGCTTGATTGGGTTGGCCTTCTCCTCTTCTGACTCTTACTCTACAGGACTCCTGGTCTCTCTGTATGGCATTGCCCTTGGCAGCTGTAGTCCTCTGCCATATGTACATCTTCTCGCCTGGGGGCGGCCCCTCAGCACACTGAACCTCAGCACTTCCACACCCAGCCCTTCCGTTAGCTCCAGTTTCTTGAAGTCCATTCCAGATTTTGTCTCTAATTCATGCAGATTTGTTAAAATGGTCCCTCATTGCATACACACCGTGTGTGGTGTGTTTTTTTTTTTTTTCCACTTAACTTTAGAGCTATATCGTGATTCTTCACACAGCACTATTAAGTAATATGTATAATTATGTCCACCATGTCCATAAGGTGCAGAATAATTTGGTTATGAATCTTGGTTTCTGGGTCCTGCTACTTTAAGACAGGAACCCTCCCTTGGGATATCATTCTTTTTTTAAAAAAAAATATTTTATTTATTTACTTGAGAGAAAGAGAGAGAGCGTGCAGGAACACAAGCAGGGGGAGGAGCAGAGGGGAGGGAAAGAAACTCAAGCAGACTCTGCACTGAGTGCGGAGCCCAATGTGGGGCTCGATCTCATGACCCTGAGATCATGATTTGAGCTGAAATCAAGAGTCAGATGCTTTAAAAAAAAAAGATTTATTTATTTATTTGAGAGAGAGAGAGGACGCAAGAGCGGAGGAGGGGTAGAAGCAGAGGGAGAGAGAGAATCTACAAGCAAACTCCCCGCTGAGTGTGGAGCCCGACACGGGGCTCAATCTCACAAGCCTGAGACCATGACCTGAGCCGAAACCAAGAGCCTTATCTGACCAGGCCACCCAGGTGCCCTGGGATATTATTCGTAACTATAAGCAAACAAATAAACAGACACTATAGAGGGCCTGCATGTAGGACAACCTTACTTTTGGACGGTAGATCAGATTTGCTCCTTTTTTCTTCATCTATATTTTTATATTAGTCTGAGGTGCTACCCCTTGAATCCTCTACCAAGCAGAGTGACTTCGGTCAAGTCATTTCGTCTTTCCCAGACTCAGTCTCTTCATCCATCGATAGAGATAAAAATGTTGGGAGGCTCCAATGGGGTAATGTCTGTCAAGGCACTTGGACGTGATGTATGTAGTCCTCTGGGCAGTAGCAGTGTGATTGTTCATGATTGGAAAGCTCAGAATATAATAAAATTGAGTTGTTAAGGATCGTTATAAGAGCAAAGCCATTGTTGTGCTCCTGCACACATCCCCTAAGCCCAGAATCCTGAGTGATACCCAGTATGTGTACTTCGCAAGGCTCCATGGAAACCCAACAGGCTGGGGCCACTGACACTTGGCGGTGGTCTGAGGGCATCAGTTGTCCTGGCCCAGAAGAGCGGGTTGGAAAGGTAACTCCAATCCTGCAGTGTGGGTTCTGGGAATCACACCTTCCTTTAATATCCACGTTATAGCTGCCCAAGGACCGTGGTAAGTCCAGAGCCCCCTTCGGCATCTTCGAGAGCCCCCCCCGCTCCCTGGTGGAGGCGGGAGCTTCTATTTTTCTTGAGGCAGTTCTAGCTGTCACTTGTTTCTCCAGTGTCCCCACGCTCTCCTAGCCAGAGCAGATGGTTCGAAGTATACACGAGCGTCTCTGAAGGCAGCTGCCGGGTGGAACTGTCCGAAGTTGCATGCACACGCAGGGCAGTAAGCTGGAATTACCAAGGGGTCAACTTTGAAGACCAGACATCCCACGGATGTGTAAGCTGGGGTAAAATTTTGATGACAGCCATCCCCAGCCCACCGGAGCCGTACCTCCTACCTGGTGTGAAGCAGAAGGCTGACTGGCCCATTAATTTTACATCTCTGTTCATAGGCATGACTTTGCTTGCGGTGGGTTCTGGTAAATAGTACTCCACAGGTGTTTGCGGCATGCTCCGGTGCTCATCTCTAGAAGACTTTATTATTTCTGTCCCTGCTGATCACTCCAAGCTCCTTTGCTTGCTTGTGGGTGCTCCAGTTTAGCAAGACTCTAGTCTTGCCAAGAGTTGTGAAGCAGATTTTGTTATAAGAAGATTTTGTTATAGATTTGAGATGTGTTCTGCTGTTGTAGACAAGGCTTTATCAAGTAATACTGCCTTATCCGAAGATCAGTAACTCGTCTTAGGAGAGAAAACCAGATCCACCTAGTTCATGTTCAGCAGATATCTTCAGTGAACGTGGGAAGGTTGTGCAAATTGTTCTGAGTAGGTCAAACATAAATATGTGGTGCTGAGGATTGGTCTCTCTGGTGGGGCTTTTAGGTTTCTTGCAGTGTGTAGGAGCTTGGTGGATGTTCCTCTGCTCTATGATTCCCAGCTACCTTTTGCAGAGTTTTAGTTGGTAAATACTGACTTCTGAATGGACATATTTAATTGCCAAGTAGCTTTTCTGTTAGCTTTGATCCTGGGAGGCGGGTGCCTTTTGTTGAGGACTGGTGCAGCGAAAAGCTCCAGCTAGAGTCAAGACCCAGAAAAGCAGTGGTCATAGACAATGGGATGCAATTGTCAGTTTGCTCACAGTGAAAGGTCTGTTGTCTGGAAGTGGCTGGCTTCTGCCTGCGCATCCCATCCCCAGACTCCTCCCTGAAAAAAAAGCAATCAGTAGAAATGTGTTGATGAGGTCATAAAGTTTAGGATGTGAGGATGTAAAAAGGCACTCAGTTATGTAAGAGTTTGGCCAAACACAGCCCAGAGTAGAGGACTGAGTATTCAGAAGCTAGTCGGTCACATCCCTTCAGGGAGCAAGTGCCTGTAAGGAGTATGGTGTGTGTGAGCTGGGGCCACTTACCACTTCAGATCACCGAAGTGCCGCTCAGCAATTAAGCACAGACCTAGTGAAAGAGAAGGAAAAGTCTGCCGAGCAGCCCCCCTCCTCTAAACTTCCCAGGCCCCTGCCCCACTTTAGGCAGGTGCTCATTCCCTCTTGTCTGTGCTGTTGCAACAAAGAGCCTCCTGACTGTTCTCCCACTTCCTGCGTCTCTTTTCTCGGGCCTCTTCCCCTCAGACATTTACCAGAAAGCAGTGGCAAGGTGCATCTTTCTGAGGCCAGTTGTAATTGCCTCAGTCTCATGCTCAGACTCCAGCAGCTAAGGGACAGTCCACCCTCTTCCGCCCCCTGTCCATGGGCTTCCCAACCAATGGAAGAGCTTCGGTTCCTCTGTTCTCCCTTGCCTCTACTCATTTCCAGCCAAACTGGAGCCCCGCCGGCTTCCTGAACACACCTGAAAGCTTTCTCCCTCTGCCATAGCTGTTTACCTAAATGTGTTTCTCCTTCTCATAATTCCACTTGTCGCTTGCTGGTATCATCTCCTTTACTAAGCTTTCCTTGACACCCTGCCCCCCATTGGAAAGGATTCTTCTTCCTCTGAACTCACCTAGCCTGGTGCCATTAAACTTCCTTCTTGGCTTAAATTCCTGTTGCTTGTGACTTGTCTGTCTCCCTCAGTGGACAGTGAGCTCCTTGAGGGCCAGGGCCTGTGTTGGATTCATTGTCATATTCCATCTTGGGGCACTAACAGAGCCCTTGGTAAATGTTGGAGTGGCCCCACCTGCCACTCTGAAAAGCTTTCAAAAACCCCAAGCTTCTTTGGGAGGTGATGAAAACACATTGCTCCCCTTCTCAGGACTTCAGATTTCTGGTCTACCAATCAGGGGCTGGTGTGGTTTAAAGTTTGCTTGCCAAGGTCCTGGCCATCTCCAGTATTCCATGACCCAACTTTACAAGAAGAGTTTATGTGACTGGGTGTTCTACTTAGGGCCCAAATTGTTCCTCTGCAGCATGGGCTCCTGCTACCTTCTGCTATCTTTGTATAAGGACAGAAACCAAGGGACAGCCTCTGCTCTTTTGCTTTCTGGGACCCCACTTCTCCCAGTATTTCTAGTGCCTTTCTGATTTGTGACCCTGGAAACCAAGGCAGTGTTTTATAGTTGTGCACAATCTGCCTAACATAGTTGTAAGGCAGGTTGAACATTGGGTACAGTGTCTGGTAAGCACTCAGTGAAGATTGCTCTTTTCCTTATCATGATTAATAGTCTCTTTCCAGTAAGGAAGGCCTGAGTTCAAGTCCTTGTTTTGTCACTTACTAGTGATGTGACTAGTAATATAACTTTCAGGCTCTAGAGGAACCTCTACTGGGGACTTAGGCTGCAGGTGCATTGTTGGTATGAAGTAAGTTACTTCATATTAAACTGCCTAGCATGGTCATGGTGCTTGACACATCATAGCTCAAAAATGTAGTTATTGTTATGGTGATCATGATTATGGTGCACATTATAGTATAGTAGCTTAATAAATTAATTAAAAAGCCAATTTTAAGTGCCTACTGTATTCTGGGAGCTATGAAATGCACCGTCATAATAATAGTGACAAAGATGATGTTACTATTACCTGTCACTAACATTTATTGACTACTTTCTCTGCTGTGAAAGAGAGATTGAAAGAGATCCCTGGGGCACCTGGGTAGCTCAGCTGGTTAAGTATCTGACTCTTGATTTCAGCTCAGGTCATCGTCTCAGGGTTGTGGGATCGAGCCCCGCGTCGGGCTCTGCGCTAGGCATGGAACCTGCTTAGAATTCTCTCTCTCCCTCTCCCTCTGCCCCTAACCTCCCCTCCTTCTTAAAAAAAAAGAGAGAGATTCCTGGATTGGAGACTCTGAGTGGGGCTGTATCATTAACATCTCTTTTGAAGTCTGGTCCACATCTAGCTATGAATAGTGGTCAAGTTTAATGTTGGGTGTTATTTGGCTCTTTGGGATTTTTCTTTCAAGTAACGATGAGTGAATCCAAATGTGGCTGGCTTTGTTGAATCTGCTTGGGAAAGCTCTGTAACTTGTTCCCCTCTTGTCAAAAACCCCACTGTAAAATTGGCCGTGGCTCTAAATTGATTTACGCGCACAGATGGGGATGTGTTAATCAAATAGGACTCCCTCCCCTCTCCTTCCTGCTGAAGTTGCCACTTAACACATCATCATTGGCTCTCTGATAGGCAGGAAACAAGTTGAGCTCCTTTTGTCTCGCTCAGAAGTCTAGGGAGTGATTGTTGAATCAGCCTATAGGGTTGCC
Organism: Phoca vitulina; assembly: GCF_004348235.1. Lineage (NCBI taxonomy): Eukaryota > Metazoa > Chordata > Mammalia > Carnivora > Phocidae > Phoca > Phoca vitulina. The sequence goes on from NW_022589742.1 coordinate 8,270,488, forward strand.
GAATCAGCATATAGGGCGTTGCTGGTGTGGTGTGCAGTGGGTCAACCTCTGGAGGCTGGGATCCAGATTCAATTCAGATCGTTCCCTCCAGATGTATCCAAACTCGTCAGAATGACCGGAGCTGCCCAGATGTTTTCTAAAACCTGCCATTTGCAGGAATGGGCACACTTCAGCTTGGATTCCAAATGGTTGAATGGGGGGCGGGTCACGAACTGCAAATTGGTGACATGTAAATTAACAAAGTGATCAGAAAATCTTTGCTGCCTCTGTCAGGTCACTGCTCCTTTGATTCCAAATAGCGGATCACTGGCCACCTTGCAGTTCCACTATGGAGAGACATATTTGAGAGGCATTTGATCACAGGCCTTCTGAAAAATTAATCCGTACAAAGTACAAGTAAGGTATAATTTTCTTGGCTTTTTCTGTCCCTCAAATAAACAATCTCACTGGGTTATGGGGTTAGGGCAATTGTGAGAGGTGCAGATATAGAAACTGCTGTGTTAATGACAGTGTTTTTGAGACTCAGATGAAACCCGGATCTTTAGCTTTCCCAGGGATAAAGTGGTAGGGCCAAGAAGGTGTGGAGCATTACTGAGTTAATCCACAACCACCACCTGCTTCTCACAACTGAAATAACTGTATTAAACAAGGATGAGTTTGCTCAATACAGCTATCAAAACCCACGGTCAATGTACAGTATATCAAAGGATTTTGGGTGCACAAAGCAAATTCGGGAACAAGGCATGAGGCAGAGAATTTGACTAAACAATAGATAATTATTTAAAAATAACTTTAAAGAGGCTCAGAAAATAAATAAATAAAAGATTAGTAGTGGATGATTGTGGAAAGAACACTGTACAAAGACACTTGGATTCTGAATCCGGTTTTGTAAATTACTTGCATATTCAAGTTTTCTCTAACCTCAGTTACCAATTCTATAAAAGGAAGTGGCCGAACTGTCTTTCAGTTCTAACATCTGTTGACTGTGATGACATGATAAAACTACATTATCGATAAGTAACACACATCCCTCTGAAACAAAGTGAAAAGTCTTCTTTTAAAATTTTGATCTAGGTGTGCAGAGTATTTACATGTTGGACACACGAAAACTAAAGAGGCACATTTCCCATGTCCATAACAAAATTACCTGTCCTGCACTCAGTGTTCATAGCTTAATTTTAATTTTTATTTTATTGAGGTGAGATTCGCACAACATACAGTCAGCCATTTAAAGACATACGATACGGTGACATTTAGTATATTCACAGTGTTGTGCAACCATCAGCTCTGTCTAATTCCGAAACATCTTCATCACGCCAGAAGGAAACCCCACACTCATGAAGCTGTCACTCTCCATTCTCCTCTCTCCCCAGAATGGCATCATTTTAAAAATGTATCTTCAAAGTGAATTCAAAGGGAGATTGGTTGCTTAGGAAGCTCCAGCAAGGAAAGCAACAAATATCCCTGCCTTTATTTCTCTGTCAGAGCGAATTTGAGGGACAGCAAGTCAGCACCTCTCCGTGCTTCCTGGGAGGCCCAGGGCTCCCTGAAACCAGTATGTCATCCTCTGAAACCAAGTTTTGGCTACTTGACAGACTTAGAGACTTAGGGTTAGGGACCCTATCTGTCATGGTGTTGAACAAATACAAGTTCATTCTTTAAAAAAAAAAAAAATCATAAAAAAAAAAAACAGAAAAAGCTCAGATCAGTCCAAAGAAAAGGCAAAAAATCACCTAAATTCCTAAGATCCAGAGAATCACCATTTAGTGTCAAGTCTTTGAGAAATTTTCCATACATTTTAACATATATACTATATATTTGCAAAAGCGAAGTCAGATGGCACACACTTTTTGTTATTTTATTGCCAAGGTAAAGCATGTTTGTTAAAATTCATACAAGATAGGCTTAATAAAGTATAAAATAGAACATCTGCAGTTCCTAACTTCCCTTTTTTCCATTCAGCAGTGTATCTGGGACCTATTTTTCTGTCAGTATACTTTCAGAGCATTATTTCAATTGCTGCCCGGTAGTATGTGCCTATTTTACGACGTCCTCAAACTCTGGCTCCTGTTTTGGACACTTAGGTGATTTCTGATCATCAGCTGTCATAATGATGCTGTGGCCGGTGCCGAAATTTGTGCCCTTATCTGTGTATTAGTTCTTTTTTTAAAAAAAAAGATTTTATTTATTTATTTGACAGAGAGACAGCGAGAGAGGGAACACAAGCAGGGGGAGTGGGAGAGGGAGAGGGAGAGGGAGAAGCAGGCTCTTTTTATTTTGTGAAGCACGACCATACCCATTATTTCATTTAATACTACCAATGGCTACTCACTAATATTTATTATACACATATGTACTGGACATTATGCTGTGTGCTCTGGACATAGGGCTCTTATTCAACCTTTCTCCTTATGCACTGTTCTAGAGATGGGAAGAGTCAGGAGGCTAGGAGAGATCCCCTCAATTGCCCAACATGTGATAGTGGTAGAGCCCAATTTTTACTTTTTTTTTTTAAAGTAGACTCCACAGGTGTGGAGCCCAATGTGGGGCTGGAACTCGTGACCCTGAATTCAAGACCTGAGCTGAGATCAAGCGTTGGACGCTTAACTGACTGAACCACCCAGGAGCCCCCCCAAATTTACTTTTGTCTTTTGGATTCTAGATCCAGTATTCTTTCCAGTATACCACAAACCATATTTGAATGACAGGATATTCCAAGGCTATTTATGGGCAAGTGAGTTCAATTCCACACCAGTTAACTTGGAAAGACTCACACATAAGGAAACAACGTGGTATTCATAGACTGTGTCCACTGCCTTCCCAGTCCAGGCTGCCTTCCTCAGGGGATGCCTGCCTGTGGTTGATTTCACCATGTGGTCCATAAGAACTTAAAGTGTGGTGCCTGCCATGCTGGATCCTTTCCCACAGTAAGACTAGAGTGGCTGTGCCTGAGGCAGTCAGGGATGATTTATGGAAGTTCGAAAGGGACCAGGAGCAGAGACTGGGGGGGCGGTGGGGGGAGAGGTCTCATTTACATTAAGAGTCACTGTGAATTAGGTTCTGGAGTCAAGGGCTCCAATGAATTTATCATGAAAGTGCCAATAAAAGGTATTGAAGGACAAATTGGCTGAATTCATTGGATTGTTTCATTCTATGCTGAGGAACAAATGATAGTTTGTGCTGCTTATTTTGTAGAGAAAAAGAAGCTGTAAAATGAGATGCATGTATCAGTAGGCTCCCAGGGAGAATGGCTTCCTGGAAAGAAAGTCGGGGGCTATGGGAAGGCAGCTAAGGCTCCATTCAGGAACCAAAATAATGTTGGCACTGGGAGTCTCTGCCTATTTTCAAAGACACCTGCTAAAGCTCCAAACTGTGTTCTGCTTGGCCTTGGTGCCTGGTGGCTCCACTGACCCAGATCGTGGAGCCAAGCTGGTGACTGCAAAGATTATGGATTTACAGAGGTCAAAGCTGTGAGGGTCACTGCAGATCATCTTCAGATACCAGCTTCTTGCATTGACTGACGAAGAAACCAGGGGGCAGACAAGGAAAGGGACTTGCCCAGGGTGTCCACGCTGGTGATTCCCAGTGTCAGAGTTCAGGAGTTGAATTTGCTATCTTCAGCAAAAGTTATATTCACCACTGACGCACAGAACCAAATCACTTTTCTTCCTTCTCTTTTTCTCCCTCCTCCACCTCTTCTACCTTCTCCACTCCTCCTCCCTTCCCTCATTTTCCCTTTCTCTACTTCTCCCACCTCCTTCATGTTCGTCTTCTCCATTCTCATGTCCTTAACAATCTCTCTGGTGTGTATTTCGCATGCTATCTAATGAACAAACCACTTTTACATCGATTATGTCATTTGATCCTTCATCTGTCTTGGCCACAGTGCACAGAAACGGAACACTTTGTGCATAGACAGAAAGTGCAAGCCCAAGGCCCCCTCCCCATTCAGGCTGGCTGGCTTCCTGAGCCTAGTACAGATGGTATATACGAGCCAGGGACTTCCTCCCTGGGATACTTTCTGTAGACATTTGAGGGTTGGACTTTCCCTGGCACAGCCTCAGCCTTGGTAGCAAGGAAGGAAGGAAGTTAAGAAGCTTTCCTGTCATTGGAGCCGGATCCTAAATAAACCTTTGCTTGGCAAGCATACTTCCCATATTCCCCGGCTGGCCCCGTGTGTGGGCCCCACTCACTGGCACTCTTTAGCCAAGAACAAATTCCATGCAGACATCAGCACTCACATGGATGCCCAAGGGATGCCTCCCTGAAGAGCATCACTTTGTAATAGCCTAGCCTCCCGGGACATTAGATTTCTAGCCAGAAGATGAGGGGGTTGGGGAGGGAAGAAGGGGTATGGGGTTGGAGGGACAGACAGAGAGAGAGAGACCTATAAGCATGCAAAAAGTATTTAGTTTAAAGGACACCTGTGTGGTTGTGTGTTTTTCCAGCCACATTAAGCTGCTTGGGAGCAGGCTTGGAGTCATTATAAAGAGTTGGCTTTAACCTGAGCTTGTGAGAGAAGGAGTGAGAGGGAATTGAGGGTGTATGCCTGCCTCTTCTTGGCTTTTTGTCTCCCTTGGCCTCCTTAATATTTCCTCTTTACCTTTTTGTGTCCTCTCTCATTTTATAACATGGAAGGTAACTCTCCTACGCAGGTATGAAATATGTCCTCCCAAGTTACAAATAAATATGGCGGAGAGAGCGAGAGAATGGCAGAGCTCCACAAGAAGCACATGTATGAAAGCAAGAGATACTGGCACTGAGCTTGTAGAATATTTAATTTTAAGGAACTTTGCGGCAGGTATTTTGGGGGAAACTCACTATAATTCTGCTTTGGATTATCTTCTGAGGTAGCAGTGTCTCCAGTTTGGTCAATGTAAAAGCCTCCTGGTCATTTGTTGTTGTCGTTGTTGTTAATAATAACAACAACAATAATAATAATAGCAGCTACTAACATTTCTTGAGTGCTTACCATGAGGAAGGCACTTCACTAAGTACTTTAGATGCCTAAACTCATTTCATCCTCCAACAGTCATAGGAGTTAAGTACTGTTACCCCCCTCCTTTTGAGATGAGGTTAGGTAGCTTATCCAATATGACACAGCTCACAAGCTTGAGGGCAAGGTTTTGAACCGAGAACTTTATGATTACATAGTCCACTTTCTTAACCGCTCCTGCACTGCCCTTCAGCACCCAACATTTTGCATGTTAAAGTTGGTACACTCATCCATCTGTCTGTGCTTTCAGTAGAACTCTCCGTATCCTAGCTCTGGGCTAAGTCACTGTGTCAGTTGCTGGGTGGGGAGAGGGTTGTGGGTGGGGCTCAGCCACCAATCCTTCATCCCTTCTGTGCTCATTTAGAGGTTCTAAAAGAAGCCAGAGGGGGAGTTGCCTTTGTCCCCGGAAGCTGCTCTGGAAACATGAGTTTAAGGCTCTTGGTATATATCCTGATGACTAAGCCTGTGGGACTGTGCCTCTGAGACCTTTATATCTTCTGGTTTTGCTGGTTCTGTGGATATTAGGCTTCTGCCTTATTCTTCTTTGTGCTGTCATCCTACCCCGTACCCCCTCTCTGAGCTCTCAACTCTTATAGGAGAGTCTGAGACCTGTGTCTGGCTCCCACTTCATTAGGCTTGGCGTGACAAATTGCCTTCTTCTCATACTTAACGCTGGCATGTAAAATAGAATATGCTTTCTGTTTACATACTGCTACCATCTCCTATATCCATCTAGATCCAGGAAACCTATTTCATCAACATAAAACCCATAGAAGCAACGCATGCTGGGAATCGGTCCTCCATATCAGAGCTGATCAGGATGGATCGGTGAATTCTGTAGATCGCATCTGTCCTAAGCAGCAAATTAGCTATGCTTGACTTCAGCTACCACATTTTGCCTGCTGTGAGCTTGCTCTACCCTTCTATGAAATGTATTTTGTAACAGTGTGGAAGAAATACACAAGATTGATTAGAGTTGGCACAATTTGTGCATACTTCTGCAGTTATTATTGTAGTGGCTGCTTTAAAAGACCCAAAAAAAATCCTTTCGCCAATTTTGTTCCTCTATAAAGTTTCATTTAAATTTTAGTGGGCATATTTATGTGTAAATTGGATCAGCTTCCAATGATAGCTCCTTATTGTTAGCATTTTGATGTTTTGTTTGCCTGAGCAGATTGATTTGCCATTATGGGAAAACGTTTGAACTAAAAAAGTCCTCTGAACTTTGTTCCACTAATCTTATCAAAGAAAAGAGAAGCAGAACATGTATACAGAAACCTGCAAATTAAATTGACTTTTCCAATTGAAATGCATTTGATCTGCATTCATTATGGAACTAGAGTAGTAGCTGCAACTTGATTCTGCAAAAACATTGAGGTTTAGACTGTTTTCCAAAGTCTTTAAAAATTCACGCAGGAGAAGAATCGGCAGTGTGAACTGCTACTAGCATCTTCTCTTTGGTAAGAAGTTAGGATAGCTCACAGATGATGTCACTGTTCTTTCAGTCCCATCTGTCAGGCTCAGTGAGCACCACGCAATGGTGCGGTCTGTGGAAACATCCGGGCCAGCCTTGCTCTGTGGTGACAGATTGTTCAGGGCAAGCCACGAGCAGCAAAAGTGTTGCAGAAGTTTTGGAACGCTTGCAAACACGGTTTGCAGTCGTGTGACGGTCCCGTTTCTTCTGCTTGACTCCCAGGGATGGGTTAGTCGGCATAGCTCTATTCGGATGTGGAGAACTGCTAATGCCCCAGCTGTTTGCTTCCTTCCTAGCTCGCATGTTTTTCATCATTCTCTCGTTCACTCTTAACTAGGCGTATGAGTCAGGACCGCTGTGGGAACTAAAGTAGAAAAAAAGAAATGCCCAAACTTAAGCCGTAGTGGTGGTGTTCAAGTAGCTCAAGTTCAAGGAGCTCAAGTCGGTGGATGGTAGTAGGAAAGAGGAGGTCACGTGGACTTCAGTCTGAGTCCTGGTTTCGTCACTTACTAGTCATGTGCCCTTGCGCAAACCACCCCAGTAAAACAATGTTTTTTACATTTTTTACGTTGGTCCTGAAGTGTTCGATTAAGGTGCATATTAAAATTTCAGAGATGCCTCCTGCTCTTTAAATAAGGACCACCAAGGGGTCTGGTGAGTAGGCAGCCTACTACTACTGAGGCTGTGTCCTCAGTGCCCGTCGGCGGCACACCACCCTGGCCTTTTGTAGAATAGCGAGTCGATCCAGACACAGTTTGGGGGCATTGATCTGGGGAAAACAGTCCTGCGTTTCCACAAAACCCAAAACTCTTCAAATCTCAACGTTTCAGGGAGAACATTCCCCGCCCCCCCCACTCTGTGTCATCAAATAAACACACCTGTGCTAGGCACTGCTCTCCCCACGGGCTGTCGTAGGAGGTAGGCGGGAATACCTCCTCTGAGTCTCCAGGGCCGACCCCGAAGGCATAATTTGTTATGTGTGCCAAATGGCCTCACCACTTTCAAGGCACTGAAAGTTCTCAGAGTTGCCAAAGGAACACGGGAGGGCACCGAGGAAAACATGGGACTTTTTCTTCTCCCCAGTTCCCTGGTGAGAATCCAATTCTTCCAGCCTCAGTTAAGTGATTCTTTTCACCTCTGCAGTGTTCAGATTTCTGTGTGATCATAGCTCATTAGAAACATTATGATTGCGTAGAGTTGCAGTTTACTCATACTAATACTTAATGTTCTTATTTCACTGGTCGAAGAGATGATGGAGAGAACGCATCAAGTCATTAGAAAAAACTTGCCGCCCACTGAGGTTGATTGCTTTGAAGCAAATTAATCCCCGTGCATGCAGAAGGTGCTGTGTGGTCCTTCCCTTCCCTTTACTTTTTCCTTTTCGGTTCTGGTGAACATGACAAACAGTGCTTCAAGTAAATTGTTAGGTATAAAAATGAGTGCAAATTACACTTCCATACGAGTGCATTTATTCCGGTGATTGCACTGATTGTATTGGACCATGGGATAATTAGGCCACATTCAGATCACAAATTCCCATTTTATACCTTTTGGGTTTTCTAATCCAGGTTGCACTAATGGCTTACAGAGTGTTTTGGTGTTGGGTGAGCGGGGAAGCCGTTGTATGATGTTCTTGCTAATGGGGAGGTTTAAATGTAGGGAAGGCTGTCTCCACACACGGAGGCTCTAAATGGTCAGAGGAGGGCACCAGGATAGTCGTCGGAGAGCACTTTTGCTTAGGGGTATAATGTCTGATTGTTAGGGATTCAAACTACATAAATGAAGGTAATTGGAGAAATACACATACACATGTCATTTGCCGTGGGTTTAAAATTTAATATACAGGCATATATGAGTTTAACATTAAATTATCCATTCCAAACTAATGGGAAAATAGGCTGGAATGGAAAGACAGATTTAGCCTATGGCCAAACTGCAAGTCTTTTCTTTCTCCTCCATTCCTTCTGCTTTCAGTTTTTTTCTTCCATTTAATTATTTGGGTACCTCAGCCAACTCTGAGCCAGGTGAAGTGTATGGACTCAAACATACTGACTGTGAGGGATGGATAAGTCAAGTGTTACCTTCCCCACAGTAGGTTAATGGGCATTTTGGAAAGAGAGCTACATGGAGACAGCCATCCTTATTGGGAAGAAACAATATCCTGATGGTGGCATTTTAGGTATTAACAGGTAAAGGCTTCTTCTCCCCATGACAAAACCTGTCCCTAGATGAGGAGCAGTTGCCAGTGAGTGTCTAGGCGGAACTGGGAATAGCCCCCTTGAGCCACCAATGGAATTAGACAATGCATGTTGTAAGGAGGCCACTGGGATGACAGGTAGGGGACTGAGGAACAGAGGAGTGGAGAAGGACAGAGTGGGAAGGTAGAATCTGGGAAATAGGAGGGAGTAGGGAGAGGGTGAGTCCCTAGTTCAAATCATGGGTCTACTATTTATTTATCCATTTAAAAAATGGCACTAGTGATCCTCTCAGGGCTTACTGTCTAGTCAGGAAGAGAGACAATCAAATGATTCATGCATTCACCACATAGGTATTGAACTTACTATGTTACAAACATGGTAGGTGCTGTGAAGAAACCTGACCTTGTATTGGGGCATCAGTGAACTTCAGTGATGGAACTGCACGACCCTAAGAAGTGAAACTTGAGGTGATATGAAGAATGAAGAGTCGTTTAGTCAAGGCTGTGTAAAGGGAACATTCCCCAAAGAGGGAAGAACAGGCCTAGGAGAATACAGTATGTTCTAATGCATGATGTGAAGGCCAGCATTTCTGGACCATAGCAAATGAGGGAGAATGTGGTAAAAGCTGAGGCTGAAGAGATAGAAGGTGAGCTGAACCTTCCAGGCCTACCTGTCCCTGGAAAAGTGAACATTTTCCTAAGAACAGTAGAAGCCATTTGCGGGTTTTATGTAAGCTCATATTTTAATTAGATGTCTGGCTATAAGGAGGTGGGTGGTGGATGGTGGATGAAAGCAGGAGCCATGGAGGAGACAGGGAGACTACTGAGGAAGTTACTGTGGTAGACCAAACAGGGCATGGTGGTGGGCTAGACTGGGATGGAAGCGGTGGGAGAGAAACTGGGTGGATTAGGTGACCTTGGGCAAGTAGCTTCACCTCTCTGAGCCTAATTAGGGTCATGTTTTTCATGATTTAATTTCATGGTCTAGCATATCTAGTGATTTAAGAGTGGGCTTTGCTGCTAAGATCCTCTGCTATCTATAAACCTCCCTTTAGGTGCCAACTATTCAACAAAAACATCTGTCCACACTTGATATGAGGGAAAAGCAGAGCTAGCTTGGAAGCCTTTAGAATTGTATTTATTGCAATTCAGTGAGGCTGGTGATCTGGATGAGTTCTACATTTTTGTGATAAAAATTGGCTTTGAAATGAAGAAAGGAACACTGACATATACACACCCGTTACTCGTTTCATTCTTAATTGCTAAACAAAAGAGCCACCAGAAGTCTCCCCCGCATTGCACAGTAATTAAATACAACTACACTCATTTAGGAAATTGATAACAGCAAATAGAAATTTACCAGTCACCTGAGAAGAACCAGGCCAAGACTACCTTTTGTTCTTACAGTTAGAAACATTTCCAACCAAACTTCAAAAGAAAGTGCCTTTCAGGGTTATAGTGTCTTCCCACAAACTTTTGCAACTTGGCATGCATTTCTTGCCGGCTCCTCACACTAAGCTTTGTCATAAGTTTGATCAATGTCCAAAAAGGAACAAATAGCTCTGTGAGTGAAGATTTTGATTGTAGGTATTCAAACAATGTTCCTGGTGAGGATAGGAAAACACTGAAGCTTGATGCCTAAGCCTTTCAAATGGCTCAGTTCCATTTGATTGCTATTTGTTGGGGTTGGTGAAAGTTCTCTGGGCAATGCCTTTTGCTAGACCTCTTCAGGGAAGGCAATAATGGGATTGAGCAAGTAAACAAATATTGCTTAGGATAGAGAAGATTTGAATAACTGAATGGTTAAACCTGATCCAAAGGATATGTATAGAGGAGAGAATAAAATGAATAGAGCATAAAAATTATTTTCTAACAAATAGGGCACATGTACAAAGATTCACCTTATACTAAGCCTTAAAGGAAATCTCTAATTTGGTATCACACAGACCAGGTTATCTGACAAAAATGTAATACTGTGTGATATCCACAACTATAAAATAGATTAAAGGAGAAAAAAGCCCTATTGTCCTCTGTCCTCTCAATGGGTACAGAAATCATTCAGTAAACTTTAACATGTATGATTAATAACAAACAACAAAGCCAGTTAACAAACTAGAAATAGATCCCCTGATGAAGGCTGTCTGCTAAAACTCTACAGCAAATATTATGCTTAATGGCAAAATATTAGATGTCCATATGTCTCTTTGAAGTCAGGAACAAGACTGACAAGAAAACCCTTTTGTTAAAAAAAAAAAGTTTTTTTTATATTTAAGTAATTTCTACGCCCAGCGTGGGGCTTGAACTCATAACCGCAGGCTCCACAGACTAAGTTAGCCAGGCGCTCCAAGAAAACCCTTAATCACCATTTTTATTCAGCATTATAAATGGAATCTTAACCAGCTCATTGGGAAAAGAAGAATATAAGGTTTGAAAGTATATTGTTATTTTCACAGATGGCATGATTGCGCAGATAATGTAAGAGTACATGTAGACACTAACAGAACTAATACAGAGTTCAACAAGTTTTCTGGATATGGGATTGGTATATAAAAATCATTAGTGCCCTTCTATAACAGTAAGAACCCAGGAGAACATGTTATAAAAGACAAATGCTAACTACCAACATGGCATCCAAAATTGTGCCTTGGTATCTCTTCTCCCACCTCTTATTTTCTTTTAGGTCTTAAGTTGTTTTTGTAAGATTTTCCTTGCTTGGGGCGCCTGGGTGGCTCAGTCGGTTAAGCGTCTGCCTTCGGCTCAGGTCATGATCCCAGGGTCCTGGGATCGAGCCCCGCATCGGGCTTCCTGCTCCACGGGAAGCCTGCTTCTCCCTCTCCCACTCTCCCTGCTTGTGTTCCCTCTCTCGCTGTGTCTCTCTCTGTCAAGTAAATAAATAAAAAAAAATATTTAAAAAAAAAAAAAAAAAAAAAAAAAAAGATTTTCCTTGCTTTCCCCCCACTGAGTTTGGGCCATAGAAGTTTGTTCTTCCTTTCAGCCAGGCCCTCCAAAAAAATTAATTTAAAGCAAAGAACAAATGAAGAGGGAACACGGTCATTGGAAAGCACTTCAAGAATAGCCCTTTGCAATGGTTCTCCTCTCAAGTTTGTAGTGACTTCGATTTAGCCACTGCTATGAAAATTGAAAACCCACTGAGAGAATGTGTACCCTCAGCTGAGTGTATTCAAGCAAGAAGTTCACCAAAGTTAGTTTCCTTTCAAACCAACCCCTTTGACTTTTAAAAGCTATTTTGGAAAAGTTCAAGGAAAAGAAGTATTAAAAAAAAAAAGGAAAAGGAAGACCAAAAGTAAATATAAATACTTCAAGACTTTCACAAATAAATAAGAAACTATTTAAAGTCCTGGGTTCCTGTGAGTAGATTCACAGAATGGAGGGAAGCCATTCATTTGAAAAAAAAAAAAAAAAAAATTAGCCTCTGGGCAAATCATTGCAAGAGGATTTTAGAACTGTATTGAAAAACTGAAGTATGATATCACCTTGAGGAGTCTTTGAAACTTATGAAGGTTTTGAAGATTTAGTAAAAAGAGACCTTGATGATTATAGATATGAATATTTAGATGGCTGTGGATCAATTTCACCTACTGGAGAATCCATTATGGAAGATACATGTTATCTTTAGTATGCAGATGGATGTGATATCAAGTTGGTGGAAGATAGTTCTTGCATAATAAGTACTGAATTACTGAAGAATATGAACCTATATCTAAAAGAAGAGGAAATTGGTGAAAAGCTGCTTTGTCTATAAAGAAGAGATCTTCAAAGAAGAGAAAATTTTAAAAAATTTCGTCACTCCCAATAAACCTTCCACTCTCAAAAAAAAAAAAAGATGAAAAAATTAATGGTTAAAATAAGGACAGAATGACTACAAATGGAGAACAGTTAGAGAGGAATATAGATATGGAACAAGGAAAACAGTATTTTTTAAAAATATTTTATTTATTTATTTATTTGACAGAGAGAGAGACAGCGAGAGAGGGAACACAAGCAGGGGGAGTGGGAGAGGGAGAAGCAGGCTTCCTGCAGAGCAGGGAGCCCAATGTGGGGCTCCATCCCAGGACCCTGAGATCATGACCTGAGCTGAAGGCAGTCGCTTACAGACTGAGCCACCCAGGCGCCCCCCCCTTTTTAAAAGATTTTATTTATCAAGGAAAACAGTATTAAGAAGAAACACTTTATATGTTGAAAAAACCAGATAAAGTGTGTTTGCATGTGTATGAAAGTGTACGTGTATGCATAATATGTCCTCTAAACCCTTTTAGGGAGAAAAAACATAACTTTGAACAAGCATATATATTTAATGAAAATAAAGGACCAACACATATTCTAAGGAATAAGAAGAAAGACTTTGTATTTAGACCTACCACAATTGAGTGAGTCCTATGCAGGGAAAGTGGAAGCTTTCATAGGAGAAAATCTTTCTGAAGTATAGAAACCATGTCACACTAACTAGAAAGCAGTCTCTGAACACAATGGAAATTGTTCTACTTTAATGAAAAGGATAAAAAGTGACTCTAATTTGGTGAGCTCAGGATGTCAGCTACTTTCAAGCACATAAGCTCTATTTTCTTAGCTATTTATGTAATTCACGAATATATACTAGAATTAGAGTTTATCTGCAAGATAAATCACTAAATTGGAAAGGAAAAAAACCATTTGCAATAGCAGCAAAATCCATAATAAATTGAGAGATACACCTAATGAAACACATGTCTTTTAAGGAAATACTGTGAAATTTTATTGAGCATAAACAATGACCTAAATATAAATAATGGAAGATATATACCAATTTAATGGTTTGGAAGACCCAGTATCATAAAGAAGTCAATTCTCCACAAATTAACTTGTAGATCAGTGCAGTTCCAATCAAAACTTACAGATTTGTTGGGGCACCTGGGTGGCTCAGTCATTAAGCGTCTGCCTTCGGCTCGGGTCGTGATCCCGGGGTCCTGGGATCGAGCCCCGCATCGGGCTCGCTGCTCGGCGGGAGGCCTGCTTCTCCCTCTCCCACTCCCCCTGCTTGTGTTCTTGCTCTCACTCTCGCTTGCTCTCTCTCTCTCTGTCAAATAAAATCTTAAAAAAAAAAAAAAAAAAAAAACTTACAGATTTGTTTTATGAGACTCGACAACCTTATCCTAAAATTCTTATAGAAAGAGAAAAGGCAAAGATTGGCCAAGATTCTCTTGGAGAGGAAAAATGAGATGAAGAGACTAGATCTATCGGATATCAAGAATGTTTATTAAACCGTATTAATAAAAGCATGAAATTGGTACAGGGATAGACAAGTAGAACAAAACTGAAATTCCATAAGCAGGCTCACACCTATATGAGAACTTGGTTTATGACAGGGGACATGACAAATCAATAGAAACAGGATGAATCACTCTATAAATAGTCCTTGAAGAATTGGCTATTTAGATGGAAGAGAAGGAAAATTCTATACCCTATACCATACAGAAATATAAATTCAAGGTAGATTAAAGACCTAAATGTTAAAAGCAAAAATTATTTGCTTCTGAAAGTTCTGAAGAATATCTTAATGATCTCAAGGTGGGAGAGGATTTTTCTTTAAACCACAGGATGGAAGCCATACAAAAAACATTGGTGAGTTTGACTTCATTACAAATACAAACTGCAATTGATGAAGGATACCACAAGAAGGGTTAAAATAATGAGCCACAGGCTGGTAGAAGGTATTTTTGGCTCTTATAAACAAGGCAGGATTAATATCCAGAAGCTATAAAGTACTCTAAAAATCATTGTGAAAAAGACAATTCGTGAGAAAAATGTGCAAAGGATATGACCAGCCAATTTACAGAAGGGAAAACCTGATTCACCTATTAAACATATGAAGAAAGATACTTAACCTTACTAGTAATGAGGGAAATGTGAATTAAATTCAAAAGAAGACAATCCTTGGGGCGCCTGAGTGGCTCAGTCGTTAATGTCTGCCTTCAGCTCAGGTCATGGTCCCAAGGTCCTGGGATCAAGCCCCGCATTGGGCTCCCTGCTCTGTGGGAGGCCTGCTTCTCCCTTTCCCACTCCCCCTGATTGTGTTCCCTCTCCTGCTGTGTCTCTCTCTGTCAAATAAATAAATAAAATCTTAAAAAAAAAAAAAAGACAATCCTTCACAACCATCAAATTGGCAGACGTTAAAAAGCATGATAATGCCGAGTGGCCATTGGAAGGGCAGATGGAAGCAACTGGGAGCTCTGGTGGGAGCATTAATGTAAACACCTGCTTTGGAGAACGTTGTGGCAATATCTAGAAAAGTTGAAAAAATGTGCGTACCTTATTGTGATCCTGAAGTCTATCTTCTAGATCTTTACCATGGAGAAATCCCTTGCACAGGTAAGAAGACATAAAGAAGACTTTACTGTCATATAAGAGATTAATGTCCAACAATACTGAGAATAGATTAATATCATAAATGGCAACATATTTAAAGACTAAAAGACTATATGGCAGTTTAAATGAATGAGCTATATCCATATGCATCAATAAAGATGAATCTGGAAACTAGGGTTGGGCATGCGAAGCAACGTGGAAGAGGATCATATGGTACCTTTGTGCAAAAGGACAGGAAAATAGAGTTGGTCATGCCTAGAGAGTCTCTTGGGGCCTTTGTGTAGTGGGCCATGCAGACCCCATAATGTTCCCTGAGGAGACAGTTGGAAAAGTTTAATCTTATCTCCTGGTGCCTGAGTAACCCGAAGTAGGGAAGCAGGGAACGACCCTCCTGGACATTTTTACTTAAAGAATATTCTCGGGGCGCCTGGGTGGCTCAGTCGTTAAGTGTCTGCCTTCGGCTCGGGTCATGATCCCGGGGTCCTGGGATGGAGCCCCCGTGTACCTGACTCAGTTACACTGTGTGGTGGCTGTCTGCTGGGGAGCTGAGGGGTCAGATGACCCAGGATTCGAGATTAAAAGGCTGAGTTTACAAGCTGCCACAGCAGAACTTAAATTGTGGGGGTTTTTCCCCCTCTCTTTAGGCATCACTGAAAACATTTTGAAAGAAAAGGACCCAGTGGTTATTTTTTTAATCACTGAACTTTTGGTTGGGTTTTGAAGATTAGAAAGTCATTTCTCAAAAATTCCGAATTTTCAGGCTTTGGGCCATATTCATAATGATAGTGATGCTCAAAGTGTTCCCCCACACCCTCCTCCCGTCTCCTTTCTTTCAATCTCAGAATATGAAAGATGAAGGCAGTTCTGAAAAGTAACTTTTTGGTTGATTAATCCCCTTGAACTCAGTGTTACTTTCAAAGAGTGAAGAATGGGAGCCCCGCACAAACCAAATCAGAATCTCATCTCCTGTCACCGTATTTTAGGTGGTAGGGTTCCTGGGTCCTGGTGTTTGTATCTGAAATCCTCCCCACATACATGAAAGAGCATGGCTGGATTATGTATTCATTTGGAACTTTTTCTGTTCATTCTTGGAACCTGCAGTTATGACGTACATTTGTTGATGGGCTGCTTTGTTGCTAATTATAGAAACCATTGTGATATCATTATTGATGTATGGACTTTTTTCGAATCTTATTTCTTACAGCATTGTTTTGGGAACCTGTGTGTATGGACACTGTTTTAATATGACTGAATGTGGTCAAATCAGCAAGCAATGTAGGCAATTAGACCCAGTCCACTGTCTAAGAAAAGACATTTTAGTCATTCAGTGACTAGATCTATGGCTGTTTTTAAAAGTTTAAAAGTCCCAAAAGCCTCAAGAAGACAACTGAGCTTAGATGCAATTTTAGAATTCTCAGTCAACCCTTTGGGTGATATTTTTTGGTACACTCCATGAGGGCATGGGCTTTGGCTGTCTTGCTCACTGTGGGAGGTCCTAGCACATGGTAGGACCTCAGTATCTGTTCAGCAAATGAGTAGATGGACAGATGGACATATAGATGAATGGATGGATGGATGGATGGAAGGAAGGGGAGGGAGGAAGGAAAGACAGTGGGACAAATTTGCTTTGAAAAGGGCTTTCAGGGTGCCTGGGTGGCTCAGTCGGTTAAACATTTGACTTGATTTCAGCTCAGGTGATGATCTCAGAGCCATGGGATCAGGCCCCACATGGGGCTTTGCACTGAGCATGGAGCCTGCTTAAGATTCTCTCTCTCTCCCTCTGCCCCTCTTCCCCCTACCCCTCTAGCACACGCGCTCTCGCTCTCTCAAAAAAAAAAAAAAAAAAAAAAAGAAGAAAAGAAAAGGGCTTTCATGAAGAGGG
The DNA here is from genome assembly GCF_004348235.1 of Phoca vitulina. Taxonomy (NCBI): domain Eukaryota; kingdom Metazoa; phylum Chordata; class Mammalia; order Carnivora; family Phocidae; genus Phoca; species Phoca vitulina. The sequence goes on from NW_022589742.1 coordinate 8,287,400, forward strand.
TATTCACTTTGTAGGAACATTGCCTTTTATATTTAAAATGTCTGCCCTCTTACTTTGGATACCCAGGGTGCCGGCCACAGGATACTTGCTATTTATGATCCTGAGAATATTCGAAGCCCATTCCAGGGACTAAGGGAAGAAAAGCGCATCAAAACTATACCGCTCCTTTTCTGCTTTTGAGTTCAAACACAGCATTCAAGATTATGCAGGTATTTGATTGTATAGAGTTACCATTCCCCGAGAAGATAGAAACAGCTGGATTATAAATAGCCTCTTTAAGTTTTTCAGTAAACTACTTTAGGAGAATGGCATTCATACAGCGAAGTGCACAAGCCCTAAGTGTACAACTCATTACAGGTTTACAAGTTGAACAAACCATTGTGACTAGCACCCGATCAAGAAAGGTACATTATCAGTACCCTAGAAACTCTTCTCCTGCCCTTGTCCAGAACTTACTCCTCACCACAAGGGTAGTTACTATACTTTTAAAAACCAATAGATTAGATTTTTATTCTGGACATTTATATAATTGGGATCGTATAATATGTAGCTTCGTGAGTGACTTTTTTCATTCATCACTGTAATATTTTTATGGTTCATCCATACTGTAGCATGTGTCAGTACGCATTCATTCTTACTGCTGAATAATATTCTATTGTATGGACACACAGATGGAGATTGGGTTTTTTCTCTTCTTTGGCTATTGTGAATCATGTTGCTATGAACAATTATGTAGAAGTTTTTGTGTGGACATACGATTTCAACGATTTTGGGTTTATACCTAGTGGAATTGCTGGGCCATATGGTAACTCTCTGCTTAACTTTTTGATCAGCTGCCAGATTGTTTTCCAAAATGGCTACACCACTTTACATTCTTATCAGTTGCTTATAAGAGTTCTGGTTGCTCACATCCTTGCTGACACTTGGTATGGTCAGTGTTTTAAATTTTAGCCATTCTGATGGGAAATCTATGGTTTTATCTCTTTGGTTTTTTATGTCTTTTTTATTTACTCAGAAAATAACTCCAAAGCTAACTTTTATAAATTAACTAATCTTAGGTCATTTCCAATGCAGGGCCCTAATTGGAGTGACCAGTATTTCCCCATCTTTCTAAAAGATGCGGAGAGACCCTTCAAGATTTAGCTCAGTTGCCACTTCTACTAGAAAGCTTTCTCTGACTCTTCTTTGACTCTTCTTTACCCAGGCTTCTCTCTGAAGACCCGTTTCTCTTATGTGTCTTTTGGCACCTGCTTGGCACAAAGTTGGTGCCCAAATGCACCTTTGCTGAGTGACCATATTTTACTGGTAGAGTCTTATTCTACATGCCATTATATAAAAGAATATCTGTACCCAAGTTCTGAGAGGGCCTTACAGGTCATCTACCCAATCCCATCATTTTACTGATGAGAAAGTGGGAAGTCAGAGAGAGAACAGGCATAGCCTGTTATTAGTGGCTGAGCTTAGTGGGCAGGTCTCCAGACTCCTCTTCCAGACAGCTTCCTCCACTCATCTTTGCTTCCCCTCTGCTGCTAATTTGCAGAGAATGAAATTAGTCTTTGGCAGAGGAACAACACACACAGGAAAAACAACAAAAATGTATGTTTCCAGGGCTTAAATTCAAAGTCGAAGAAGCAGCTCTCTTCTCGTTGAAAGTTTGCGCGCTCCGGCACTGAAAACTACCATCATTTAGGCCAGGGAAAGGAAACTTAAAGTGACTTTTCAGCAAATACAGTTTTTAATGATACACATATAATATCTTGTTCTGTTTTATACTCTGATCATGATTAAGAATTTCAAATAGCTCAGGAAGAATTAAGAAGATATACACCCACATTATTACTCATAACCACTTAGAGCAAAGAAAGAAATCTTTTTAAAAGATGTTTATGCTTTCATACCAAATGAGAATTTGAATTAAAATGATTCCCAGCACAATCTTTCGAGTTGAAAATATATTCAGCAGTTTTCAAAATCCCTTGTAATAAAAACAATGCTCTGTAATTTCATAGAGTTGGTATTTCTTCAAAGGAGATTAGGGGAAATGCTATAAACATGAACTTCCTAATCCTTGTCATGGATTGACTGCCCTAGATCAGTCTTGTTACACCTGCTCCTCAGATGGAGATGGTAACACTCTGACCGGCTGGCCAGGTTTCAAGGTTTGACCCCTTGGTTCACTGTGAATTTATGTCAAATAGAAGAACCTTAGTTCTTAAGTAGTTATCTGACTCTTAATTCCTAGGCTGTGATACGTGATGATCATATCCCCATTTCCACGAAGGTATGTAAAGTACCTTGTCCGTAGTAGATCTTCCTTGGCTGGTAGCTACTGTTACATTCTCTGCTGGAGAAGGTTATGGACTAGAAGAAGATGGCTTTGCTGATTCCCCAGTCCCCCAGATATCTCAAGCTTGTCCATTCATTCATTTATTTATTGAGAATAGATCGATAGCTTTCTAATCCTATAAGTGTGGGGGGTGGGGAGCGTGGTGTGAAAACAATTTCCACATTCAAGCATGTCTCATTCTATTTTTTAAATTATTTTTAGCTTATGATTTTTATAAATAACCATTATTACCAGTGCTAAGGTCTAGCATACTAAAACAAGGGCTAACAGTGTTGCGAAGAATGATTCAATAGAAAATCCAATATATCACATATCATAGACAGATGAGTTGAAGTAACTCCTCCTCACTAAGTAAATGTTAGAAATAAAGCTGTAGAGACTTGTAATTTATACTGACTCCTGGATCTGGGATACCCTGTTGTTGGGTCAATGGCCTAAAACAAGTGAAAAAATGTAGGTTTTTTTTTTTTTTTTTTTTTGCCAAGAGGACTTTAAGAACATGGCTGAAATCATTCCTATGCTTAACAGGGAACTCATAGAAACCAGCGCTAACTCTTCTATTTTCCAGAGCAAATACAGGGCAAGAGAAATTGCAAGAAGACTGCTAGGGATGGAGACCTGGCTTCTAGTTCCACATAGGTCACTGCTTTATAGTGCAACCCCGAGCAAATCATGTTGATATTGTGGGCTTTAGTTTCCGAGTCTGAAACCCACTGATCTAGCCAAAACTCTTAATTATAAACTCCATGTTGCAGATTCAGAGAGTTTCACAGAGGTGCCTCAGAGATCACTGAAGGAGGCACTCTGAGACCTCGACCCCCACACCCAACCCTAGTGGTTCCATTTTACAATGGTTTATACATATGGGCTCTTCTCAGGGTTACGTTTGAGTGAAGGATTCCAAGGCCTAAGATTGAAAGCCACTAGGCTAAGCGATCCTCAAGGTTATTCAGGTTTTAAGGTTCTATGATATCTAAATAACCAACGTGGGTGCCTGGGACGTTTCAATTACTAATATGTTAACTAGCCTAAGGGCTGGAATAACAATGGTAAATAGATATGCCCACTCTACTACTTAGGTACATCTCACACCTGGATTATTGGATTCAACACAGCATCTATATCATCAAAGAAATATTGAATTTGACTTTATGTAATTTTACTCTTGCATACTTCTGTGTTTAGAGTATATAATGGGGCTCTAAGTATATTTGATGGGTCTTCAATAAGTAGAATGTTTGATTAGTTCTTATGTGCCATCCCCCACCTATGCCTTGCAGCAGGAACTTTATTGAATCAGGCAGCGAACAATTTGAATTTGGGGCAGTGCTTCTCACACTTGTACCGAGGATGTCATAATGAAGAGCCAGAGAAGAGGCGTGTGTATTGAGTGTTGGTCGATTTTTATAGACATATAGTAAAGGCTGATTTATTTGAGGCATAGAGTTATTTCAGACAATCTGAATTTACTATGACTGAAAATGGTTCTTCTGAGCTATTACATTTCCAAGTGACTAAAAAACACATGCACGAGAGGAGAAATATAGATTTTGTCCGGGTACTCCCAGCATCTCCAGGAAAATCAACTGGAGGCCTATTTGCACATTCTGTTTTCAAACATAGTGGTTTCCCTCTGAGCGACAGTAGCGCTCATAATGTCATTTTACACAGGGGAGAGAATTTTGTTGCACCAGTGATACTTTTTTTGTGCATTTCCCCATTTGTTTTCAGCCTCCATATCTATTTGCCTATTCATTCCTTCATTTTTTGCTTTGCCTTCTTCCTCTATATGTTCTGAGGCTTTTGCCAGTTGACTGCATTCATGCGGTCGTGCAATCCAGAACACAGACAGGCTGGTTGCCCGCCCATACGGAGCAAGGCTGTGTGTTAGGCACTGCAGGGATGTAGAGAGAATGACGAACTGCTTTTCTTTGTATGTTATCACATTTTGGACAGGAGTGTTTTGGAGGATAGCACTCTAGGTGAGGTTCTTGTTTAAGACTAGTGAAAGAAAATCAATTATTGTATCCAAAATGGAGGCTGAGGGGAAGATTTGAAGAACATGAGTTCTGTACATCCTTCTTTTTTCACATCTTATTGTATAACATTGATTTGCTAACATATGTCTCTTCCTTACTAGACTGCCTTGAGAGCAGGTTTTTTGTTTGTTTGTTTGTTTGTTTTACTCATGTGGGATTCCCAGAGCCTAGCACATTGCCTGTAGAGTTGGCTATGCCCATCATATTCAATGAATGAGAAAAAGAGATCTGAGCTATAACTTGGGAGAGACTTCTCTAGAAAAGGAAAATGTGGTGAAGATATATAGCTGTGCATTGTTTGAAATTTTTATTGATATCAAGGATGAAGAAAATTTTAATTGCTCGGGCTTTGAACTCCATGAGGTAGTTCAGGTAAAGATTCCCAAGTGTTCATACCAGTCTTATCCCAAAGGTAGTATTGTTCTCCTGACTGCCCATTACACAAATGCACTGATCCCAGAAATCAGAAGGAATATCATGGGATTCCAAAACTTAATTGCCATCTGTGCCATGTATGGCTGAACTATGAAACGTCATTCAGTCAGCAAGATAGAAATAACATCTGCAGAGGCAGACAACAAACTCAGACCACTTTCCCTCTGAAGACCAGCTGCCATTGTGACTCACGGCAAGTTCCCAGCCTGAAAAAGCCAACAACTACGGAGCAGAGGCACCCTGCCTGGAGTGGAGACCAAAAAGGGCAGGAGCATTACATAAGCCAGTTTTTTGACACTCTTAACAAATAGGTTCCCACTAACTCATTCATTTCCATGGATTCAGGTTGGCAAGTGGGCAGAGAAGAGGGAGAGGGGATGAGTGACAGAAATACTTTATCAAGTTGGGTTTATTCCAGGAATGCAAGGCTGGTTCAACAATTGGAAATCTATCACTGTGATAGATATAAAGCAGAGAAGTCATATTATCAGTAGATCCAGAAAAAAGAAAATACTTTATAGAGTTTTTAAAAAAAATTGTGGTCAAATACATAAAATTTACCATTTTAACCATTTTGAAGCATACATTTCAGCGGCATTTAGAACGTTCATAATGTCATGCAGCTACTACTTCTGTCTGATTCCAGAGCATTTTCATCACCCCAAAAGGAAATTCCCAAAGGAAATCTTATACCCACTAAGCAGTCTCTCCCACAGCCCCCTGCTTCAAGGCCCTGGCAACCACCAATCTATTTTCTTTCTATGAATTTGTTTGTTCTGGCAATTTCTATGCATGGAATCATATAATACATAGCTTTCTATGTCTTGTTTCTTTCACTTAGAATAATGTTTTCAAGGGTTCACCCATGTTGTAGCATGTATTAGTACTTCGTTCCTTTCTACGGCTGAATAATATTTCCATTATATGAATATACCACATTTCATTTATTCATTTATTTGTCAGTGGACATTTGAATGGTGCTACTTTTTGGCTATTGTGAATAGTGTTGCTATGAACTGTCATATTCAAGTATTTGTTTGAATATCTGCTCTCAGTTCTTTTCGATAGGTATCTAAGAGTGGAATCTCTGGAATTTGATAGTTTTATGTTTGACTTACTGAGAAACCATCAAAACGTTTTCCACACTTGTGGCCTTTAATATAGATTTCTTCTCCCTGATTGAGAAGTGTGGCCCAGTGGATGTGCCTCACAGTTAGACAACTTACTCTTCCTCTTTGTGGTAGGGTAAGTCCCCAGTGGGTAACAAGCCAGGACTATTACTACAGCTGAAGTTCATTCACATGTGCACATAGGACAGGGAAATGGAGTACCCTCCAGCAAATGACACACAGCTGGGGCTGACATCCATGTATTAAACAAACTTATTGAGGACCTACAATATGTGATGAGCATTGTGGGAGTGTACACTCTCAGGGAGTGTAACAAGCATTGTGGATACAGACACAAGGAGTGTTTTCTCTTCCCTATAGGTTCATGTTCTAAAAGCTGAGCACAGATTTTTAAAAATGGAATAATAATGCAATAATCAGAATCCTTGATACATTTAAAAATCCAATTCTCTCAAATACAAATTTAACATTATATGGTGATGTCTTTCAGTGATAAGTGAACTTGTTCTCACATTATGTCCATTCATAAAATATTTAAAGGGCCATGTCCAAAGAAATTACATATAATTCAGTTGAGATGAGCACTGCACAAAACTGAATAAATTCCAGTGGATCATCTGTCTTTTAAAAATAATATTTAAATTAAGAAACCAAATGGGATCATTAGCTGTACTTTATTATTAAAATCAAATATTTTTTCCATAAATGGATGTTAATAGGTAGGCAATGTACACTGCAGTGATGATATTTGTCAGCTGAGAGAATTTACCATCATCATGTAATTTGTGAATCTGTCTCTAAATTCCTAAGTGTGGGTACTACCTATGAGCTGATTACATCTTCCTGTACTCAACTAGACCATTGTCAGGCCCTGCCTGGGATATTATACTAGCACAGCACTCCATTCTCAGGACTCCTGGTCCAAATGACTCACTTTTTGTGGATCTGCCTCCACATACCACAAACCCATGTTCTGCATGATTGGGTACTACATTAGTGTGGACCACAGAGAATACCCATCGGTGGCTAAAAATAACAGCCCCGTTCTATAGATGGAGCATAGCTTTGGCTTTTGAAATGGAAATAGACACAGGTAACAGTGCCTTCTTTACTGCTCTGTGTAAATTTCATCTAAAATCTTAGGTAATGGGGCGCCTGGGTGGCTCAGTCGTTAGGCGTCTGCCTTCGGCTCGGGTCATGATCCCAGTGTCCCAGGATCGAGCCCCGTATCTGGCTCCCTGCTCAGCGGGAAGCCTGTTTCTCCCTCTCCCGCTCCCCCTGCTTATGTTCCCTCTCTCGCTGTTTCTCTCTCTTTCTCTGTCAAATAAATAAATAAATAAATAAATAAATAAATAAATAAATAAATCTAAAATCTTAGGTAATGTAGATATACCCATTCTTCTAGTTAAGGGCGAAATGCCCAGTTTTGTCAGATACCATGATGCAACTGCTGACCTGTCAGGCTATTTCCTCTCCATGACAAGCTACTAAACACCATAAATAATTTTTTGAAGGTCTTTGACAGAAGAATGAGCATCATTTTCTTTTTAGAGAGTAGATAGATCCTTTTGCAGTTTGGTATTAAAAATCTGGACGAATTCTCTGAGGGCGTTTTCAGTGTTGTTCTTCCACCCACAATCATTAAGTGTCGTGATGTATTCTTCAAATGCCTGCTTTTACAATTAAATCAAATCCAAGTTGACGTGGTTAATGTAATTTGAAAATACCCATTGGGGTTACCTGAAAAAAGTTAGGAACTGTTATCCAAACAGCTGAGTTCTATTAAAGTACCTGGGTTTACGTGGAAGAACAAAGCGAAGATGTGGCTAAGTGCGGTGCTGAAAATACACTAAGGGCTTAGTAGATGCCATTTAAATGGATGAATACATGTAATTAACAAAAAAGGGAAAGTAATCCAGAATATAATTTTAGGTGTCAGTAGGAGAAGTCCATCCTGAGGAAGAGACTCAGACTGAAATTCTTGTTCCAACAAGCTCACCATATATGAGCCTTAGTGCTTTTGTATACACGTTATAATCCTAGCTAATCCTCTCAAGAGTGCTATCCCATTCATTTAAATGTGTTATAATAGAAAATCTACCTATTCTATTCCACATAATAGAAGATTCAAAAAAAAAAAAAAAACCTTTGTCGTGTCAGCATACATATTGGTCTGTGGAAGGTTGTGTGAGCTTGGGTTTTCTTAGGCAACTCTTGATCACCCCACTCATCCCTCCCCAAGGATTTTGATTCTTAAGTGTCCTTTGATGCTGCCAATCTAATCTACATTCTTTTTTTTTAAAGATTTTTTTTTTTTTTTTTTTTGAGAGAGAGAGACAGCGAGAGAGGGAACACAAGCAGCGGGAGAGGGAGAAGCAGGCTTCCTGTTGAGCAAGGAGCCTGATGTGGGGGGCTCGCTCCCAGGTCCCTGGGATCATGACCTGAGCCGAAGGCAGACGCTTAACGACTGAGCCACCCAGGCGCCCCCAATCTAATCTGCATTCTATTCCCAGCTGCTGAATATCTCTCTTGCCCTCCGTCTCTAAGCTCCCCTCCACTCACACAAGTAATGCTTCAGTGAAACCTAATTCCTTATGTTGCCAGTCTTTTAGTTGACCTGTATGCCTGGCAAGTGTCTCCACCTCCCTTGGCAGGTTTAGTTACTATAGGGATGATATGGGGCTATTGGGGGGCCAGGCTCTGGACTAGGACAAGGTACTCAACCTCCCTGTGCCTCACTTTCCTCAGCAGTGGAAAGAAAATAATGGTATTACTTTATGGGGCTATTGTGAGGTTTAAATGGGATAACACACTTGAAACACCTGCTCCAGTCCCTGCACACAATAAATGCTCAGTTAATGTCACAAAAGATGATGACGAACACTAAGGCTCCTCATGGAAAAGTTCTCCCCAGCCGTTAAACAAACTGCTCTGGGGATGTAGCCCATTGATCTCATCTAATTTGTTTGAGAATGTAAATATTCAACTTTTTGAAAATTGTTTGCCCATCCCTAGTCCTCCAACATGTCTCACATTCTTCATCTTTCCTCGTGTTACAAAGGGTCACTCAGAAATCTAATCTGCAGGTGCTGTCTTTGCTCGTAACATGACCTAAATGGGCAGGTGACTTGATTAATTCATTCATAAGATAGTGATAGAGTGTCTGGTATGGGACAGTTGCTGTTCTAGGGATACAGAGTGAATAAAATGACATCCCTGCCTTCAGGAACCTTCTATCCCAGTCTCCTCACCAGGCTTTGCCCCATCCTAATCATTATTCTCTTATAAACAACCTTGGTTCTGCCTTTTCTAACTGTTAGCTCATTACCTTTGATAGAGCACGTAGAAGCAAAGTAGGAGTTGAAGATCTCTGCTTTCCCTTTCCTCAGGGTACAGTATGCTGTTATTCCCAAGAACAAGCCCAGTACTTTGTTTTTCTTACTGTCTAGGAAATAACAGAATAAGTCATTTCTAGGTAAACCTTATCTTATTCTTGGTGTCGGTGTTTCTGACTCTGTTCTAAGGGCTCTTGGACTTACTGATGCCAAGGACAGGGCTTTGGAATCAGACCCAGGTGGACTCAAATCTTTATTCCTTCCTAGCTGTGTGATCTCCAGCGAGTCATTTTGCCTCTCTGAGCCTTATTTTCCTCCTTGTTAATGAAGGATAATAGTTACTGCTTTGTAGGGTTGTTGTGAGCATTAAAATGAGAGAGTGTCTATTAAGCAGTTAGTACAGTCCTGACACAAAGTAAGTGTTCAGTAAACATTAGCTATTATTAGCAAGAGCTGCAGAGTGTAAAGGATGCCTGGTTTCAGTCCTCTGTTCCAAGTTTAGTAGCTGATTAACATTTAGCAAATTACTTACTTTCACAGAGGATTGGCTTCTTTTTCTGTAAAAATGAAATTTAATATCAACTTATCCACATAGTTCTAAGGATTAAATGAGATAAAATTTTTAATGACACTGCAGAACATGGTCTTCCCCCTCTTATATCTGTCGTTCACTCAAAAATATTTTTTAACCAGCTTGTGCTCAGCCCTGGAGGTACAGTGGAGAGCAAGATAGATATGATCCCTTGCTCTCCTGGAGACAAATTAATTAATTAAACAAGCACAGATGGTCAAATGCTATGAAGGAAACAAGCAGAAGTTATTATAGAGAATAGTAGTTATTTAAATCAAAGGAGCAGGGAGGACTTCTTTTAAGAGAGGACATGGAACACTACATCAAAAACTAATGATGTAATGTATGGTGATTAACATAACATAATAAAATAAAATTAAAAAAAAGAGAGGACATCTAAACTGAGATCTACGTGATAAGAAGGAACTAGCAATGGGAAAAGCATTTCAGCTAGAGGGAACAGCACGTAGAAACGTTGTGACATGGGAAGAGCTTGGCGTGTTCAAAGAGCTAAAAGAAGCCTGATGTCCTGATTATATTTTTTAAAGATTTTATTTATTTGAGAGAGCGAGAGAGCCCAAGAGAGTGAGCATGAGGCAGTGGAGGAGCGCAGAGGGAGAAGCAGACTCCCCACTGAGCAGGGGGCTCAATCCCAGGACCCCAAGATCATGACCTGAGCCAAAGGCAGATGCTTAATGGACTGAGCCACCCAGGCGCCCCTGTCCTGATTATTTTTAGAGAATACACCTACTCTTCATTTAGAAAACTCAGGAAGAGCTGTTGACATCATCAGTTATTCTAGAGAGGTGAAGGGAGTGAGGGCAGGTGGTCACGGTAAACTTTCCAAAAGTAATTTCAATTATTTTGATCAGGTTCCCAGCAGAAAACAAGTGGTCCACCCAGAAGAGTCATTAGATGATAATTTAATGAAGGGATGATTTATGAAGCTTTGGTCCAGGTTTCGGGCTAATGGTTAAAGAAGACCAAGAAAGGAAGGAAAAGCAATCCAGGGCAAGCAACAGCAAGGCCTTCTTATCACTGCCTGTTCTGATGAGGCTGAGGCAGAGGTGGTTACAGAGTCTGAAGTGCGTAGCAGCTATTTGGACAGAGCTGTGGCCTTTGGTCGAGGAACACATGTGTCACCGTCCTGCAGCCCAGCACCAAGGAATCTGGTGGTGAGGACTCGTACCCAGTGCTCCATGCACTCTCTTGCCAGTGGCTCTTATTGGCCAAACCTCCCTGGAAGCCAGAGCGGAAGGGAGCTGGGTTGATGTAGACCAGCCTTCCGGAGCGTCGAGTGAGGCGGAGAGGGGTGGACTGTAGATCTGGAGCGGCCCGTGGAGGCTATCACACGGCACCTCATAGAGTACTTTGTACGCTGAAGAGTGCCTCCCCCCTTCCCAGAGATGTCCACTGCCTAACCCTGGAACATAGGAATATATGTTGGTATGTGGTAAAAGGGACTTTGCAGATGTGATTAAATTAAGGATTTTGAGATGGGAAGGTTATCCTGGATTATTATCCACATGGGCCCAATGTCATCAGAGTGGTCTTCATAAGGGAACGAGAGGGGCAGAGGTCAGAGCGAGCGATGTGCTGCTGTGAGCCACAGAATCTGGGCAGCCTCCAGAAGCTGGACATTTTTCATGACGCTGTTCTCTCAGGGATTCTCCCTTAGAACTTTCAGAAGGACCACAGCTCGGCTGACACCTTGATTTTACCCCAGTGAGACCTATTTTGGAGCTAGGAGAAAATAAATTTGTGTTGTTTTAGACACTAAGTTTATGGTCCGTTTTTGCAGCAACAGGGAAACAGATACAAGAAGCTCTTCTTTCCATGGTGTTTTTCAGTTGAGCAAGCAGGTTCACCAACATCACCTCCTTTTAATGCTCACAGCAACTCTTTGAGGAAGGAATTCTTTTTTTCCAGTGTATAGAGAGGGAGAGTGAGGGTCAGAGCTGTGCAAAGGCTTGCCCAGAGCCAGGAAAGGAGGCAGCTGGAGATGGAACCCAGCTGTCTTGACGCCAAGGTCAGTGTTCTTTCACTCGACACCATACTGATTGAACCGCCGTAGAGAAGTGGCTGAAGGATGCCAGGCTGCAAAGTGTTAAAGGACAAGTAGGTGGTGAAGAGGAAAGAGAGGGTAGAAGAGCTGTCTTCTTCTACCAGAGTCTGCCACTCAATCTAAGCCCACCCACCTTCCATTTTAGGGTGCCGAGCTGAGCGTCCCAGAGACTTAGGGCTTTTTACAAGAGATGAGGTGATGATGGGGTTCCTTTAACCAGAGAAGTTCTGTGTGTATCTATTTTTTAAAAAATTGACTTCAAGGTCAGATTTCACTAAAACACAACAAGATACTGGGGCTAACCAGAAGTTTGAAAATTTTGGTGGACATTCCGCAAATGGTCACTGTAGAAGATAAGAAGCAGCAGACGCTCTGGGGTGATGGCTAATCAAACCCCATGGACCTCAGGGAAAGGGAGGAAGAACAGACTTTTTGGAGTCCCCCAAGAGGCCTGGCCTTCCAGCTTCCAAGCAGGGGCTAGCTATGAGAAGCAGCAGAATGTCATGCATATGACAGCATCTGGGCTGTTATTTGATTTTTAAAGTGGATTATAAAAATTGGAGCTCTGTCACCCACGGGGCTTCAACACATTTGTGATGCCAGGGTGTTTCTGTTGCGTTGGTAAAGGTCAAAATCAATAGAATTCTCCAATCTTCCCCCATTTTATAGGTCAGATGTGCTATTATTCCATAGATCACTAGTGAATTTCTCTGTGATCCTTAAGTATTTGCTTGACATAAAAATGACTTTAAGGTTTACTTACTGGTCCCTTGGCAAATGAAGGACATTTCATATCTCTAATACCTAAAATACATCATCTGGAACGATTGCACATTGAGCCGTTGCTTTGCCTGGCTGCTGAGAAATGTGCTTGAGTTTCAAAGGGCTTCTCTTTTGGGGCTGGTGGGTAAAGAAGCTCTGTTTTCCTGTCTGCTTCTCTAGAAATGCTCTTTCTCAATGAAGTGAGCACATCAGAGAGCTATGTCCCAGAAATGCATCTCAGCCCCTTCTAAGCCCATCTTCCCTGAATTGCACTTCCACCCTAGATGCTGGATTCTCATGCAGCTCTGTAAGAACCGTCCATCAGAGACCTGTCCTTGTGTCAGTGGTAGGGATGGGGTTGGGCGCATTGTCCACTGTATTCCATTCTATACATTTTAGAAGAAACCGTGGGAGGGAGGAAGTTTTCTCTGTCCTCACTGCCAGGAGAGCTCTGTTTCTCATGAGCGACTGATGTGTTTTCTAACAGATAGGCATTTGGAATTTTGTTATTCAATGATCAGATCTACCGAGTAACAGAACCATAGTTGTATATTAGAAATGTGAGTGCATGGCCCCACTCTCAAGAAGTTGATTTTTCTAGAGTGAGGATCGTTTTTAAAAGCCCTCCTCCCTCCCTCTAGTGATTCTAATGAACAGCCAAGGTTGAGAATCACTGTTACCACTGGTTGGCTTGCTTCGCTTTGGCCACTGGAAAGCTCAAAATCATGTTTGGGGCATTTTCTAACATCTGGATAGGCCCTCGTGGTGTGCAGTTCTGAGTGTGTTTCTGATCTGGGGTTGATCTTAGTGACATATTTGGATTTACCCTTCGTCCTTATTTCTTTACCTATTTTTTTTTTATCGCATCGTCATTATGAGTACATAATTGGGGCTCTTTGTAATTGATCTTTGATATGAAGCAGCAGATGGATTGGTGGGTGGAGTGATGGTAGAAAGGTCAGTGCCCAACAAGTGTTTACAATGGGTCTGTTCCCTGCCCTGGGATATTTTCACACATTAGATGCTGCAAATGGCACTGTCCTGGTCAGTCCTGCTGCAGAGATAATAGAATACGTTGTCCTCTGTGTTGCTATCATAAAAGCATTCCTATCGTTCTTTTACTTGTTAATTGAAAGGAGGAATGTTAGCCATCTTTTTAAAAATTGGAAAAAAAAAAGGAATTTAAAACATCATTCCTAATTCTACCTCTGCCCAACATAATGAAAACATTTTTTTTTTCAGAACACCAATTTGTCATCAGAGGGCTTTTCTTTCAGCAAAATAAATAGGAGTAGAAAATTCAACAAAACAAGTATTTAAGAAAAATCAGCCCAGTATTCAAGATGCTCAAAAAGCCACATTTTCTACCTGTGAATTATGGAGACTGAACTATAGGCCATTTGTTTTATACCAGGCACCATGGTATATAAACCTCTCTAAGAATGGGCCCCTGTTGACCTCTTCAGCTCTCAAACCATTCACTACCAACCCCTCACCCTCACTTTACTCATAATATACTTCTTTCAGTTTCTAGAACATGCTCTTTCTTGCCTCTGGGTCTTCACACATGTTGTTCCCTCTGTCAGAATCATATTCTCTCCCTCTTGCCCGCATTCACCTAGCTAACTCCCCCTCATTATTTCCATGTTTTAGCTTAGATGTCACTTCCTACTGGAGCTTCGCCTGGAATTTCCAGACTCGTCTCTCTGCTGTAGCTATTTTTCCTATTGGGCTCCTTCTCCCAGTGAGTGGTGATTGCCCAATTCGGGTCTGTCTCCCCTTCTAGTCTGTAGGCCTCCAGGACATTGATTTTGTTTGTCACCGAATTTCCAGCAGTGACCACAGCTGTTAGCACAGACTTAAGTACTCAATAAATCGAATTGGCTATTGTGATTATAAAGCCTCTGTTTCCGGTTTGAAAGGCACTTGGTAAATGTGGATAATGCTGATAGAATTCAGTTTTGGAGCAGGACAGCCATAATCGTTCAGTGAGAGAAGACCAAAGCTCAAGCAGCACGTTGACTCTGTAGCTAGACATTACTTTTCCTGGCCCTTTAGATACTTTGTTAGGGATAATAAGACATACAGCAATGGAGAGAAATCAGCTCATTCCAAACTAATTTTCACTTTTGGTTAACACTTGCTCTATGCAGTGAAAGGTCGTATTAGTTGGGAGCTTGAATGCTTCCAAGCTGATTGCCTATTTCCACAACTGGAAGGAGCTTCTGGAGCTTTGCCCTGTGCTTCAGTCATTAGGTCATGAAGTGGATGGTACCTGAAATATGACAGTGTGGGGGGTAGAAGCACAGTGGTGGGTGTCATGAAATGCCATGTGCATTTACATGGCTTTTTTTTTTTTTTTTTTTTTTTTCCCGGCCAATAAGATTTTGTCTGTTTCCCTGGAAGAACACAATTCTGTATACTGGAAAGAGCTTTGAACCTGGACTCAAATTTCTTACCTTTCTACTTCCTAACAATGTTACTTTGGGCAAGTTAGTTATCACTCTGGGCCTTTATTTTCTCATCTCTAACATGTGGACAGTAACTTAAGCCTCATGGCCATCTGGGGAATATTTATCAGGTACCTAAATAGGTGATTGATAAAGACTTGTTAAATTCAAATGTCAAAAAAGATCTATGCCATTGGAATGAGTAAGTGTGAACCTTCTGTATTTTCTCTTTCTCAAAGTTTGTGGGTGAATTTAAACATTTTTTATTGTTACTATTAACATTACTTATTTACACAGTACCCTTCTGCAAAAAAAAAAAAGATACAAAAAATGTCATGTAATTTACCTTTCCAAATAAAATTTATTTGTTTAATAAAGCAATAGCTGCCAGAAACTCTGCTTTTGCTCTGCTTTGATACAAATGCAAACTGGGAGTCTCCCTACAGAGCTGAGGGGAAAGAAGGTCTGCAAATCTCTCCAAATTAGCCCCTGAATATCCACTGCATTTCTTTTTGAGTATAATCAGCTACTCTGCCTCTAGTCTTCTAATTATTTTACCAGGCCAGAGAAAGAGAACTGAGAAATAAGCCCGATTCTTCCTTGGCACCACAGAATTCAAAGAAGAACAGAAATCCCATTGAAGTCCTCCTCTGTTCTTTTGAAATGCGTTCGATCTGTCTCCTGAGATGGCATGGTTGTGAACTTGAAGGAGGAAGGTGGTAGAGAAATGAGTAAAGAAACATCCATCCATCTCAGTTGTCATGGCTTGTCTGGCATTCAGAGCTCAGCAGAGCAGGAAGGAGTGAGCTGCAAAGTACAAACATGAGCTCCCACTTGCTGCTGCTGATGTTTCAACACTCCTTAGGCTACTCAGCTGCTTGGCTGATGCCTTCCTTCCTACCTGTGCCTCCCAGTGTCTAAGCCAAGTACTCTTTTGTTGGTGGCTCTGAGCGCTCTGCTCTTTCCTTCTTGGAATGTCTTTTTGTCATTTGCTCTCAGTACCTAACAATGTCTTTTTATTTAAGATTGATTGATTGATTGATTGATTGATTTGAGAGAGCAAGAGAGAGCATGCACACAAGCAGGGTGGGGGAGCCACAGAGGGAGAGGGAGAGAGAGAACCTCAAGCAGACTCCCCACCGAGCATGGAGCCTGACGTGGGGCTCCATCTCACGACCCTGAGTTCATGACCTGAGCTTAAATCAAGAGTCAGATGCTTAACCAAGGGAGCCACCCATGTGGCCCTCTCAATACCTAACAACTTCTTGTGTAACCTAGCTGGGAACACATCATAGGCTCATTTGGTACTTTGGTACAATTCAGAGATGTAGAGCTACAGGGAAGTATAGAAGTAAATGGGCTCTCAGGGAGCATCCTAACAGCCGTATTTGGTGGTTTTCAAACTCTGCTTCAAAGGCCCTATAGGTGCAGTCTGGAGGAGTATGAAGGACTTCATAGAGAGGAAGTCAGTGGGAGATGGGTGTCAAAGAAAGGCTGAATAGGAAAAGCTGTGGGCAACCTAACATTGCTTTGACCAGAGAAGTCCTGTTTTTGTCTGCATCTCACCTTTGACATCAGTATAAGATTTAAAGATTTATGGGGCACCTGGGTGGCTCAGTCAGTTAAGCATCTGCCTTTGGCTCAGGTCATGATCCCAGGGTCCTGGGATCGAGCCCCGCATCGGGCTCCCTGCTCCGCAGAGAGCCTGCTTCTCCCTCTCCCTCTGCCTGCCGCTCCTCCTACTTGTGCTATCTCTCTGTCAAATAAATAAATAAAATCTTAAAAAAAAAAAAGAACAAAATGCTAGACTTCCATGATTTAAAAAAATATAAAGATTTAAAGAGACAACTCTATGGCCAAAACAATTAGTCAGGAGAGCATTTGCTCAATTCTGTTTCATATCTATAGAAGGATAGGGATCTGTTCATTGTGAATTATATTATTCTGTACCTGTTCTGGTTGCATAGATGCATTTTCTCTCTCTCCGAATGGAATGTGAGCTTATGAAGACCAAAGTCCATATATGCTGACTGTCTTTATGCATAGACAACTAATCATCTCATTGGGCACAGCTCTGTGTTCTTTATAGATGAATTGCTCTTAAACTTTTTTGAGTCATCTTTTTGGAAAGTCTGATCAAAGTTATAGACCAGCTGCTATGAAAAAGCACTTGTACATAGTATAATTTCCATAGTCTTCCAAGGAATTATGGTGCCAGTGGAGCCCAGCCACAGTCAGAGATTAAGAATCCCTGCAGGAAAGGCTTCTTGACTGACCACAAAAACTACTGGGTAAATGTACACTAAGGAAGCATGTTTTTTTTTTTTTTTTTTCCCCCTGATCATTAGAACTGCCCAGTATTGGAATGGACTACTTCATGAGAAAATGAATGCTTGATTCCTTTATACATACAGATGGCTGGCTAGAGGGACAGGGTGGCATAGTGGAAAAAAGCACTGGACTTGGCATCAGCTAGAATGGGCTCCAGATCCTATTGCTGCCAATTCCCACATATGTTTCCTTAGACAAATCAGTTAACTGATCTGAGCCTTAGTTTCCTTATCTGTAAAATGAGAATAATGGTATTGCCTATTTTATAATAACCTCAGAGGGTTGTTGTGAGGACTTAATGAGATAATGCATACAAATCATTTATCATGGAATAGTGTACTCGATCAAAATGTCAGTTCCCTACAACTTTCTGCGGAAAGGGCACCTGCATTGTGTGGGAAATTGAAATGGAGACTCTCTCGGGTCCCTTGTGATTCTGAGATTTCCCTTTTGGTGTATCTTTTCCGCCCTATTTGGTTGAATAATCCAGGAACTGTTATTTTCTTGCCTCGGATTTACTCTCAAACAGATTTTGTGAAGAGAATCTTGGGCAATGTTTGCTTTTCGCCTCAAAGGTCAGCTTTTAAAAAAAAAGTCTTAAAAATATCCTCAGCTTCTTTGAAGAGATTTTATATCTTTATTTGAAAGTGACTCTACATGCCCCTTAGGAAGGTGAGGAGACTTTGACCAAAACTTCTGACATGTTGCACTCTGTAGCCAAATAGTCTAGGGAAACACACATTTATGAGTAGATAGTGTAAGCTTAGAGTTTGTGATCTGATTTGGTGTCATGCTTATAAATAATTCAACTAAGTACAATTCCAAACACTTGATCTTCAGAATGGGTACATTTTGACAGGGCTGTGGTAGCTCGTATCCAAAGATGGCATCTAAATGAACCATGCTTCCTTGTCCTTCGGCCCTCCCTTTGAACCTGGGCTGGCTTTTGACCAATAGAATGTGGTGGAAGTGACACTGCATGACTTTCTAGGCTAGATCATATTCAGAAGCCTTGCAACTTCAGTCTGCATCTCTTGGAATACTCTTTCTGGGAGAAGCTAGATACCAGGTAGGAAGTCTGACTACCCTAGTTCCATTGTGCATGAGGAAGCTCGAATATTAAAGGGCCATGTGGAGAAAGAGATGTCTGACCAGCTCCCCACTGCTCCAGCCATCCCAGCTGAGGTGCCAGACGTGAGTGAAAAAGCCATCCTGCACATCCAGCCCAGGTGAATCTTTACAGGACTCCGGCTGCCATCTGACTGCAAGTGCAGGAGAGACCCAGAGTAAGAATGCTTAGCGTAGCCCAGTTAATCCACAGAACTGTGAGACAATACAGTAAATTGTTGTTTGGAGCCACTAGTTTGGGGTGTTTTTTTCTACAGCAGAGATTACTGAAAATGACGTGCAAATCACAGGTGTGTGGACAGACACAAACACTGGTGAATTGTATGCAGTTGCCAGCAGAGTCTCTGGTAGGATTGTTGCAGGGCCTATGGCTTCCTAGTAAGAGGGGCCACGTTAGTTGCCGTGGACTCCAGCTGTTGAGCCTTAACCCTCAAATCAAGAAAATCACTTGTAATTGGGATAAGACTGCTGTGGCAAGAATACAGCTTATTTCTCTCCCACTGGACCACTTGGTATCCAAGTTTATAGCTTCTTTGTTATTCTTAAGACAAGTTCGGTAGAAGATTTTGTGGTATGGTTTCTCCAAATTACTTGCCAGGGTGATATCATACAACTGTTAAAGCCACAGTTGGCCTAGTAGAGTCTGTGGGCAGACCACCTATTCTGTTGAGTCAAGTTTTACTATTTTTAGTAAATAGTTTTACTATTGCTGGTTTCGCACTGTGTTGGCAGACTTGAGTAGTTGTGGCAGATGGTTTGGTGTGCAAAGCCAAAAATATTTACTATTTGACCTTTACAGAAAAGTTGGCCAAGCCTTGGTAAAAGACCAGTGAGCTAACTGGTTGATGACATTTTGGACTGAGAAGTTGACTTTTTGATAATGTGCTTCTTTTTTTTTTTTTTTTTTAAGATTTTATTTTATTTATTTGAGAGAGAGAGAGTGAAAGAGCACAAGAGGGGTTAGGGTCAGAGGGAGAAGCAGACTCCCCAGCAGGAAACCTGATGCGGGACTCAATCCTGGGACTCCAGGATCATGACCTGAGCCGAAGGCAGTTGCTTAACTAACTGAGCCACCCAGGCGCCCTGTTGAAGTGCTTCTAACCTCATCTTTTCTTGGGACCGCTAAGCAGGTAAATTCAGCTTCAGCCAACATATATTAAAGACCTACTATGCACTAGGTACCTAGTGTTTGGATATGTGTTTTACATTATTCCATTACTGTGTGTAGTAATCCTGGGAGGTGAGTATTTTGTCTTCACTTTATAGAAAAGGAAATTTGAGACTTTTGAGAGAAAAAATGATCGCATTAAGTTCAGGTAGCTGCGAACATGATTGAGCTACGATGTGAACCCAATCCATAGGCTCCAAGTACTGGATTCTTTCTCCTGTACCAGTGCTTTTCAAACTTTTATGTTATTTTTTGTATGTACATGTATGTATGTATGCTTGTGTCATGCAATTAAGGTTTAGCAGCAGAACCTTCTTTTACTCAAAACATTCTATCCATGAGCCCCATATATAGAGAACAGATTAATGCAGAACTTTTTTGATCAAAGTACTCCATAATTATACCCTTTCTTCTTGCAACGTGTGTGCGTGCCTGCGTGTGCCATCCCTCCCCAACTCCAACTTCAGCCTGAACCTAAACATAGTGTGGATCTTCTCAGGACCTATAACAAAAGATGGAATGACATGAGGCTTGGGCCATCATTACTTGGTCTTTGTTTTTCCCATAGCACAGATACCTGATTTCTCTTTTGCCTCAATGCTAGTGACTTTCAAGGCATTCCATAAAATCTCCAATATTGCTAAAAAAAAAAAGTTCAAGGACTACTGTTTCTGTTTGTGTGACTACTTTAACCACTTCCAAGCTTCAGATTTCCCTATTCAAATCCAAAGTAATCTGAATAGTATCGTTTGGTATTTTTTATCTTATTTTTATTTTAGTACATCCACATGATGGAGCTTTATACATAAATATTAACATAATAATTATGTTTATAATGATATTTAGTAATATCAGAAAATACAGTGTAATGCTGATAAAACTAAAAGAACTCTGTATACATTATGATCTCAGCTTTCATGATGGATTTGGGTAGGGTGTGTATTAACTCACTCAGCCCTGGGTAAATAAAATTGGAGAGACCTGTGCTGAAATGTTGGTGGTCATCTCTGGGTGGAGGGGTTCTGTGTGATTGTTATTGTCTGCCTTATACCCGTGCGTATTGTCCCTTCTTTTGAAAGCTGTAGAAACAGTAAATTTACCAAATACAAGTGTCTATATGTACTGTATTGTGATACTTTCTGATATTGTTTCAAACATTTGAGGAAAAATGGCTGGCCTGGAAGAATCCAGACATGGTTCTTGAATTCTTCCTGAGTGTCCCACTGTCCTTTCATTCCTTGTTTGTCTGCATTTGTGTGCCTCTTTATTTACAGTGACATTAAAGAAAGGGTACAAAAGGCCCAGGGCCTTTGATTAGGCATGTTTAAAGATCCTTCTCTACTTCTGGCCTATCAGTAGTGACTGAAAGCTTGACTCGAAATAAACCTATTTGTCTCTCAAACAGAAGAAGCACAGATGTTAATTGGCACTGTATGTTTTAAATGTCACCATCATTGTGTTCCTTTGGATGTAAACTGAATTCATGCAGGAACTGCAGAATATGAATGAGGTTTTATTTAGGCAGATAAATGGCTTGAGAAATTTAAAGACTTAAGGACTCATGAAGGATGGTGCGTGACATGCTGTATCACTTTGGACTAAAAGTTTCCTGCATCCTAAAGGGTATTGACTCTGGAGGTAGGTTTTTTAAACATTAAAATTTTTAGGAAAATGTAAAAAAAAAAGCTGTATCCCATTATGGCAGAGTGTTATATATTAATGCCACTCTCGAATTCAAAAAGATCAGTGTCACATTATGTAAACATCTCTGTATCGGTTAGATTGTAAGTGACAGTACATTTTATAAGGTCTAAGGAAGCTTACATAAGAACAAATATTCTCCCAATACAATCAAATGCCACTTTGAATGAGGGGCACAGTAGAAGAGATGCAATGGATATGTGTAATGTGTGCTAAATTCGTGATTGCCTTGGGCACCACTGAAGCCACGCTGGGTAATTTCACTTGACAGCCCAAACAGAGGGGCTAAAGAAATGTGGCAGTTTCACCTCCTGTGTCTATTCACAAACTCCCATGGTGACCTCATTAATCTCGTGGAGGAGAAGCCCTCAAAGCCTGGCTGCATGATGCCAGAACGACTGCTTGCAAAAAGCAAAATCCAGTCCATCTGCCACTGGTTTTCTTTATGCTGGTGTTTGGCAACTTTATAAAGGGGTGTGTGGGGTCATGGTTGGGGGCGGGGGAGAATGTGGACTGAACACTGGTTGGAGTAGCAGCAAATGTTTCCCAGGCCTGCTGTGCCTGCCAGCCACGGGAGCTCGGGCTCCAGCCCTCCCACCTCTTTGCTGCTGCTGGGTCACACCATGCTGCCAGCAGGAATGGCGGGGAGAAGAATGGAGGCCACCATTGGGCCTGCCCCCAGAGGCAGTGGACTGCCATGACATCATTTGCATACTTGGGATGCTAACCTCTGGCCTGGATCTTAGTACGCCGGGCAATTTGTTGGACTGCTGTGCTTGACTTGCCTTGACTGACTTGGTGTTTTTTCAGCTGACCTATTGTTTAATGGCCAGGGAGACTCAATGACTTTAGATTTAGATTCAGAAACCTTTGTCAGGCGATGTGCTTTCTGCCAGCCATTGTTCTTGTTGCTCTGGCACTTTTATCTCACTTAATTCTCATAATATTTTTAGGGTGATGTTACTATTCCCATTTTTAAATGATTAAACCAAGGCCCTTTCTACTAACCCATGCTGTGGCTCTCCTTACTTTAGGGGGAATTAATATTAGGGAGAATATTAATAATTACTGTTAACTTTGGGGGAGATATTACTACTTTTATTAAAAATTACATAATGTGAGATGAAAATGATAAAGCCATAATCTTTTAAAAGATACTTATTGCTTGAAATCTTAATTAGGCATCAAAAATTTTAACAAGGACACATTTCACTGGTGAAGTGGTGTGAAGGTAGGGAAGTTGGGACGGTGGGAATTGGGATATAATGAGTAACATTGAGCTTACATACGTCGAGGCCAGACCTGAATCCTGTGGCAGGCGTTACAAGAGAGGCCGTGAGTCAGATAGGTGATAGTAGAACCAGGATTATGCATTGTTATGGACACCAAAGAAAGAGGAAGTTTCAAGATGGGGCAGATGTTCAACATTGTGTGCCTAGAAGAGAGGTCCAGAGTGATAAAGTCTGAGAAAAGCCACAGGATTTTGCATTTGGGAGACCAGTGCTGACCTTACTAAGAGCCCTTTCTATGAAATGAAAAGGGCAAGAAGCAGATATTATAGACTGAAGGGAGAGTAGGAAATGAAGGAAGAGAAGACTTAGTGAACAGAGAGAGGAGAAGAATGTGGTTTCTAGAGGACATGTCCTTAAGGGAGGGGCATTTTCTAAAACTGTAAAGCAATGAAGAGACTCTAGCATAACTATAGTTAGAAAGGAAAGGGCCTGTATGGAGAGAATGGTTTGAGATTTGGGAGGGAACTTGAGAGCCAGTGTCTAAGAGGTGATAGGAGGGGATGTGGGCCAGTGCACACAGGGGAAGGATTGCTTTTGAACTGGACGAGGGAACTCCCAAACCTCATTATTGAGGGAAGAAATGAGGAAAGATGCGATTTGTGAATGTTTATGTTGGAGATGTGGGAAATTAAGGAAATCATAGCCAAAAGTGCCAACTGTGTTAATGAAACGGGGCCAAACGAGCCAAATATTGAAATGGGAAGGAGTAGGGTTGAGTAAGAGGCTCGTGAATGAGACAGTGAAGGCTTCAAAAGGTCACTGGGGGAGAATAGAGTATGGACTGATGAGAAGTACAAAGTGATGTTGCTGAGACTCCAGCAAAAGTTGGAGATCATGAGTTTGTAATGATGCTAAACTGCCTGGTTTGTATAACTTTCTCTTGTTGGGGAGATCAGGAAGGTAGATTGTAATATTGGACCAGGGCTTGGAATTTGGGATTGTGGCAGAAGGAAGTGGTGGAAAGAAGCCAAGGGGGCTGGGGGGCAAGTAGATTGGATTTGTAACCATGAGATCCAGGCAGGGTAGGGAATGAAGACAGAAGTCAGGTAGACTCAAAGGAAATGCAGGCATCCGTGGCCTCCAGGACTCTCAGAGGAGGATGTCAGGACTCGAGGTAGAAAAGGAAGTGGTAAACCATACTCTAAAATCATCCTGAATAGATCATAACTGTGGAAGTGTAATTAGAAGGCACAGAAAGGTATAGAGCTTGAAGGCAAGCATTTCAGGAGACCAGAGGCTTTTCCATAAGGATTTCAGGAATAACGATCAGGATGCTGGGTCAGTAAACAGCAGGGCCAGATCCGCAATATTCCAATATTGAGATATGAAGAGTAGGTGGAAGAATAACCAGTCTTCCCTTGAGAGCCTGCAGGGAAAGCAGTGCCCTCAGAAGATAGTTATGTTTCAGTAATGGTATGAGTTGGAAGAACATTATGTCAGGGTTCAGGAAATAGGCGAATTTATCTACCATTGTCTAAAGGATCCAGAGCACAAAATGAGAGTTTATGGACAGAGCCAGCAGCGGAAGCTTGAGGCAGAGAGGAGCAGCTCAGCGGGGTGAGATGAGACTCGAGGTGAGGAAGGGTCATGACCAAAGATGACAGGTACGGAAGGGAGGACTCACTGAGATTTGCTGGCCTGAGGTTGGTGCATCAGGCCAGTGGGGAAGTTTGTGGAGTTTCTTTACAACCTTGTAAGTTGTAGAGAAGTGAGTCATGGGTAAGAGCTCTTGGGGTGTAAAGCTTGAGTTTAGATAAGGACCCCAAACTTCAGGATAGGGTACTTGTCAATATTTCTTACCAGGCCGACGGTTTCCTTGGATACAGCTTCCTCTTTGACTAGTGATATCTTTTTTTTTTTTTTTAAAGATTTTTTATTTATTTATTTGACAGAGAGAGACACAGCGAGAGAGGGAACACAAGCAGGGGGGAGTGGGAGAGGGAGAAGCAGGCTTCCCGCTGAGCAGACAGCCCGATGCGGGGCTCGATCCCAGGACCCTGGGATCATGACCTGAGCCGAAGGCAGACGCTTAACGACTGAGCCACCCAGGCGCCCCTTGACTAGTGATATCTTGAGGACATTATTTATTCATTAATACTCTATCTTCTGGTTGCTTTTGATATTTATTTGTGCCCCTGCCTTATTTCAAGGAAGATCTAAGGTAGGTATTTAGTATTGTGAGGTCCCTGGTACAAAGCATTAAGGGAATTGACTAGGAATGTATTGTTACTTAATTTGGGAAAGCTTTTGAAGGGGTTGAACTGACCTTTTTCCCACCCAGTTTTTGGATATTCTGTAGCTTGAAAACATCCCTGTAAGATTATAAAGAGAATGTAATATCCAAATTATTCACTTTGCAACAGTCTTTTAAAAATGCCTTTCAGGGAAACTTCTAGTCAAAATGATGTTTAGGGAACTATGTGTGGATCTCATTGATTACTGCTTTCCTACTGCTTAGTGGCAGAGCTGTGTGTACCTGATGGTCTTCTGTGGGTTCACTGCTGTTGCCACGGACATAAGATCCAGCCCATCAGGGAAAAAAGTGTTTGTTTGTTTTTTTCCCATAGATCTAAGCCAAAAATGTTTAAAAGCAGGAGAAGAGTTTAGAAACTCTTCAGAAGTTTTATAGCAATAACTGACTGAGGTGTAAGTGGTAGAAGTTTAACTTCTTTTTTCCTGATTATGAAAATAAGACATACTCGTTGTAAATATTTAAAAACAAAGAATATAGAAAAGCAAAAAAGAAAAATCACTTTTAATCATATCAGCAGCAGATATCCATTGTTAACATTTTGATACATATTATTCAATCATTTTTATGTCTGTATACCTTTTAGCAAAAATGAGAACATGGCAACATATTTTTTATGTTTTCCTGATTTTGAACGTGGCCAAATGTCATTAATATTCTTTCACAATATGATATTCAAGATCATATTCCATTGATTTACTGTATTTACTTAACCAGTCACCTCATGCTATTTTCTGGGTGTTTTTCCCCCATCTTTTTAGAATTATAAATCATGCTGGTATGAACATCCTTGAGAAGAAATTAGTTTTGCACACATTCATGATCACTTAATCTTAGAAATATAATGGCTCGATCAAAGTGTCTTCTCTGTCTCTCTTTCTCTTTCTTCTTGCGTTCCTATTGGCTTTTCTTTCTTTTTTTGTTAAAATTTACAACTTGAAATCAAATTTATCCTTGGGAATATGGTGCTGTGGATTTATCATCAGATGTATTACTAATTTACACCAGGGGGGTGGAGGGGGGTTAACAAATTCTAGACCATGTGCCAATCCAGCCTGCCTCTGGCTTTCGTCTGGTCCTTAAGCTCAGAAAGCTTTTTTACATTTTTAAAGGATTGAAAAACATCTAAAGAAGACTGATATTCTGTGATATGTGAAAATTATATGAAATTTACGTTTCCGTGTCCATTAATGAAGTTTGTAGTACAGCCATGCCTTGTTGTTTTTATATTTGTAGCCTATGGCTCCTTTCATGCTCATATAGCTGAGTTGAGTAGTTGCAACAGAGACAATAGGACCTACAGTGCCTAAAGTATCTACTCTGGCCCTTTGTAGAAAAAGATTGATGATCCCTGATTTAGGACAGAGGGGTTTAGAAAGTTACTATAGATCATAGCAATCCTTTATTTTGACTCTAGATCCATTTCCCTTTATGCTGCTCTCTATCTTATACTGTAAACCTGTTTCCATATTTCTTCATCTGTAGAATGAAGATAATAATGTCAATCTCACATGGTTTTTGTGGAGACTGAATGAGTTAACGCACATGAAGTGCTTAGAATAGTGCCCAGCTTAGAACTGATAAGCACTGTCACTGGAGAGTGTGTGGCTGCTTTTCAAAGTGTTCACTAATCAGGTGTGCCATTCACTTCAAAGGAGGGAAGTCCAGGCTTGCTTATTTTGGTGAACCTCATAAACGTATGGTAGACATATATTTAACTTCTAAGACCATTGCCGATCTCCCTCATGTGGCTGGGGTGGGAATTGTTCTCCTTGATCAAGGAGTATCTTTGGGTTGCTGCTCTTGGTGGAAGTATCTTGGGTGCTCCTGGTGGTTGAATGAGGTTGAGTAGGTTTCACTTCTGCTACGAAGTCCCCATCAGCAGCACAGGGATTACAAATGTTCACACGATCAACAATTGATAGAAAAAAAGGACAGTGAGGGAAATGATAAGAACTGGGTTGGATAAAGAGTGTATAAAGAAGAGGGGCTTGGCAGAGTAGAGGGAAGCAGAGAGAAGGGAAAATATTGGAGTGTGATGAGGTTTTTTAAACTTTCACTGGATTTAGGACAATCATTTTAAAGATGGCTGTGCTTTATGTGCCCAAAAAAGAAAACAGGAAAAAATATACAGAAAACATAGGCTTTTAAGTGCATCACTAGAAATGACTTCACAACCCAAAGATTGCCATGTAACCAAAGGTTGGTTGTCGTCCTTTTTATGTAACTGAAGTCCTTTCTGTGCTTCTTCCTACACCCATCGTTTTATCCTTGTCTCCCATTTTAGAGGAAAACAGTCTCTCCTTTTCTACCAAGATTCATCCATTGGTTCTACTTCCCCTTTTTCTTCTTGCTCCTGTGTCAACCCTGCCTGGTAAATCTCCCATCTTCTTCATTGGTTATCCCTTAATCTTCAAACATTCCTAGTGATATTTTATTTTTTTTAAAGATTTTTTTATTTATTTGACAGAGAGAGACACAGTGAGAGAGGGAACACAAGCAGGGGGAGTGGGAGAGGGAGAAGCAGGCTTCCCGCAGAGCAGCCACCCAGGCTCCCCCTAGTGATATTTTCTACAGAAACTTTATCACTGGGTCTTCTTTGGTATTTGGAGGACCACAGGGCCGGAAATTGAATATGGATGTAAGAGGCTGGTCACTGACGTCTCCTAACACAGTCAGTTCTCAATCTTCCAGATAGATGGAATGCAAAGTTGATATGGCAGCTCTTTTTTAAGTATATATACCATGCTTACTCTATTCAAAATATTTAAAATCCCATTACAATGTCTTTGATCTATGAATTATTTAGGTTGCTATTTCCATTTCCAAACACACAGCCTAGTAGGTCTCTCTCTTGCCCTCCTTCCTTCTCTCCCTCCCTACTCCGTTGTGGCCACTTGTCATTTGATCTTGGGATTTTGGAAAGAGCTTGTGTTCTTTTTAAAAGCATTTCTTTGGACTTCTTGAGAATGTCTTTATGGCCATTATGTGATCACATTTCCTTAATATCCTATGTGTGCTTGTAAAGAATGTGTATTCTCTAATCATTGGGTGCAGGGTTCTTTATGGTCCAGTTAGATCAGGTTTGTTAATTATGTAGTTCAAATCTTCTATGACTGTATTAATTTTTTGCCTGATTGATTTGTCACTTCCTGAGAGGCGTTTGATAAAACTCTTCCACTGTAATTGTGGATTGATTTTTCCTTGTAAGTATGCCATTTTTGTGTCATTTATTTTTAGGTTATATTGGTATATTTTATAAGTAATCATTATATAATAAACCTCTTTATTTCTAATAAAACTAATAAAAATAAAATCTTAAACACTTACCTTTTAGAAATATTATACTATGTAAGGGATGGAGGCACTAATTTTTTTAACTTATAAAAGCAATCCCTGGTCCTTGTGGGAATTAGAATTATTATTGATTTCTTTTATCGGCACATATATTTTAATTACAACCCCATCACCCAGTCATAATCACTGCCAAGACTGCACCATACAGTCTTCCATTCTTCTCTCTGTACATTTTTTTCTAGTTGAGATCATATAAAAAATGTAATATTGTATCTTGATTTATTTAAACTTCACTTTACCAAGTAAAGTTTTCTCAAGTTATTACAGCCTCTTTTTGGACATCTTATTTCCATAGCCTTAACCACCAAGGGCTTTAAAATGGACTTTGGGATACGATCAAATATACCTAAAATAGTGAATAGAACAGAACCAAGTGGTGAAGTACAGAAATTAAAGACTATGACTTGAAAATTCATCACATTTAGATACCACAATTTGGAAAATTTGAATTATAAGACTTGAATGATGGTTGTAGTCCTTGGGGAAAACTTCATTGCAAACGTGGAGTTTCAGCTTAACGTTGCTCTCTTCCTCAATGCTAAGTCACCTCCATTTAATGAAGGTATTAGAGCAGGCGTGAAACAGGCCCTGTAATACAGAATGGGTGATGGAAGGTAGAGCAGGCGTCAGAAAGTTAAGGGAGACCCATGAGCTTCACTCTGGAGAGAGGAGGTATGATCCACTAATCAGGATGGCACAAAATTCCGGAGGACCTAGAATATCAAGACAGTTGCATGTGGCTTTGTTGTTGCCACAGTAAGAAGAGGAAAAGGAACTTTCATGGCTCCATCGGTCATGCTGTCTTAACTACAAATCTCTGCTGAGAAGGGAAGGACAGAGCAGAACCACTTTAAGAAACGGAGGTAAAAACCATTAAGCTGAGTCTACTGGTGAATTTGTAATTCTAATTAAGTAAAAACCAGCACATTTTATCCTTCTTACAAAGCTTTGAGAAAGTATTATAATTATTCTGATATTAAATAGGAAATAACCAAGGTTTAAGGAGGTTGATTGAGTGATTCTATGTGTCCATACCATTAGCCAGATCTTAGGGCCCCTAGTTTGATGGTTTTTCCATCACTCTGCACTGCTTCTCCAGGCCAAACATGATCATTTTTAATGATGGTAACACTGGTTGCTAGTCTTTTTATTCCACAATTTTCAAGCCCTTAAGGTGTTAGTTTTTCCTAGAAAAAGTCTGCAGCTCTAAATATCAGGAGGAAAAACCCATAAACATTCCCAGAGAAGGCTAGGCTGATTGTTGTTTTATAATTGACCTCTTTTTTCTAGACTGGGTTCTTGTAGGATTTTACACACACACACCTGCATGTACACACTCCATATTTATCTAGGTATGGCTCTCTTTTCACTGGTTTCGCCTGGAATTTGAGGAACCCATTTTATCAATACGCTCAGGTTTTTCTTCAGCTCACGAAAGTTATCTTCTGTTATATTTTTAACTATCATGTGCCTTCCAGTTATTCTGGTTTCTTCCTTAGGAATGCCTGTGATGCATATCTATTATCCTTTATCTCTTCTTTGCCGTGTTTTAGTCTTTGACTATTACATTCCAGAGGAATGTGAATATTTGCTTTTATTTTCTGTGGTATTAGTTTGCCTCTTTACTTAATGTGTCTTTCTTGACCTACCTTGCCTCTACTTTTACCTATTTCAATAAATGGAACTTTCATCCATCCAGTTGTTCAAGCCAGGAACGCTCTGTCTCTGAATACCTACAGATAATTCATCACAGTCTTTTCTATCAAACATCCAAAGTGTATGTTGAATTATTTCATTTCACAAAGCAAAACACTGGCTAAGGCAAGGCTGGAATCCAGGTCTTCTGGAATGTATAGGATGGAAAGATAAAAATAGCATTGATTTTAGATCCAGGCACACCCTGATTTGTTTCCTGGCTTCACCACTCTCTGCCTGTGAGACCATGGGCAAATTATTTTTCTGAGCTTCCATTTACTTTTTTATAAGAAGTTAAAATAGCCACATTTCAGAGTTATTTTCTTTAAAAGTTGTATTATTCCATGTATATGGAATGTCCAGAATTGGCAAATCTATAGAGACAGAAAGTATATTAGTGGTAGCCAAAGATAGGAGGGTGTGTGGGGGGAAATGGGGGGGTGGGGTTAACTGCTAAAGGGTCTGGGATTTCTTTGGGGGATGATGAAAAATGTTCTAAAAGTGATTATAGTGATGGTTGGATAATTCTGTGAATATATTAAAAACCACTGAATTGTTCACTTTAAAGGGTAAGTTATATGGTTTATGAACTATATCTTAACAAAGCTGTTTAAAAGGTAAAAAATATTAGTAAATAAAGTTTCTGAGATGACAGACAGTAGAGTCCCTTGGGCTGCAAAAGCCCAGACCAACTTTTCTGCCTACTTGAGTTTGGCCATCTGGGTCTTTGGTTCAAAAAAGCCCCAGAAGTACATGGTCCTGGGCCTGGACAGAGTCTCCTTGCCTGCATCATAGATGGCTATGGTGGAAGGATTGCCTCCCTTTAGGAACTACGGCTGGGAAATTTCTACCCCTTTATGGATTTTGGTAGTTGCTTTGCGCAGCTTCCTAAGGTAAGGACAGTGCAAAAATAATTTGTCACCTGGGGCTTCATAGCAGATGGGAGCAAGTGGCCTCCCAAGGTCCCCATCTGAAAAGTTGAGATACACCTCAGGCCTCAATTTTCTAAGGGATTTGATCTTCTTGTCTTCCCTGCCAACTTCCCTGGCCTGATCGTGCTGGTAATTGCAATGCTGAATTACTTGAGATGTTTGATAGAGTTGTTGACATTTGATAGAGCTGAGGGCATACCTTTTAAGGACTTCAACTTGCTTATCTCCACTAAGAAAGATCCTCCAAAGTGGAGTTACTTTGATGCAGCTTTCCTGGAGACATTTGACACAATCTGGAAGATTGAAGAGTTGGGGACACCACCTTGGACCTCCATTTGTAAGGGGTTATATTGTCTCCTCTCCACAGCAAAACACGACCAGGGGGGCTGGAAATAAATGACACATCTTGGGTCTGGGTTTTGTAAGGAGTTCAATCTATATTTCTCTCCTTGAAACCATCCCGTATTAACACAGCACAAAGCGAAGTCACCTGACACAGATTTCCTGAAGACATTCCATATGATTGGAAGGAAGCTGACATGTGAAAACGTCTAGTAGGTCTGAGAAACCAACCCAGCATCATCATGTCCCATTTATAAGATTACTTCAAAGGTTAAATGAGATAATATAATTATAGTTTCTAGCACATAGTAGTCTCTGAAAGAATGCTAGTTCCTTCATCCCTACCTCTGGACCCGTATTAGCACCTTCATTCATAGAACCAAATGGCCATTGTGTGTGTGTGTGTGTGTGTGTGTGTGTGTACGTACCTATATACATATGTACATTATCTTCTAGGGTAAAATGAGTAGCTATTTCAGATTAAGTCATTTGAAAGAATGCTGAATAACTGACCACAAAGGTCTGTTTTGAGCATTTGGTATGAGGGAAGAAAACAAATATTTTGGAAAGACATAAAATAAAATGTGATTTGACTGAAAAAAATCAGTGCATCTGCATCTTCCTTAATAACACAGAAACGAAAATTAAGAAATGAGCATATTTGTATGGTGTGGGAGAAAGCAACTGTCCCTTGAGTGGCCCATTTCTTTTTGGATCTCCATGCAAAAGGCAAACTGGAGTCATGCTGGGACCAGGGAGGCTGGAGCAACCTAGATAGGACATCGGTGGGGTGGCCATGTGATTGGCCCTGAGGCACCTCACAGAATGTCATCTCAAGTACTGTTGCGGAGCCAAATGCTGAAGCGAATAAAATATGTTCTAGTTATGCTTGGGAGACCTCCCAGGCCCAGCTGCCTTACTTTCCTCCTCCCTTTGCTTTTTTTTGCCAAGATAATGCTAGAAGGGAAAGGCAAGAGGAGAGGAGAGGGCTGGGTTGACTCCATCACTGAATTAGATATGTTACATTTTTATTTGCATTTGGAAAAGCTTGGATTGCCTACCAGCTCCATGTTAGCGACTTCAGGATGGGAAGGGACAAGGAAGATGCTAGAAGTCCTGATCTTTCACTGACCTTGGGCAAACTGCTTTGACTCTCTCAACATTAACTTTGTTATTTTACAAAAATAGAGATAAGGATAATAATAACTTTCCTACCTTTTGCACATACTATTTGTTATCAAAATATAAAGCACCAAACTTACTTATCATCACTTTAGATGATATTTTTAAAAAAACCGCTTCACAAGATCAAGTAATTCACATTTAAAACGAGACTAAAAGGTTTAGCTCAACTAAAAGAAAAAAGTTAACACAAGTGAACTATTTTCTACATATTAAAAAAGTGGAGATTTTTTTTAAAAAGACGACACATGTTGGTAAAGGTAGAGGGAAGTAAGAGTTTCATAGTCTTCTAGAGAGGCTAGAAACATGATGCCCTTTCTGAGGACAACTTGGCTGTATGTATCAAAACCTTAAGAAGTTGTGAAGCCTTTGTTTTTTTGTTTATTGAGAGAATGCCAGCACATGATGGGGGGAGGGGCAGGAGAGGGAAAGAGAGAGAGAATCCCAAGCAGGCTCCCTGCTGAGCACGGAGCCTGATGTGGTGCCCGATCCCATGACCCTGAGATCATGACCTGAGCCGAAATCAAGAGTTGGACGCCTAACCGACTGGGTCACCCAGGCGCCCAAGCCTTTGATCCAGTAACACCACTTCTTGGAATTCATTTGAAATAAAGGATGAAAGGGCGCCTGGGTGGCTCAGTTGGTTAAGCGACTGCCTTCGGCTCAGGTCATGATCCTGGAGTCCCTGGATCGAGTCCCGCATCGGGCTCCCTGCTCGGCAGGGAGCCTGCTTCTCCCTCTGACCCTCCCCCCTCTCATGTGCTCTCTCTCTCTCTCATTCTCTCTGTCTCAAATAAATAAATAAATAAATAAATAAATAAATAAAAGAAATAAAGGATGAAAGATGTGCATAAAGCCATTCTTTTCAAGGAAGTTTGGGGCAGGGTCATTTCTCACAGCTGAATGTTAGAATTTTTTTCGTCCAATAATAGGAAGTTAGTTAAGAAATATAATGCAGTTGTTGGGCGCCTGGGTGGCTCAGTTGGTTAAGCGACTGCCTTCGGCTCAGGTCATGATCCTGGAGTCCTTGGATCGAGTCCCGCATCGGGATCCCTGCTCGGCAGGGAGCCTGCTTCTCCCTCTGACCCTCCCCCCTCTCATGTGCTCTCTCTCTCTCATTCTCTCTGTCTCAAATAAATAAATAAAATCTTTAAAAAAAAAAAAAGAAGAAATATAATGCAGTTGTTAAAAAGCATCATGTGAAAGAATATTTATTGATATAGGGAAATGTTCCCAAAGGTGGAGATCCCTGTTTATGCATCTTTCAGCACATTATAACATTGTTTATAAGAATTATGGTGAAGCCAACTACGTCCTATGCTAGAAGAGGGGTAGTTAGAACTATAATACATGCTCTGATGAAATATTAAGCATGGTTAAAAACCCTAAATTTTCTGTTTCCTAAATAAGTCCATTAGATATATTGACGCAAATGCTGAGTGAAAAAAATACCATATATTTAGTATAAATCACAATTTCTATATATACTCATCATATGTATAGGAAAGTATAAAATATCTTGAAAGTCAGCCTTACAGAATAATGGGAAAAAGACATGAACAGACAAAAAAGATCTAAAGATGGCCCTCAGTTTAAGAAACAAAAGAGATGAACATATGGGAAGGGGAAAAAGGAGGGGGGGGTTGAAACAAGCCATAAGAAACTCCTAACAATAGAGAACAAACTGAGGGCTGATGGAGGTAGGTGAGTGGGTGATGGGCTAGAAGGGGGATGGGCATTAAGGAGGGCACTTGTTGTGATGAGCAGTGGGTATTGTATGTAAGTGATGAATCACTGAATCCTACTCCAGAAACCAGTATTGTACTGTATGTTCATTAATTAGAATTTAAACAAAAATTCTTTTAAAAAAATTAAAAATAAAAAAAAATGAAGAGGGCCCTCAAACATAGGAAAAATGTTCGGGCTCGCTCATAATTTAGAGAAATGCAAGTGAAAGCAACACCAAGATGCCATGTCCCACCTATCAGAATGGTAACAGTTTTAAAGTATGATGGTGTATTCCGTTGGTGAGGTGGGGAAACGGGTGCTGTCATACATTGCTGATGTATGATGTATTGCAAACTGATACAGAAAGGGACTTTTTAAACCACCTTGTGCAGAGGTTATACAGAGGTTGAAAGCAGAGGTGTGTTTCTTTTCTAGTGAAGTTTGGGAGAAGGCTGGTTTACCGTGTTCCTGAAGGTCATTGGTAATGTAAGTTGTATTACATAAGATTGTCCAACAGGCATTTATAGGTACTTGAAATACTTTTCCAAATTCTCCCCATCCCCCATTTTTTAATCATTAAGAAAGCACATTCATGATTGGGAAGCCATCATTGTTGATTTTGCTACCTGTCCTTCCCCCCCCACCCCCCACCAAATTCTGGGATCTGATGTCTCTATAAAATGTAAATGGAGCTATAGAGTCATAAAGGTCAGCGCTGTTAGGACCCTTGGAGATGATCTAGCCCATTCCTGAATGATTCCGGGGAGGAAATGACGCCCAGAGAGTGTCAGCCATTTGCCCAGGGTCACACAGTGAGCTAAACCTGGAAGAAAAGAAAAGGGTCCTGACCAGAATACTCCATAATGTCTTGCAAGTTACTGTAAAATACCAGACACGAAGCAGGCACACAATCTATGAGAGCAATAATAACCTCTTCAGTTCTGTTCCACAAGAGGAACTTGTCTTCTGACTACCAAAGTCGAGGGAAAGTGTACACTTTATTTTTGTGATCATCAGGAATCTTCCTAGAATCCTTACTTAGCAGCAGTTCATTGGCAGTTACATCCATAACATCATGTAAAGCCACCCACAGGGGAGTGTGTGTCCACTACTAAATTCCGGGCCAACCCCATTATCCTTGGCAACAGATGGTTTAACTCCAAGTTTCAGTGTCCATGGGCCTGCACTGGGCCTGGAACCTCCATTTTGAAGGCTCGGAGTTTGTGCCCAAAGATGCCTGGGGAGGGGAGTTGATGGGGGCTAGAATTCAGCCTATGCTCTGCTAACTAAACCATGAGCCCTAACTCAGAACTGCCTCCTTCTAAGAAAGGGGCACTGTTCTCCCATAGGCTCAGTCCACATGTGTCTACAGGGTTGTAGCCAAAAGAGAGCTGAGAGACTATCTAATCCAAGCCTTACCACTTGGAGATAGACCAGAGTGTAGGCTCCCAGCAGTTAAGAGACTGCACATGGTCACATAGGACAGATCCAAGCCTAGAGTTCAGGACTGATAGTCCAGGACTGTTCATACCATCAAAAAGGCTCATACAGTGCATTTCTGGGGGACAAAAAGGAAATCTTTAATTTCTCATATTAGGAGGTCTCCAGGTATGGACACATCCTGCCCAGACAGATTCTTCTAAGATGCCAAAAAAACTTCTCCCAGCTTTATTTTTCCAAAGTCTTTTACAAGCTCTGCTTAGAAATCTGTGCTAACGCTTCATTTACTTCAAGGCTGGTCGATGTTGTAGCTTATTTGGGGATTCCAATGTTCAATTTGGGTTTTTTTTTTTTTTTTTTTTGAGAGAGTGGGGGGAGGAGCAGAGGGAGAGGGATAAGCAGACTCTGTGCCCAGCAAGGAGCCTGACGCGGGGCTCGATCCCACGACCCTGAGATCATGACCTGAGCCAAAATCAAGAGTTGGATGTTCAACCGACTGAACCACCCAGGCACCCTGAATTTAGGGGTTTCAATGTGACCTGGTGATATGAACATGATTTGGGGTTAGATGAGTCTTGGTTTTTATCTTGGCGTTCCCCATGTTATATAACTCTAGGCAAGACCTTTAACCCCATTGAGATATGTAAATTGCTTTTTTCCCATTTAACAGTAAG
Organism: Phoca vitulina; assembly: GCF_004348235.1. NCBI lineage: Eukaryota > Metazoa > Chordata > Mammalia > Carnivora > Phocidae > Phoca > Phoca vitulina. The sequence goes on from NW_022589742.1 coordinate 8,323,755, forward strand.
TCATGAATATTTCCCTATGTCATTATTCTTTTACATCATCATTTTTATGTCTGCATAATATTCATTGTGTGACTCAAGTATCACATTTAATCTGTTCCCCGTTATGGTTAGATGTCTGTGCTGTTTCCTATATCTGTGATGATTTCCTTTGTAGATCCAGCTCTGTGACACCCCCTAATTTTGAATGTTATCTTCAGCTGGCATCTTCCCAGAGAGTGTCAGCCATTTGCCCAGGATAAGTATGACAACAGCACAAGGTTTAGTTTGGAAATTTCTAAATATGAAAATTCAATAATAATAGTTACTATTTGTTGAATATTACCATGTTCCAGGTCCTTTCTAAGGAAATACTGTGGGTTAGGAAATTTTCAGAGAAACACCCACTGAGGCTATTGTGCAAAGCGTGGCTGTAGTCAGTGTAGTCTTTGGTGTCCTGGCCAGGACAACTCGGCAGTAAAATAAAATCCCAGGACACCAAATCAGTTGACTTGCTAAATGGAGTTCTTCCCTATTGACAAACTGGCTTCCAGGGAACAGAGTTTTCATTTTTTTTCCAAATACTTTTTATTGATTGATTGATTGATTGATTTGAAGAGAGAGCGCATGAACAGGAGGGAAGGGGGAGAGGCAGAGGGAGAGGGAGAGAGAATCTTAAGGAGGCTTCACGCTCAGTGAGGAGCCTGTCTTGGGGTTCGATCTCATGACCCTGAGATCATGACCTAAGCTGAAATAAAGAGTTGGATGCTTAACCAACTGAGCAACCCAGGCGCCCCCAGAGTTTTCATTTTGATACAATTCATAATGAGTCCTTCCTGATCCTTAAATACAAGTACCATTTCTCTCTTAGTTCTTCTTGGCATTGTTCCTGGTTGGAGATGTTAACAAAGGTATCATTTGCATAAAGAAGAAATCTATCTCCCAACTTGGTATGGCAAGACAGGATAGGTTTGATTCACCTTTAAGTGGCGGCAGACGCCCAAGGATACAAGTTAAAGGGAAAATGTAAAAACCCTAGTCCTCATCTTGCTTCTAAAGCTATTACTTAGTCATTCTTAATTTCTGATCTCGGCAATCTTCAGGATATTTGTATATACTTCGTAGTGACCAGGAAATGAATACAGAAATTCATTGAGACAGGAGCTGCCATAGAGAAGGTGTCCACAGGCATGCTCAGAATGAGGCTGTCGGGGGACGCCTGGGTGGCTCAGTCGGTAAGTGTCTGCCTTCAGCTCAGGTCATGATACCAGGGTCCTGGGATTGAGGCCTGCGTCGTCAGGCTCCTTGCTCAGTGGGAAGCCTGCTTCTCCCTCTCCCTCTGCTGCTCCCCCTGCTTGTGCTCTCTCTCTCTCTCTGACAAATAAAATCTTAGAATGAGGCTGTCGGTGTACAGTTTCCTCCTTTACCCCTTCCTTAAACCTCAAAACCCTGTTTATGCTAGTTCTAGCTCCTTCTTTTTGTGATTGTATTTTTTCAAGGATTTTATTTATTTGAGAGGGAGAGAGCATGCACAAGCTGGGGGAGAGGCAGAGGGAGAGGGAGAAGCAGACTCCCCGCTGAGCAGGGAGCCTGATGCGGGGCTCAATCCCAGGACGCCGGGATCAAGGTAGACACTTAACTGACAGAGCCGCCCAGGTGCCCCATGTAATTGTATTCTTAAATGATGCAGCTGGATGGACTGGCTGCCCAATTCACCTAAGTTTTTTCTTAATTGTGGCATGAACACTTAACATGAGACCTACGCTTTTAACAAGTTTTTTTGAAGTGTACAATACCATATTTTTAACTACAGGTGCTATATTGTACAGCAGATCTCTAGAACTTACTTTTCTTGTGGTTCTTGGTCCCAGAAGTAGAGGAAGTTCGGGCTTCCTGTGGAACATACATGATGTAACAGTCCTATCCACCGGTGCTTGCATAGCTCCCTCAAGCATACTCCTTCTGCATGCTAATGACAGAGCAGAGCTATTTAGAATGACAGTATTTACATTTGGAAACTGGAGCCTTTTAGGAAAATAGTAGCAAATTTTGGTACGTTTACAATCTGTGTGCGTCCCTACACATTTATGCAACATGATTTGGAGATCCCAGCTGAGGAGGCTCTGATAATAGCCTATCATTATATAATATGGATCCATTCACTTATTCATTTGTTCATTCAACAAATATTTATGGGGGACCTGGTATGTGCATATTCACCTGTGGTGAGAATTAGAAGTCTGATTTGCTGACTTAATTGCTTCGTTAGTCCTGCTATAGAGAATAAGGCCATTCAAGGGTCGGTAGCATATGGATAGTTGAAGCCAGAGAGCAGATGACATTCACAGCAGGAGAGAGAATAAAGGAGAAGCGAAAGGGTTTACTGAGGGAGGTTCTGGAACACCTAGATTTAAATGAGAGGTGTAAAAGTGAAAAAGAGCCCACCGAAAGAACACATGATGAGTTAGGTGGAAAATGATTCTGCTTATTTTTGCTGACCTAGGGAACCAGTGAGAACCAGAGTGAGTAGTGACCGAGCTTTGTAAATCAAACTATTATTTTGATCTGTAACAATAAAACTGGGGTATTTTCATTATAAAAAGGAGATTCTTTCCTATCTTTAAAGGTGTTACAAGTTACTAATGAAATCACATAGATTGTGTTTTTGGCCCCTCATCAACATTGGAAGTGAACTCACACATGAAGAGCATATGTTTTATATATACTTGGTTTATCACCAAAATGTTGTACAGGTGTTTTATAGCCAAAATCTGAATAATAGCTATTATGAAAACAAACATTAACCTCACCCACCATCCCTGAGAAATTTCCAATATGAGTTCAAGAACTCATTCCCCTCCCCACCCCGATGTATCTGAGACCATTGCTATCAGCTAATTTGCTAATGTTAACATTTTGTTGTTATTGTTCATCCTTTGGACCAGCAGTCTAGCCACTATTCAGTAAGCCAATAAGAAGTCATTTGGGTCATTGTTGAGATTATTCAACTATAGGAACACCAGCCAAATCTTTGCTTTAGCTGAAGATGATCCGATCTTGAACTTCAAGATTTGATTAAATGAATTTAAGTCATGGCTTGACTCCCTGGAGCTCAACATCTGGAGCGATCTGCAGGCTTTGCCCCTTGCCTTTTGCTGCTGATGCTGCTTCCAGCAGTCCTGGCAGGTATTCAGAAGAACCCAGGGGGTTATTAGTAGATTAGGAAGAGAGTCTAGGAGCTAACACTCCAAGGGAAGAGGAAGGGTGGGGCCGAGCATACAGTGACCCTGGGCAGATCTGAATATGTATTTTTTTTAATTTTTTTATTTAAATTCAATTTAGGTAACATATAGTATAACATTAGTTTCAGGGGTAGAGTTTAGTGATTCATCAGTTGCATATAACACCCAGTGTTCATTCCGTCACGTGCCCTCCTTAATGCCCATCACCCAGTTACCCCCTCCTCCCCAGATCTGATTATTTAAAATAATGAGATCCCTAGAAAAACAGAGGTTGCTTGCTTTCCCCTCCTACTGAAAGTGCTGCTGCCTTTGTGGCCATATCACAACATTCCTCCTCTACCTTCCAGAAATCTTAACGAGCTCTGTCTTTTGTAAGTTGCCTCCAGCCAGTTCCTTGGTATGTACGGGTCAAATTTCCTGGAGTGTGACTGGGCCGTTCAATTCAGTACACGCCTCCAGAGGGACACATGCATTTACAAAGCTGTGCTTTCTTGTCTCTCCTTGGAAGGGTTTTGAGGTTTTGTTCATTTTGAATATTTGTTGCACAAACAACATTATAATAGTATGAAATATTTGGTTTGAGGAGATGGCAGGATAATGGGTGATTTAAAAAAAAAAATTTTCATTCTATTCCTGTTAATTTTCCATGTTTCCTTCCTGTGACTCTTTATTTTGATATACTTTTCATAATATCATGTGACAAGAAAATCGAATATAACATATTCCTTTTTTTAAAATGGATTCAATGGGAAAATTGGATTGCTTTACAGAAATTAACTCTAGAGCCTCTTTAGTTGGTATGCCAGGCTTCTCTTTAAAAATATTTCTTTGGGGCACCTGAGTGGCTCAGTCGTTAAGCGTCTGCCTTCGGCTCAGGTCATGATCCCAGGGTCCTGGGATCGAGCCCCGCATCGGGCTCCCTGCTCGGCGGGAAGCCTGCTTCTCTCTCTCCCACTCCCCCTGCTTGTGTTCCCTCTCTCACTGTGTCTCTCTGTGTCAAATAAATAAATAAAATCTTTAAAAAAATAAAAAATAAAAAAAATAAAAATATTTCTTTATGTGGGAAAAGGTGCCCTTCTCCCTTCCTATGTGTGGCAATACATACTCCTGGTGGTGTAGTGATTAACTGGAACTTGCTAACCCAGTGGAGGGCATGTACATCTTCAAGTGCATGGTGTAAGGGAAGAAAGTCAGGCTGGGGCGATGTGGGATTTTGGCATGTCTGTGCCATTCACTTGTTGTCTGATCTTGTTCTTAGCTTGAGCCTCAGTTTCCTTATGAGTAAAATTAGAGAAATTATGGTAGATGAGTTCAAAGTGCTACTTTGGTTGTAATTACCATGCTCAGGGATGGAGCTTGGTTTTATTACTCTTAGAGAGCAAAAACATAGAAAGGAATGATCCCCCCTGCATGGGTAAGTTTCCGTTCACAGAGGTAGAAACACATATTGGTTAAAGGCATGGGCTCTGGAGCTTGCCTACTTAGGTTTGAATCTTAGTTTTATCACTTATAAGCTATGTCATCTTAGGTGAATTCCTCAACCTCTCTATGCCTTAGTTTTCTCATCTGTCAAATGGGCATAATAATAGCACCTAGTTATCTGGTTATTTTAGGGATAAAATAAGCTAATGTATGTAGAGCCTGCAGATTCGAGAGTCAATTACAAACAAGGTGTTAAATTTTTTTCATGTAGTCAAGCTATATGGTATCCGTATAGATCACATAATGCAGCAGTCTTTTTATCTCTTAAGACACCTTGTAGAAAAAAATGCCATGTTTAATTTTATGACCAGAGGGCTTTTACTCATCAGCAAGATAATAGTTTCTCCTTATAAGATTATTCTAATGCTAATCACTTTATTGAGGAAATAGTATTCTAATTTACTACTTACTTATTTTCAAACAACAATGATTGAGTGATAATTATTCCATTCCTTTAAGACCAGTGTTTGGTAAATTAGCAACAGCATTCAGTAATCACTCATATTTGTAGACAGCCATTTTCCTAGGGCCTGGGAAGAGTCAAGGTCCTTTTGATTGCTTTTTCTTCCCATAGACTGTCAGCTGGAAGCCAGTGCACTTGGGTCGGTGCAAAGCTTGGTGCAGGTTCTGCTCAGAGGTCCCACTTGTCCAGAGTGACCTTGGGCAAAGCCTTGAGGCACTTTCAAGCTCTATTAACCTGTTTGGCCAGCAATATTTCTCATCTTCTAAATTTCCCCAGAAAAAAAAAGATAGTAGGGGATTTTGCTTAAGGGTCACTTTTATTTTTAGTCTACGTAATAGGACCAGAATGGCTGGGGAGGCTTTGTTGCAGTCAACTCCATCCTGTTTACCAGATACGTTATGTGGGAAAACCATCAGCTGAGAGACAGCTGACCTGAGTCGTGTTCCATCCCTGCCACTATTCACTGCCCCCTTCGCTTTAAGTATCTCTGTAAAAGTCTGTGGTTGTGGGAGACTCCTTAGCTTGGCTGGGTAAAACACACACGCACACGCGCACACACACACACCAAAAAAAAAAAAAAAAAATTACCTAAAAAACTGGGACATCAGTTCCTCTCATGAATCCATGAAGCATTTAGCTCCTTACCACATGTTTGCTGGGATCTAGACTTGGCCTCACTTTGGTCTTCCGCGTAGTCCTAATGGACGATGCTTATGTTCTCCTTCCTGCCTTCACAGCGGCGTCATGAGGACAGGCATGCTAAAAGTAGGGCTATGCCATTTGAGCTCTTTGGGAGGAAGCTACTATATAACCAAAAGGCATTAGTATGAATACGTGCAATGCCATTAATATTTCCCCAAACTGTCTTTATCCTGTTAGTGCTGTAGGTAATTTTTGTGGCTGGGGAACATCTCCAGTTGTGCTTTTATTTTAATGAGAACTGATGACAGTGTTGCTTCATAGCTCTTAAAGGGAAAAAAAGAAAACAAAATCAGAAACCCCACACAGTGAACTGACACTGAAGCTTAGTACATCACATTTTTACCTTGCTTCCGGTTTAAAAAAGAAACAAAACACAAGCTAATCAAATGCTGAGGCCCCTTCCAACTCTGGTCTTCATTGCCACCAACTATTCAAAGCTCTGCATTTTATAGAGAAGCCGAGGGTCCGAGAGGAATATACTTTTCCCAAGACTGGCAGCGAGGCCAGTGGCGGAGCCGGGATGAGGACCTGAGCTTTCTGATTCCTGAGTTGTGCTTTTCCCACTCCAGTTTGTGCTGATTTTTGCTCTGCCGCTGGAATATATATGTTAAGGTTTCTCTTCTCTCAGTCTATGAAGGCGTGTATTTGAACATATTTGGCTGAAAGAATGATTTTTTTTTCAACCTTTCTTGTACGCCTTCCTCTATGGCTTCTTTCCAATGCCTTCCTGACTTCCATGCAGAAATCTGTTACTGAAGTGCGGAATCCATTTCTCCCCACTTTTTTGTTGAAAAATTCACATTCTGAGTTTGGGTTTTATCTTCTTTGGTTTTCCCTGGCATGGATGTGCTGGATGAGGATCATGACATCCCGTAGGAGAAGGGTTAGAGATAGTGGCAAAGCAGAGAAAATACGCATGGGATAAGAAAAAAAAAGGAAGTGTAATTATTCCATGCACAGCTACTCCCCTTAACCTGAATCAGATCTATGAATCTTGACAGCATCCAGCAACTCAGATGATGTCCCCTACACCTGTCCATACCCTACCTCTGGTCCCACCTGCATTCCTGACTTTGGGGACCTTCCCTGAACACTGATTAAATCCTTCAATCTGAAAGAACCACTTCCACTGAGACCATTCTACCCCATTAGTCAAATCCTTAAGTGTTGGCTATACTCTACCCTCATGCTCCCCAAAGTGGCCACACCCCAGTAGTACTGAACTTACTCATCCCGACCCTTCTTCCAAGACTTGCTAAACTACTCAGCCCTGGTCAGTTGCCCAGTCTGATCCCTGTTCCTGACTACCTAGTAGTGACTGATTCTGGAAGCCCCTTCTAAAGCGGGGGTGGGAGCAAAGGAATTAAATGAATCAAGGGGTTGTGTGTGAGGGAGAGAGAAGAAGGGGGTGGAAGAAAAGGGTGGGGAATACTGATTATGAGAGGAGTTTCATGATGTGACTCCTGAACCTAAAATTAATGTCCTGTGCTTTGGGGTGGAGATTGAGGATGAGTTAAATACATGATGCAGGCCACTTCCCAATTTCCAAAACCCTGTGGACTATGGACCAAGTGGACTATTGGACATTATCACCTGAACCTGAAAGGAAGGGCTAATTGAAAATTCTGTGGAACCCTGTGTGGGTGAACCCTAGTATAGAATTGCTATCGATAGTAGATGGTGTAGATCATGTAGAATTGGTCTGTGGGCCCTTCATGGAGTACGTCCTACCCCTCTTCATGTCTTCCTCCTCACTCCTGGCATACTGGCATTTACCTGGTATACAGTATTTGCTTAATAGAGGATCACTTACTCTGGAGCATTCTCAAATTTGTTAGCATGGCATATGGAGCCATGCTCCTTCCCCACATCATTTCATACCACTATAAGCCTCCTGCCTGATGTTCTTACACACACACACACATACACACACACACACGAACACATTCCCTTGCCATTGCACCTGCTCTTTCTCTGGCTAGAATGGCCTTTTGCTCTAACTCTTGTTCAATCTTCCGGTCTTAGAACAAGCATTACTTTGTCCAAACTTTTTCTGCTGACCTACAACTCCCCAAGGTGTTCCTTCTCTGTGTTCTCATAGCATTCCACTCTTAGGGCATCATTGTTCTAAGAGTGAAATAAACACAACTTAACAGGTTTGTTTCTGATCTCATCCCATATTGAACTGTGAGCTCCTGGAGGGCAGAGGCTGCATCTTATTCATCTCTTTCTATCCCTAGTGACTAAGCCAAGGCCTGGCACACATTAGGCTTTCACCATCTTTTTCCTGAAGATGTGAATGTAAACACTCCTACTTATCTCGTCTGCTCCGTTTGACCCTTTTGTTCACCTCTTCTATTGTTTTTGTCTGTAAACGGAATACATAGATCATGAAGGTACCAAAATTAATGGGCATTGACAAGGGAACCCTATTCATTCATATCATCTAGAAAACAAAAGATACCTGTATCTCTCCAAACATGAATTTCTTCTATGCTTTCCCTCCATTAGTGCCAAAAAGTACGCCTGGAAGCATCCATAGTGCTGACTATCATTACTATTCACTAGAGATTATTAGCATTTATCAACCAGCTGTTTCATGGGAAGCAGTTTAGTAATTGTTTTGCATTTTGTAACTAATTGCAGGAACAAAGTGGCTACCAATGCAAAATTTGTTTTTTAAAAGAAAACATTCTCTCCCTAATCAAGTCCTCATGGTAAAGACAACATGAAATTATTACTGATCAGCACTCATGAGCCAGGGAGAAATGGGGTAAATTCTTTTTGATTCCTACTTAAGAAGTTGAAAGGTAAGATGTCACATATTTCAAGGAAATTTGCAGAATCCAGTGATACAAATGCTGGAGACTTAGAATGAGGTAAGGTTTGGCTCAGGGATTAAAAGGAATGGGTAAGGAGTGCTTTCTGAACATTACAGAAACCCATACTAATAGAGCTGGAAAGGCTTTTAACATCTAGTTCAGTGATCCTCAAATTTTTTTGCTCATATTCCCTCTAAAATGATAAAAGTATTTTGAGAAACTGCATAACTGCTCATGTCATTGTTTTTATTTCTATAAACCATGAGTTTAAGTGAATGCAAAAGGGGGCACCAGGCTGGCTCTGTGGGAAGAGCATGTGACTCTTGATCTCAGGGTCATGAGTTCAAGCCCCATGTTGGGTGTAGAGATTATTTAAATAAATAAACTAAAAAAAATAAATGGTTGCAAAAGACATAATTTTCAGCATATTGTGTATTTCTTAGCGGCTTTAAGTCTATTTTTGTCACAACCTTGGAAATGGCTCAGTTAAATAGCTCCTTCAGTTTTTGGAAAATGTCCACCATATAACCTCAATAGTGAGACCAGTCTTCATTGTCAAACCAATCAGTCAACTCAGATTGACTTTCTATTTGGATCTCATTTTATCATATTCTCCTGTGACAAATGTCACACTACCGAATTCTGACGTGAAGATAGGTAGATAAGCCATGGAACCTTGCCGTGGTTTGTCAACTTCAGTACTTCTTACCTGAACACTTCGCTTTGCTCTACAGGGACTCTCCTTCGGGAGCCTGTCTGTTCTTGAGTCCTTTGTTGTTTGGTATCCCAGAGGCTTTTACTCCCTCCGACAGTGCTCCATAGTAAAATTCAGGTCAAGGGGTCTGTCTCTCTTTTGTCAAATGGGAAAAGGGACACTGTGGAAGTAGAGGTGGGGCAGGAGAATCTATAAATGATGGGCGGCTATCCCAGCCTACTCACTCTCTGTAAAGTCAGATACCCAAATTTGAAAATTTCTGATCTTTTGTACTCTTCTCTCCTTTTCCCCTCAACTAAGCCCTAGAAAGAAGCAAGGACTGATTCAAAGTGGCATGTTAACCAGTGGTGGAGCCAGTCCTGGAAAATAAGGATTTTGATTTCCCAGCTGGTGTGCGCTTCCTACCCCGTGAGGTCTCATTAAGCTGCCCTACATTGCAGTGACTGTAGTCTCTTTAGGCAGTCACCATGGAGTTTCCTCATAGAAGATAAGAGGTCTGACCTTGACATTTCTTCACAGGGAAGTGTGTACACAGAGAACTCAGGGGTGGTAGTTATTTGTTTGTATCTGCTCTGACATTACTTGCAAGCTAAGCGGATAGGGTTACCACTTAGCAAGCCTTCATTCAAATGGCTGTAACTTAACAGGCCTGTTCCTTATTAGTGGAAAAGGTACTTTAACACGGGACCAGAACCTCTTGGTGGTTATCAAGTTTTTTGAATAGTTTACTGTTTACCTCATTTTGTCAGTCTCCTGGATTAAGTTGTAAGGTTTCCGAGTACATAAACTCTGTCTTGTTTCTTTACTTCATAGTCCTCTAGAACACTCAGTAACATGGCACATAAACGTTTCTGGAGTCAAAGTGCTTAGATTCCAATATTGGTTCTGCCGCCTGCCAGCAGTATGGCTTTGGACAAAATATTAACCACTCAGTACCTCAGTTTCCCCTTCTGTAAAATGGGTAGTAAGGATTGAATATATGGTATAAATCAAGTGCCTAGAAGTGTAATTATAATAAGTACTCAGTAAGTGTTAGCTATTGTCATTATTGTTAAATGAAACCATCAAGTAATCTAATCTTAAGAGCATGAGGGGACCTAGCCCACGAAGGATAAGCAGGTCAGAAAGTACATTAAATCCACACAGAGGCAAGCTCTGAGGGAGAGAGCAGGCCTGCAGAAAGGAAGGGGCTAGATAATTTTATGGAAGGTTCATCAATCCCCATATGAAATAATGGTTTGAGACAATGCTGACCAACAGAACTTTTCAATAGAATAGAAATGTTCCATATCAGCATTGTCTGACATGGTAGCCCCTAGTCACATGTGGCTCTTGAGCGCTTGAAATGTGGCTAATCCTAATGAGAAATTGAACTTGTCATTGTGTTTAAGATTAATATATAGTTACATTTAAATAGCCACCTATGGCTATTGGCTACCATTTTGGCTAGTACAGGTTCAAGACTTCAGCTTTGTTTTTGTCTGTTACCTTAAATCTTTGAGTAGTAAGATAACTTAAATAGACCATGAGAGCAGTGAAGGTAAAATGGACTCAAGGATAACAAGTGCCATGTGGAATTAAGGGCCAGTTCCAAGTGGTACACCATATGCCCCTCTGTCCCTCCTTTTGTTACCACCTTCCTCTCCCTCTAGACTGCTCCCTTTCTCACCTTTCCTCCGTATTCCCCTCCATCATTCCTCCTTGTTTCCCTGTGGTCAAGCTCCTCAGCCAAATATTTTGAGACCTATATGTCCTTACCAATTAAGTCCCAACTAATTAAGGTCAAGGAAGTATATTAAGTTATCTCTGGTACAATGGCCGATTCCTTAGGAATTGAAGCTGATTGTGAGGAAGTTGCAAGCTGTGGCAAAAAGAGACCTTTTCCCATACTATTTTCATATGAAGTACCTTCTATCAATTTACTATTAAGTAGTAGATCCATTAAGTAGATCACAGGCAAGATCATTTAAGATTTTGTAGACTGTTGGGGCACCTGGGTGGCTCATTCAGTTGAGCGTCCAACTCTTGGTTTTGGTTTAGGTCATGATCTCGGGATCGTGAGATCGAGCCCCTCATTAGGCTCCATGCTCAGCATAGAGTCTGCTTGAGATTCTCTCTCTCCCTCTCCCTTTGCCCCTCCCCCTTGCTCTTGTGAGTGCTCTCTCTCTCTCTCAAATAAAATAAATAAATAAAATCTTAAAAAAAAAAGAGTCTGCAAAGGCTACTACTGTTTACCAGAGCTAGATGCAGATGATATTTCAATGCTTTCTTCATCTCACAACATATATTTTGAAAGTTTAACTAGTCCTTTAAGGGGAAAAAAAACATTTAATGTAAGTCAGGAAAATGAATTGCACTTATTGCATTTGGAAGATGAAGAAGTACTATCCAGACCACATGAACTGAGAATCGTGCATATTGTCTTCTGGGCAGTGTTTGGGGCCAGTGTTTGCCATGTGAACAAAGTTACAGACCTTCTGAAACAACCCCTTTGTGCATTTCTAATATCCAGATTAAAATAGTTCGTTGTTAGTATTTTGAATATCTTAAATGTGCACTGAGTCATAGTTAATATCTTAAATGGCTTCAACATTTGCTATTGTAAAAGAAGCTATTTTGTAGAGCACCATAAAACCACTTCTATCTGTGGAACCCATCCATATTAAAATTATAACTTTATAGCGGCTTTCTGTGGGGAAAATGGTGACTCTGACATTTTATTCCATTTGACCATGGAGAAGAGGCCATAATTTCAACAATCAAATCCCAAATGTGTTGTTGTGCCCATTTTCTTTATACAAAATGTCATTTCATGTGTCTGCTAATAACCCATCTTAATCCATTTTCAATGACCTCTTTTTTTTTTCAGGAAATTCTCACAAATACTTCTCATTTTCTTTAAAATAGTGGTAACTGTTGTAACTTCTAACACATGTTCAGAGAATAAATGTATTTATTAAAACTGTAATTCACTTGGAAAATCATGAGAGAGTGGGCCTTGCTTTGGGGTGGCCTCCCAGGGTTCAAGATCTTTTCTGAGTCCTGTGTCTGCCACAGGTAATACAGTGCTGGAAGGCCAGAGTGAAAACAGCAGTTGCCAGTGAATGGCTATGAATGCAAGTCCAGGATCTAAAAAAAAAAAAAAAAAGTTTTTTTTTTTTTTCCAATTGAGAGACTGTGAGAAGTATCCAATGAACAGTGGCTCAAAATTTAATACGGCAGGTCCCAGACAACTTTCTCAAATCCCATTTTTCTATATAGGTCAAACTGCAGCCTTTCTAGTATATTCTCCATACTACTGCAAGCTTAAGCTCCCTAAAGCATCGCATAGTGTTCTTGCCCTTTGCTATTCTCAAACCTCTGTGCCACCTTAATGTCTACCGGATGCAGTCTTTTCCAGACTAAAAGTCCAGATTCTTCACGATTGTGCTCTTAGCCTCATTCTCAGCCTTTCTCTCTGTTCTGCTCCCCTGCAGCCCCAGGGAACTGCTTTTGGTTCTTGTCATCCCCCGTGCTTTTGTGCTATCCCTTCTTACTCATAGCATTCTTCCTCTAGGGTCCTTTTTGTCCTCTGGATTCTGTTGGCCAAAGAACTATCCATTCTTCTAATCCTAGCTCATATCCTGTCTCCTCCAAGGAACCTTCCCAAGGTCTCCAAACACATGGAAGGGCTTTTTCTCTAAAGTTCTCTGGTATTTTCACATTATGGTATCGTGGAAGAACTATCCATTCTTCTAATCCTAGCTCATATCCTGTCTCCTCCAAGGAACCTTCCCAAGGTCTCCAAACACATGGAAGGGCTTTTTCTCTAAAGTTCTCTGGTATTTTCACATTATGGTATCGTGGAAGAGCTTGAAATCAGCAACCCTGGGTTTGAATCCCAGCTCCACCATTTGCTAGGTGTATGATCTTGGACAAGACATTGAAGCTCACTTACTGAGCCTATGCCTTCATCTGGAACATGGGGATACTACTGCCTTCCCTGCACATGTCCCAAGCTTGCTGAGCACCCGAAAGGAGAGAGTGCTGTGAAAGTTCTCAGTATACAGTGAAATGCCACGAACATGGGCGTGTTGTTCCTTTTATTATTATTCTTGCATTGAAAAACCATGAAACAATCATTTTGAAAGGTTCAGAGAGAACAAGTTTTTCATGCAATCCTTTGGCATGATTATCAAACTATCCCAGGAACCAGTGTTTCAGCCTCCAAACTCTACTTTCTAGCTGGCCTCCAGCACCAGGCAGGCCTAGAGATTGTTAGTCATGTTATGTGTTCTGATTTAGGGTTTGAAAATCAGGGTGGCTATAGTTACAGCACATGCTTGCACTAGTGAGTTGCATGAGGACAAGGATTGCATCTGATTTAGCTCTGTGTCTTCTACACTGCTTAGCACCGCTGATGCTGATACCTACAACGTGCACGTTCTCATAGTCTCCTTTAGTGGGCTGTGACGAATGCCAGAAACTTCTGGTGTCATGCATCTAGCTGAAATCCTAGCTGTTAGATTCCAAAACCCATATTTTGCCAATCTGATGTAATGTTAGGCATTTCTCTTTCCCTCATTGTCTTACAGAGTTGAGGGGTTTTCCTAACCTTCATTTAATATTCAAGAGTTGAAGACTTCGAAGTAGAGAAGAGATAATGACTCAGTGAAAAGGGAGTTGAGAGGTAAGAATGAGGTCTTAGAGTAGAGACAGGCTTCTGCAGGGTGGCAATCTTGCTGGAGCTCTTGTTCTCAGGGTCAGGGCCTCCTAAGCAGGCTGAATCATAAAGTGAACCAAATGGCACCATCCAGGGAGATCCATTCTCCATCCCACCCATTCTCTTTTAACCAACTCATCATGTCCCCAGAAACCAATAGTGAAGAGTTATGGGGGTGTGCCTGGGTGGCCCAGTCGGTTAACTGTCTGACTCTTGATTTTGGCTCAGGTCATGATCTCAGGGTTGTGAGATCGAGCCCTGTGTCAGGCTTCGTGCTGGGCATGGATCCTGCTTGAGATTTTCCCTCTCCTTCTCCCTCCCTCTGCCCCACCCCTCTTCCCCCTCTCTTAAAAAAATCATTATGGGCAGCCCAGTTCTATTAACAACATAGACTTTTCTGCTTCTTATATTCTTCCCAACTTTTGCCCTATCCCAGCTTCTCCAATTCTGCATTCATCCAGCTGCTGGCCTCTGACCCTTATTCCACTTTCCAGCCCTGAACTCACCTACTGATGTGACTTTGATACTCAGGAAGAAATTGTAGGCTCAACCTTCAAGCTTTCCTCTTGCTCAGTCCAATTCAGGTGTTCTAGCACTCAACTCCAGCATTGGCCAACATGACAAGCTCTTTTGCCCCCCACTGAGGCCAAGGCAGCTGCTGTGAGGAAATTAGCACCCCCTAGGTCTGGTGACCATTTGGGGGCTCTCTATCCTAGAGGCCGTGAAAGATCTGTTTGTCTTATCCTCTCCCCCTTCAGTCAAGGTTCAGATCTCATGGGCGGTAGTAGGGTAGCTCTGGCCCACCATGCTAGCCTGAGACCAGGAATTGCTTTCTGAATGAGCTTCATGGTAATAACCTCTATGCCTTAACTCTGATGGTTTCTTCCACTTTCTACATCAAACTTTCATTCATTCAGTCACTCACAAACACTAACTGAACATCTACCATTCAGGTGGTGTAATCCTGTGTCCCATGTATTTGTCTTACCTGTATAGCCAAAATATAATCTCTTTGAAAGGAGGATCCTCTTGAAGTAAAAAAACAAACCACCTAACTGATTCCTATGATTCTATTAATGTGCTGAAGATAATATTAAAAACACCTAGCCTTTATTCATCCTCTCTGCAATAGGCTCTGAGTTAAGTGCTTTATATGGAACATTTTATTTAATGCTAACAATATCCCTATGAGGTAGGTACATTATCCAGATGAGGAAGCTGGAGTCTTGAGAGGGTAAGTAACTTGCCAAAAGCTGCACAGCTAATAGACGCTGGAACCAGGATTTAAGTGTATCTCTGACTTCAGGGCCCTCGGCAACACCCTCTCTTACCTTTCACCAGGGAACACTGGCACGCTGGGCCCCTGTGGTCAGTTCTGCCCCAATTTACTTATACTGTGTTTCACTGTTTTTCTAAGTAATGCTCACTTTCTGAAGTCTAGGCGAACAAGTACATCATGAACCCACAGAATGTTAACAGCTGAGGCCGGGTTTTTGAATTTTACTCTTAATTGGGTTGCCAATGAGTTTGCTAAAAGAATAAAGGAATTAGTGGTAGTGTCATGGGGCCATTACTTAAGCATCTAAATGTAATATTTATCTGGAATGTCTCAACCGTAGTACCTAAAAGTGCTTTATTCCTTGCCACACTTGAAAATAGGATGTGATTGCAGCAAAACGTTTGGATAGTGGGTGGGACTTAAAGAATCTGAAAGGCTGGATGAAAATCAAGTAGACAAAGGTTAGTTCAGAAGTTATTCTGTCCGTCACCAGTGAGACTTGTGTGTTAGTCACTAGCAGATGTCATAGGCCCCCTTGGTGCTTTGTAGGAATAGAAATTTATCCCAAAGTTATATTTGGTGTAAGTGGAAAGATTCTTGTACTAAAAGGATCAAAGGTTTTCATGGAAGGCTGTTTGTGGGGTGTCTGAATCGGCACTGTTTCTCTAGCACACCGGTCCCTGGACATCTCATTGAGGGAACAATGTAGCAGAGTAGACATAGCATGGGCTATAGGGGCCAAGAGCCTCTAAATCCCAGCTGTGCCCCTTACTAATTGCCTGAGTCACTGGAAAATGGGGCTGGATGCCCACCCTCCTTCTCTCTCCCCAGTTATTGTAAAAAAATACTTCTCGGGTGACACCCGTGTGCCAGGCACTGTGGTAGGAAGGATGGCTATCATGGCAAATAAAACTCTCTCCTCACCCTCGTGACACTGAAAATTTAACCGATTGTACCAACCTTCCTGTCTTTCTTCTTGTCTTCCCTTTATTCTGGCAGGATAGCATTAGGTGTGCCCGACGCAGACATGCACACCTGCACGTGCGCGCGCACACAGACACGCGCACACTCAGATCCCTGTGACTTGCATCTATTTTAGTCCAAGATTGTTGCCATTCGCATGCACAGCGCTCATGGCGGGTGAATCAGCCAGTCAAAAACAGGCTTGATTGATTTGCTTGAGTGACTTGCCTGCCAACAAAGTATGGATATAGTCCTTGAGTCAGGTGGCTTTCAGGGTTTCCGTTGGTGTTAGAATTTCAAGTTTAGTTCTCTGCTGCTGGTTATACAAGCTATCAGCTCTGCAATTTGTTGTAGTGACGTGCTAATTAAAAGGCCTCCCTAAGACGTTGCATTTTGGGTTCAGAAGCCAGTGCTCCTATAAGAAAATGATACTAGTAATGAAAAATGCACCATGCTAACCTGTGACAAGTTTCATAAATATGACACCCCACAAACTCATTTGATTTTGTAGGCATTATATAAGTTATATTGTTGTGTTGCGATTGTATGTGGCTAATAGATCGTCTTCTTGCACAAAGTGCTTTGCCCAGTGGATTTCAAATCTCTGCGAGGGATGCTACCAAATATGTCAGAGACCTGGAAGTCAGCCTGGACATTTTGTTCTCTGTCTCCCACCTTCTCCCAAATCTGTTCCATCCCAGAGTTCTCTTGAGTTTGCTCCTTAAATGGGTCTCCTCTCCATCCGCAGTGCCACCACTATAGTTCAGGCTCTTGTCACCTCAGTCATCAATGAAGCAACGACGTACAAGGCCTCTTGCCCTCCAGTCAATCCTCCTCCTCCTCCTTTCCCACCTACTACCAGCCTTCCTTCAGAATATATCTCCTACCACTCTGTCCCTTTCCTGTTCAGCATCATTCTGTGGCTCCCTGTTGCCTACACAGAATAAAGCCTGAATGCCTTAGCATGACGTACAGCAGCTCTGCCCAACGTTGCCAATTCTGTCCAGCTTCAACTCTCATCATCCCTGTTTGTTTCCCAGTCATACCCAAATACTTCTACTTCATTCACTCAGCAGATCTTTCTGTCTGGACACTGAGTATGCCGTGGTGAGCAAAGCAGACAAAAAAGTTCCTTTCTACATAGAGCTTACATTCTAGTGGGGAAACAAACAAGCACATACATTATTTCTACAACTTCTTATCTACCCATTCTTCTGTCTAAAGAAACTTTCTTGCCCTATGTCTGTCTAGATACCACCTACCCCTTTTTAGGAACTAGCTTTTCAGCATGACACCTAAGGCAGACTGAAGCCTGCTTTCCTCTTTTCTCAAGACCATTGCATCCTTTCAGTAGAGCATCTGCTTTGCTCTTGTTTCTTGTTGTGGGCACATCTTACCCAGTCCTCATGATGTTCTCTATTTAATGGGACGCTATCTTTCTTCACTTTGTCTTCACAATACCCAGACCTGTGCCAGCACTTAATCAGGACTCAGACAATGTGTTTCAGTTCGTGAAAGAATGAAAGGAAGGAAGGAGGGAAGGAGGAAAGGAAATTGTTTCCCATTTCTTCTTAGCTTGAAAAAAATTTAGGTAGTTTTGAATTACCCAGTAGGATTGCATCGTCAAGAAAATGCCACTGGATTTTACAATTGACGATATTTCTTAAAAAGTATGGAAGGAATGAGTATTCCCCCATGATTTGGTTTATAAGTCATTGTCTCAACAACTTTATTATATTCAACTAAGAAATTAAATGAAATCTTTCTCACACACAGGTTAATTAATCTTTGCCTTCACATCCTCTTCCTATGTAATAATTACCAGAGTTTGCAAGAAATTAGAAAAGCAGAAATCACAAAGACAGTGATTGATACACTTGACATATCAAAATTTTAAAAACCTCCATGCATCATAATACCAAAAATAAAAACAACTCTTCTCCAACACTCCCTTTCATTGGCTCTTGGCATTAAAGAGACTTCTGGTCTTCAGGAGCATCTTCAGGGCCGGCTTCATGGATGTGTGATCTGTGCTTGCTTTAATGTTCTTCTGTCACCAACTTGAAATTCTTTTTGAACAAGGGACAGCCCACTCTTTCACTTTGCACTGGGCTCCACAAATTGTGTACCCAGTCCTGAGTCTCTTGAATCATTCTAGAACCTCCCTGCTCCGGGTGATACTTCTTACATCAGGCCCCCATGTGTGATGCTTGGCGAAAGAATTAGGAAACCACCTGCTCAGTACATTGGACTTAAAGGGGAGTATTGAGTGGGCACCTACATGTTCCACACCTGGGCAGTTAATGAATTAATTAACTTAATAAACATTTTCCGATTCTACCCTTGGTGCCAAGGACTGTAGTATGCTACATAGTATGCACGCTGGGAAAGAGGGATAGATAGGAGGGAATAGAGCGCAGTACAATGCGGAGCTAAGTGCGGAGGGCAACTGGAGCACTGAACAAGGGCCCCTAATACAGCCCGAAAGAGGATTTAAGGAAAGCTTCCGAAGGGAGAGGACATCCAAACTAGTACTCGAAGGAAGAACAGAGGTAGAGTCGACAAGCACAGCCTGGGAAGGGCGGTCAGGTCAAGGAAACCACATGCTCCCATGTGGCGGGGACAGCTGGATGGCCTCTACTCGGGAGGTTTACCCCACTCCGAGCTGCACACTGCTTTGCTTGCATCCTTGCACCGGTGGGACTACATACTGTTTGACCTCTGGTAGATTCTGTGGCAGAACAAAGTAGAAATAGCCACTGCATCCCATAATCTCTACTGCATTTGACCAACCATCTGAATATTGAGAAAGGCCCAGATTTCAAATAGACTCAGATTCTACTAAAATTTATATGAGCCCTTGAAGAGCCAGGCTCCATTCTTAACTTGCAGGCCATAGAAAAACAGGTGGTGGGCCAGATTTGGTCTATAGGTCATCGTTTGCTGGTTTCTAATCTAGAGTTAAGAACCCAGATCTTTGATTTGCATTTGCTTTTCCTTTGTCAAGAAAACTCTCCCTCCACCTCCCTTCTGTTGTAGGTCTGTCCTCACTCTCGATGAAACCCTCTTGCTCTCCAGATCGGGCTACAGCTTCATTCACTCCTACTGTATGTCTCTGTAGCATCCTTGCGACTTCCCTATCAAGTCATCCATCATATTTTAAGGACTTTTTTTTTTAAAGATTTTATTTATTTATTTGAGACAGAGAGAATTGAGAGAGAGAGAGAGAGAGCGCACATGAGAGGGGGGAGGGTCAGAGGGAGAAGCAGGCTCCCTGCCGAGCAGGGAGCCCGATGCGGGACTCGATCCAGGGACTCCAGGATCATGACCTGAGCCGAAGGCAGTCGCTTAACCAACTGAGCCACCCAGGCACCCAAGGACTTTTTGTTTAATGTTTAACTCTCCTCATACACTGGAAAGTGAATGGAGGCAGAGTCCCTAGTTCTCTTTTCACAGTTCAACCCATGCTCCTAGCCCTCTGCCTGCCTGAGAGTAGCTGCTTAACAAGTGTTTGTTGAATGTAGGTATGAGTGAGTGCGGGACCGCTGTCCTCAGGTTACAGGTGATGAAAGCGAAGCATAGTTAGTTGATCCTGACCAGAGTCAAAGAACTGTTAGGTGGTGAAATAGAAATAGCTTTCTAGTTAACCACACCCCTTTTGAAAACACTGTAAACATTCAGAGGGCATGTTTGGAAGTGAGACAAAGAACACAAGTTAAATAGGACTTTCTATATGCCAAACATCAACTCTGAAGATTCTATTTGATTTGTTTTCTCCTTGTTCCCGTGGGGTGTGCCGTGTAATAAGGGGTGTCAGAGAACTGCATCGAAAAGAAGTCCCACAGTCCAAGGCAGTATGCAGCGAGTACCAGGAGGGTTTGTGTAGGCGTGGGCTGCTGCCCTAAGTCACAGGACTTGCCTAGGCTGCGTCACTCCAGAGAGACCCTTACGTGGGGATTGGCCAGCCAGTACAAAGGGAATAAGAAGCTCTAAGGCAGATGTATAGGGACACGCCTGAATTCTTTCCCAGGTAATTTGTTCCCCAGAGTGCCACGCACCCGTCTGTAGCTGCAGGAGCCCTGAGTGTAGTGAGAGTGGTCAGAGGGCCTTGCTGGGGGGCGCGGTGGGGAAGGTGTCTAGTGGATGCCCACAGAGTTAGTGTAGGGATTTCATGACTCAGAAAAAAAGGACTCTGGGGCCTGAAAGGGTTTCATGTTTCTACCGGTGAATGATTTGGGAGAGTCTCTTAAAACCCATGTTTATTGAGTGCCTACTGTGTGCCAAGAAAGTCAAATGGGGATTCTATTTCTGGTGGCCGAACTTTTCACTCCTATCTGTGTTCTTCATCTTGAGTTGAATATAAATCGGATTTGGAGGTGAAAAGTAAATCTATTTCTGTGCCTGCTCATTCTTCATCCACCTCTCCACTAAATAATACCCAGCAGCTGTGCCAAGCTTTTCTGAATGCCATGAAATCATTTATGCATTTTGATATTGCATTATGGAAGTATTAATTGTTTCTCCTCACTACAATGCGTTCTAATTAGCTTGGACAATGCTCCCAGTCTCCTCTTTGAAGAGATTCAGGCTTGCAATGATTTCTCTCATTCTGATGTGGGAGGTTAGATGATGGGCCTGATCTTTCCCTTGCTCTCCTTTTCTTTTCCTCTCTTTTCTTCTTTGTTTGTAGACATATTCTAATATCCTAATTTATACCCAATCTAGATTTACAGTGAAATGGATTTACATGGTATGAGGCCTTTTGAACATTCCATATCCCTTCTAGCAGGGATCATGGATATCTTTTGAGTATCTGATGAAAGCTATTAACCCTTTCCCAGAAAAGTATAATTTTGCATATATGCATATAATTCAACATACAAGAGTCTCAAGGATTTAGCCTATCCATGGATGTTTCCCCACAGCACAGGAGGACCACAGATTTTTCCGTGCTGGATCAACCCTAGAGATCACTGAGTTCAATGGATTTCAGAATTATTTTAACCCACAGAATCCCCTGGTCAAAGGCAGTAAAAAGGAGGGGGAGGCTGGGTAGTGCTCGCCCTGCCACCCCCCCCAGAGTGCTTCCTCAGGAGGGTCTGAGGAAACCCAGCAATCTAGTCCAATCCCTTCATTCCTTCACATGAGAATATTGATCCAGAGAGAGCCAAAATGACCAACACAAGGTCATGCATTCAGTCAGGGGCAGAGCTGAGACTGGAACCCATGCCCCTGACCTCCAGGGCAGAGCTTCCGCCATCCCTCATTTCTCTTCTAATTTTTTTTTAAAGATTTTATTTATTTATTTGAGAGAGAGAATGAGAGAGAGAGAGCTCATGAGAAGGGGGAGGGTCAGAGGGAGAAGCAGACTCCCTGCCGAGCAGGGAGCCCATTGCGGGACTCGATCCCAGGACTCCAGGATCATGACCTGAGCTGAAGGCAGTCACTTAACCAACTTAAGCCAGGCGCCCCTTCATTTCTCTTCTAATTGCAAACCTCCTACCACCCATACCGCATAAGCCCCACAGAGAACCTGGGCACAACACGGTTTAGACCCACAATGATATATGTCACCGCTACCTCAGCAGCAAGAAATGGAACTAAAGCCACTTGTGTGTGGTCGTTCCATCAAGGCCATCTGCATCTTGTCTCATTTCTGCTGGTTCTCTTGTCTTGGTGACCTGCATCCATCTGACAGCATGGACTTTATTAGAATACCCACCACAATCAAAAGCATCCCCTGTGTCCTCAACCAAGTGCCATCTCGTTGGCTTTCCACAAGCACTCTGCCATAATTCTTGAAGAAGCGGCAGCCGGCCATGGACCTGGCGTGGCGCCTGCTTGGCTGCAGGCCAACCCAGCCAGACAACCCAGGCTGTCATTGGGCTGGTCTCCACCCCCATCTTCCAACCTACTTTGTCACTGTCAAGAAACCTGACTGAGCCCCAGCTGTGGTCTCCAGACTCATTATGGACCTGACGATGGGCAAGCCAAGCCAAGTCTGTCTTGGTCTCCTTTGCTGTTTGTTGGTCTAAGATGAGGACAACTGCTTCTGGGTACCAGAGTGGAGAGAGAGAAACAAACAGATGAACTTGAGAAAGCAAGAAGGCAGTTCACAGACACCTTTGTTGGGGTTGGGGGCGAGCTGGTCTCTAGACTTCCTGAGTTGAAGGTCACTATTTCTTGCACTGGAATTTCTCTGTGCTACATCAGAAAGAGAGGTAGGTCATTTGCCAGGCCAGAGAACCACTTAGGCACAGCTTCGGCCTATCCAGAGGGCTAAACAACTAGTGAAAGCTTGTCAGGCCTGATTTCCAAACCAGGACAGTGGCCTGGTTGACCATGCACACACTGGCTCATATAGATCCAGTCATATATAAGTCTGAATCATGGCTCTGCCACTTACTCTGTGTGTGGACTTGGCCAAGTTGCCTTATCTTTGTTGGGCCTCCATTCCTTTATCCATCAAAATGGACAGAATAATGTTCAGAGGAGAAGAGTGTTTGGAGGAGTAAAGGAAAGACAGGACACCAAACTTTTGCTCTCCTTTCTATCTTCATCAGAACCCCGAGATAGACTTTGTACTTTGAATGTTGCATTCACCACCGATCATCTGTATCTCTGTTGCATGGAGGGAACATGGGAATGGTGGCAGGGCGTGGATATCAGAGTGCTGGTTTAGCCACTAACTATTGTGTGAGCCATGATTTAGTTCCCTCTCCTCTCTTGGGCTTCAGTTTCCCCACTGGGGGAGGAGGGATTTGCACCTGGACAGTTGTTCTGTACGTGGACCCAGGACTTGAGTACATCAATATTATCTTAAGGATTTTTTCTTTTTAAAGTACAGATGCCCACTGGACAGTCTGGGGGGATCCAGAGTGTGGTAATAGATCTCTAGATCTTTCAAAGCCCTCAGATGATTCTGATGGGTAGTCAGGTGTGGAAACCACTGATTTGGGAGAGTCTCTAGATCCTCCCCTCCCTGACTTCCTTCGGTCTTAGAACTTCTTACTCTCACAAAATTCTCT
Source organism: Phoca vitulina (assembly GCF_004348235.1). NCBI lineage: Eukaryota > Metazoa > Chordata > Mammalia > Carnivora > Phocidae > Phoca > Phoca vitulina. Next base: position 8,347,129 of record NW_022589742.1, read on the forward strand.
CCGCATGAATCTGGCAACCAAACGTGGTGGCTTTCACACAAAGTAGTTGACATAGAGAGTATTTACACTTTTTTTCTAGAGGACCTCAAAGATGAGCTTCTTCCCCATGGAGAGTTCCTTTTTTTTTTTCCTTTTTAAGATATTTATTTATTTATTTATTTATTTATTTATTTATGACAGAGATAGAGAGAGCACAGGAGCGGTGGGGAGGGGCATAGGGAGAGGGAGAAGCAGATTCCCTGCTGAGCCGGGGGTCCTATGTGGACGAGATCCCAGGACCCTGAGATCATGACCTGAGCTGAAGGCACATGCTTACATGCTTAAGGGACTGAGCCACCCAGGTGCCCCTGGAGAGTTCCTTTTTTTCTTGCTTTAGTGGCTTGGTATCAGATTTCAGGGGATGTAATACTAGAACACAGTGAACTTTAAGGGACCTGCTTTCTGTTGGCTTCCCCAGAGGATCACTCACATCATTTTAAAACTGCATTTTCTCTGTTTTGTAACTGCCGCTGAAGTAATGAAGTTTAACAATAAATGGAATGGAGTTAGAAGCATCTGAGGGTAGATCATAAATAATAGCTGTTGAACATCTTCTCAATGTCAGTATTTCCTTAATCCTTCAGACAATGCTTGAGATAGGCATTAATATTTTTCCCAGTTTTAAAACAAAGGTAAAGCTCAAAGAGGTAAAGTGACTTGTTTAAGGCCACAAAGCTGATTAAGTGATCTTCACTTGATGAAAGGGAGACAATGATCTTTTGAAAATGCAAATTGGATCACTCTACTCCCTCCCTTAAAATCTTTCAGTGACTTTTGGGACACCTGGGTGGCTCAGTCAGTAAAGTGTCTGCCTTTGAATCAGGTCAAGATCTTGGGATCCTGGGATCTGGCTGCTTCAGGGCTCCCTGCTCAGCGGGGAGTCTGCTTCTCCCTCTGCCCCCCCACCACTCGTGCTCTCTCTCTCTCAAATAAATAGATAAAATCTTAAAAAAAATCTTTCAGTGACTTATAATTTACCCTTCAGAAACTATCTAAATAATTTTATTAGGGCAGTGATTTTTTACCTGTTTTGGTCACTGCTGCATCCGCAGCAATGGGAATAGTGCTTGACATATAACACAGGCTCAATAAATAAATACTTGTGAAAGAAGTTATGTGATGGTGCCTGGATTCAACCCAAGTCTGTCTGACTTCAAAGCTCACTGTTTCAGCAATTCACACACACACACACACACACACACACACACACATCTTTGACTTAGGTTAAATTTACATGCCATAAAATGTACCAGAATTTAATTTACATAAAATGTACATCTTATAAGATTTGACAAATCCTTACACCTGTGTAACCCACAACTCTGTCAAGGTCTCAAACCTTTCCATCACCCTAGAAGGTTCCTTTTTGACCCTTCCCAGTCAACTTCTCCACACACACTGGAGGCAAAAGCTTTCTGTTTTTATTTGCATCATGTGTAAGTATTGTGTTTTCTAGTATTTCATATGAATGGAATCATACATTATGAAGCCCCTTGTATCTGTCATTTTTCTCCCAGCATGCTTGTTCTGAGACCTGTCCACATCCTTGGTGTGGGTATCAGTAGTTCCTTTTTATTGGTAAATAGCATTCCACTGTATGAATATACCACAGTTTATCATTCTCCTGTTGATGGACATTGGATTGTTTTCAGTTTGGGGCTATTGCAAATAAAGTTGCCATGAACGTTGGTGTTCAGGTCTTTTTGTAGACAGACATTTTCATTTCTCTTCAGTATTTATCTAGATATGGATTTCCTTGGTGATAGGATAAGAGTATTACTTCCAAATAGACTGTCAGCAGCAATGGATGAGAGTTGTGGATGCCCCACCTCCTTGCCAGCACTTTGATATTTGCGGCCTCTTTAATTTTAGCCCTTCTAGTGGGTATGTCGTAGTATCATTATGGTTTTAATGTGTATTTCCCTGCTGTGTCCCTGGTGAGCATAGTTTCGTGTCTTTGGCCATTCATTTCTCCTCCTTGTGAAGTGTCTGTTAGAGCCCTTCGCTATTTTTTATTAGTTTGTTTATATTCTGGATAGAAGTTCTTTATTAGATCTTTGTTTTGTGAATATTTTCCCCCAAACTGTGGCTTGCTTATTATTTTTCTGCTCTTTTGGGGTACAGGATCTTTTCATTTTGATGATGTCTAATGTATCAATTTGTCAGTGGTTCACGCTTTCTGTGTCCTAAGAAATATTTGCCAGCCCCTAAATCGTGAAGATACTCTCCTGTAGTGTCTTCTAGAGTCTGAATTTGAACAACTATAACATGCATCCTCTCTTTGACCTTATTTGTTATAGTGGATACATTCATTCATCAGATAATTTTTATCAGAATGAGCTGATGGGAGGCAGTGTACTGCAGAATTCAATAGGACGGCTTTGAAGTTCAGCAGACCTGATTTCAAATCCTTACCAGCATTGCGACCATGGCAAATTGATCTTCCTGTGCATCAGTTCTTTCATTTGTGTAAAGGGGATGATGCCAACTGCTCAACTCACAGGGTAATTACGAGTATTAAATGAACAATTGTATGATCACTTCTTTGCACAGGGCATAACACATAGTAAGCCCTCAACAAACGGTTCTTGCTGTAGATATAATAATTTTCATTCATATTATACCATTCTCACCAAGAGCTCTTCATGCTAGAGGCAAATAAAGGAGAGTTGCCTTTTATGCCCTTACCAGACTTGAAACAGAATTATTGAACATAGAGATGACCCACCATGAAGAGACCGGCTGTGGTTATGGACATAGTTCTTTATATGTAAGTCTAAAATCACATCTTTATACTTTGTGTTTTTTTTTAAGAATTCATTTTATTTTATTTTTTTTTAAGAGAGAGAGAACACACCAGTGGGATGGGGAGGGGCAGAGGGAGAGGGAGAGAGAGAATCCCAAGCAGAACTCCCCGCCTAGCGCGGAGCTTGACCAGAGCCTGACCTGGGGCTCGATCTCACAACCCTGAGATCATGACCTGAGCAGAAATCAAGAGTCAGATGCTTAACTGACTGAGCCACCCAGGAACCCTGCAGTTTTATACTTTTGATTAATACTGATAACAGATTCTCCCAGCACAGATATGATTATACAACTCCCTGGCATAGAGGATACTTTTTGAAAACTGAAATTGTATGAAAAAAACATGTATAATGCTTTTGCAGAAATGCACTGTGGTGGTTAAATGTGGTTACATGCAGATGTTTAGAAGGTTTTTAAGTCATTGTTGTAGAGTGAAAAGAGCAGAGACTTAAAGATGAAACAAACATGGAACTTGAATTCTTGGACATAGAACTTGATTTTTGTGAGTCTCACTTCTATCTCTAAATTGGAGCTTAAGTAAGTACTGGTGAGTATTTTGTGAGTGTTCCATAGAATATGAGTGCACAGTCTGGCACATAGTAGACCCTCAAAATGGTATTTATTGTCTAGCCTCATATTTTTAGTGGCTTATAGTATTACTTTTATACATAATAGTAAACGAAAGTGAGATCGAATTTCAAATGAGTTACATCCTAAGAGGAAAATCATATTTTTTGATGGATTTCTTCTCTGTGTTTGGGAATATATTCACAAAATATATTTGTTTGATATGTGAAGCCATTTGCCGATCACTCATTGATTCAGTGCATTCCTGAATCATAGAGGAGGATCCCTGGCTATTTGTCATGTCTGAATGAGGGAAATAGACATCCAAATGATTCTGTGTAATGGCAGAGAATGTCGTGTTTGCTCCATACATTTCCCCCTTTAACACCTTCCCTTATAACATCTTCCTGTTGTGGGGGGCGGGGCAAAGGGAGGAGGGTGCATGTAAGTGGTTTTCTGCTGCTGCTGATTTCAGAATGAAGCGTACACAGAGCCAGAACATAGATGGCTATTGGCTGAGCATTCTGTCTGCCTTTTGAAGGCAACAAAGACTTCAGTAAAGCCTTTGGGAGCTACGTGTGCTAATGCTCTGTCCATGGGAATCACTCTGGGCCCTTCATGCTCTGGTCTCAACCTATCCTCGTAGCCTTACCTCTTTTCTTACCAGAGTAAAACCATTTACCAAATAATTCCCATGTTTTACTGTTTCTGCATCTTTGCTCATGCTGTTCCTTCCCTCGGACTTGAGAAGCCTTTCTTGTGTCAGTCTGCTGAAAACCTAAGATGGCTGTACTGAGTTGAATAATGTTCCCCTGAAAGTCGCATCCACCCAGACCCTCAGAACATGATCTCATTTGGAAATAGGTTCTTTGTATGTGTCATTAGTTAAGATGAGGTCATACTGGATTAGGGTGGACCCTAATCTAGTGACTGGTGTCCTCACAAGAAGTCACTGACAACAAAGAATCACAGACATACAGAGAAGGCCATGTGAAGACAGAGATAGAGATCGGAGTGGCGCAGCTACAAGCCAAGGCGTATCGAGGATTGTTGACAGCCACCAGAGGCTAGGAAGGATTCTCCCCTAGAACCTTGAGAAGGAGAACGACCCTGCCAACACCTTGATTTTGGACTTCTACCTTCCACAGCTGTGAGAGAATAAATTTCTGTTGTTTTAAGCACCCCAGTTTGTGGTCATTTGTTATGGCAGCCACAGGGAACTAAGACGCCATGTTTCAAGGTCAAGCTCAAATATGACATCCTTCCAGGTCTCCTCAACTAGATGTAATTTCTTACTCTTCTTGACCTCTGTAGCAATACCGTCGTAGAAAGATCACAAACTTTGGTGCCAGAGAAATCTTGGATCTAATCCTAGCCCAACTGCTGACTAGATTTCTTCATCTGTACAATGGGAGTCATAATGCCTACCTTATAGGGTTGTTATGTCCATAAATGTGGACCCCCCCCACCTCTCTTAATTGACTCACCCACTCTGCCTCATACTGTAATAGTTTTGTAATAAGAGCAGCAGTCCTGTTATTACTAGTTCAGGTGCTAGAGGGAACATGGATGGGAATGCAAGCAATTTTGTCTAAGACAGAATGCAGTACCTACCAGTGGTAGAGACAAGCAGTGTTCAAGGAGTCAACCTTTCCAAAATGAGGATACCAATGAGTCCAGTTTTCTATACTGGGGTTTCCAGCCATAAATTTGTAAATTGAGTTATAAAAGAAATGGGGAGGTCTGCTTTTTAGTCTCAGAACTCCAGAGTTGTAAGATCTGGGGTGGCTTTGGTCTCAGGGGCTAAATGCGGAGTGAGACCTTCAGGAATATTAGAGCCCTGTACTGATTGCACAGCTCTAGTGTATGGTGCTGGAACGTCCTTATACTTGGCCGTACATGATAAAGCCAGAAGTTCTCCACTTGGCGTTCTGATCTGTCTTCCTCCAGAACACCTTCCCCAAAGGCCTTGTCCCTTAAGGATTTCTGTTCTTTTTACTCTGTTCTTTTTACATCCCTTCACTGCCAGGCCCAAGTCTCTTTGACTGTCTGGACGCCTCATTCCCCACCTTCACCAGTCTCTTCTAAAAGGTCAAGAGCAGCAACATCCCTTTAAGACTTTTTAGCCCACCATCTCCTTTTCCAGATATATCATCAGAATGATTTGAGAGCCTTTTTGTGAAATCACACTGAAGTGCTGATAAACATTGATTTGTACTCTGGTTAGCGTGGCAGAGCGAATAAGCACAAAACACCTGCCCGCGTTCTGTCTGGGGAAGCCCTTGTATTCGTTTGCTAGGCTGCCATAACAGAATAGTACAGCCTGGGTGGCTTGAACAAGAGACATTGATTTCTCACAGTTCTGGTGGCTGGGAAGTCTGAGCTCAAGGTGCCAGAAGGGTTGGTTTCATTGTCATGTCTCTCCTTAGCTTGTAGATGGCATCTTCTCACTCTGTCTTCCCATGGTCCTTCTTTTGCGTGAGCACGTATCTCTGTCTACAGTTCCTCCTCTTAGAAGGACACCACCCATATTAGATTAGGGCTTCACCCTAGTGATCTCATTTTACCTTAATTACCTATTGTTTTAGGATCGGGACCAAAAGGCTTTGAGATCACTTTGTGATGAATTTATTGTTTCGTCTTGGTTCTCTAGAGATCCCATCTTGTGAGACCTGAGACCAGGCTCATGACACATACACAGATATCACTCAAGCACAATTCACGGGTTTTCCTCATCAGGAGAGGCAGACGAATCACAGAAGTGAACACTTGTTGAATACTACCGTGTGCCAAGCACTGTGATGGGATTTTTTATTTGCTCCTCACCATCACTCAGCAGAATAGATATTTATACCCTCCGTTTTTAGATGTGGAAATTAAGATTCAGAGAGGCTAAAGTGATTTACTCAAAGGCACAAAACTAGTAAGTACTGGAGTTGGGATTTGACGGTAAATCGGTCTGATTGTGAAGCCATGCCCTTTCCACATGCATCCCTTATCTGAAATGGAAAAACAAGTTTTTTTTTTTTCTCATTTCAAGCTGTTGCATTAAAATGGGGAAAATGCTTTTATGAAAGAGTTTCTAGATTTGTGCAGTCATCATTTATTCATACTTCCATTTATCCTATCCCCATACCTGCCTATGCCCTCTGTGTCGTATCGCCTGGCTCGGTGCCTCTGTTTTAAAGCTTGTCATGTAAATTGCACACCCGAAGAAGTTGGAAATGGTGATAGCAAAGTAGTTCACTTTAAATTGAAAAGAGAATGGGGGGTGATAGTGCCGAGAGCCCTCTCAGCCATGCGGGTGGAATGAAGTGATTCAGATTCGTCCTATGGCTTCTGCAATCAAGCTTCAGCTCACTTTGTCACAACAACGTGGCTTGCGGTACCAAAAATGGTCTGTTTCCGTGCATCGTTCCCTACATAGTTTTGTTCCCAAACTCTGAAAGTGGTCAGAGATTATACAGGAAACGTCAAGAGCATCCCAGTTCTCTGGACATTTTCTATGATTGTGATACATTTTGTGATAGTATTTCTACCCAGTGAATGGTTCGGTTCCTAAGGATGAATGAATTCTTTGCCGAGGGGGGGGGGGGTGATGGCAGTTCAAGTGACAGATAAAATGCATTTCAAGAGATTGGAGGGCCTGTTAAGAATGATGATGGCAGTGATAATAGCAATGCTTTAGTGTTGAATCCTTTACTGTTTACAGGGACCTTCTGTGTCTCATTTGATTTTCACAAAAACGTATTGAAGTAATCAGTCCAGGATTGTTATATCTACTTTCCAGATGTGGAAATTGAGGTTCAAGGAGGTTAAATGAAGGCCAAGCAAACTCCCAAGTCTTTTGATCACCCCAACTCCCTTGCTAAATTACTTTTTATAAGTCCAACACACCAATTTCATTCATTTTAAACTGTTGAGCATTTCCAGGAGCATTTCCTCCTGGAAAAAATGGTAAGTGAATTGGAGCCATGAATAATCACTTAGCAGTTTCAAATGCCCAGTGCATGCCAATCAAGATACGGGAGGGGGGGCTCTTTTCTTCCTAGGCTGTGCAAAGCAGAACACTTAATGAATCCAGTCCATATTCCATTCTTCCATCCAATGCTTTCCTCTCGCTGCTAATAATTCATAACAAATAGCCACCATTTATTGAACATTAGCCATGTGTCAAGTGCTGTCTTTGCATTACTTCTAATTCTCACAAGAACTCTGAAAGAGAGGTATTGTAACCAAACTAATGTGAATTTGCTCCTTGGTGAGTTACAGGTAGAGACTACACTAAGTGGTGGGAGTTGTTGCACAAAGGAAGCTTTATTTGCAAGTAGGGAGATTGGGGGCAGCAGTGGGGGTGGTTTGAATAACTTCCAAAGCCGTGACTCCCTGAGCAAGGGTGAATGGGTTCCTTTAATTTAGGGTTAGGATGAATATTGAGATAGGGGAGCCCTGTCATCGTATGTAGAGGTGGGCATAGGGTGGTGTATGAGCCTTAAGGAAACATGCCTATACATACATTGTATGTTATGTAAATGAGGCTTGTGCTCCTCCTTGGGCAGAGATTTTTAGTATTATAATGAGGTAAAGGTAACTGTCGGTCACTCCATGGTCCATCTGTGCAGGTATGAGTTGGGAGTTAAGTTCCAGCTGGTCTGGGTGTTCTGGGCTGACGGGTAACCTTTTGTCCGGGCAGTTGCTTTTGCTTGAGTGGTAGTTTTGGTTTCCACCACAGGATGCTGTGCCCTTTGGGTCTCCTGTTAAAAGATAAGCTGGAAAGAAGAGCTTAAGGAAAAATGTGGGACAAAGGTTGGTGGCTACAAGCAGGTGAGCAGTAAAGGTTAGGTCTTGGGGTCTAGCTGGTGACAATATTATCACACCTACCTTACAAATGGGGAAACCGAAGCTTGGAGCTGGTAGTCACTTTCTCAAGGTTACGCAGAGTGAGTGGCAGAGCCAGAACTTGAAATCGTCCAATCTGCCTCCAGTTCATTGCTCTTAATCACTATACCTCCTAGACTCGAAGGAGTCCATTCCTAAGGAAGCAGATTGGCAAACATAAATAATAGTCTTGGAAAAGTACATGGAATATGCACCTGGGAAGTGAAATTGTCAACTTATCTACATCATCTAATTAGGTAATAGGCTTCTACAGATAGATGGAAAGCTTATGGTGTAAGCCAAGCTTCTCTGGAGGCAACCCACAGTCACTGTGAGTGCTCGGATGCCTTCATTGCTTATTCCTGATACCAAACTATTCCTTTCTTTTATTTTTTAAAGATTATTTATTTATTTATTTATTTATTTGACAGAGGGAGCAAGAGAGCACAAGCAGGGGGAGCAGGAGAAGGAGAGGGAGAAGCAGGCTTCCCACTGAGCAGGGAGCCCCATACGGTGCTCAATCCCAGGACCCTGGGATCATGACCTGAGCCGAAGGCAGCTGCTTAACCATCTGAGCCACCCAGGCGCCCCGATACCAAACTATTTCTCTCTCTCTAACCCACGGCATCTTTTTTCCATATGCCTATTACTTCTAGTTGATGTCTAATCACTTAATGAAAACATACTGACCAATATGAGTCTCACTTCCCGGATGCTTTCCTGGTGAAGGGTTAATCACTTCTGTTGGCAAGTGGTGTTAATAAGCATCATAATAAAGAGCCCTGGGTCCATAGAGCGCTGGGCAGTAGATCCTTTCCTCTAGGAATAGTCCCCTCTGTTCACGGAGTAGGCAGGAGTACTGAACTAAATTGCCTTCCTTCAGACTCCGTTGCCTGAATGATCTGTAGACGTTGGACTGCCTCTTTTGTTGCTACCTGTGATTGACCCTCACCATGCACGTGGGTGGAGGTCAGCATCTGTGCTGGAGGAAGGGAGGAGGAGTCCCTACCTAAGTCATCTTGATGACTTTACATGCTGTTAGGACTTAGAGTATTGCCTAGGAAGAGGACTAATGCGTATCCACGAACTCTTCCTGACGCAGCAGTGAAGGACACCACTTGAGGTATAAATACGTAGGAAATGACAATCCAAGCCCTCCATTACATGACAGTTCCAATGTGGGACTGCATTTCTAACAGCAGCCGCTGCCTTTTCCTAGGCTGTTCCTTGCAGGCACACTCAGACTTCCCCTCAGTGTAGGCTGCCTCTGTGTACTCAATACCTCATCTCGGTCTGCCCACCACCAAGCCAGTCCTGAGAGCAATGGTGACCAACAGCTTTTGTGGGAGGTCAAAAGAAGAAAAAGAAAACGACGTATGGAATAAATAGTAGCCGTTTCAATACATAGGACCAAAAGGAAGGAAGGAAGGACAGATGAATGATTTTTAAAATTAAAATGGCTTTATTAATCCTTTGGTGGTGATGGGGTGGTGGGAATGTTTATTCTTAAAATTTTACATTGCCTCTTTCCTGACTAGAATAATAGTATTGAGAAAATTGCCACTGCTTTTCAGCTACTAAAAAATTTAATATCTAAGCATGTCTGAAGAGAAGCAACACAGTAGCTGCTTTTTAATCTTTCATCCTGAAATTAGCCTGCCTGGCTCTAAAATGTAGCCTATGATCTATTGGCTGCTCAGAAGTACTTTAGAGGATTTTCGAGCTAGAAGGGCCCTTGGAGATGATCCAGTCTAGTGGTTCCAAAAGTTTTCATCACCAAGGGCACCTTTAATTAATTTCCCCCAGTATTCCATGTTTTCAAATATCAGGCCCCCTAAATAAATTACATTTATCACATCATAATTTATTTTCCCATTGCTTGTTGCTCAGAGCCATTGATAACTGCCCATTAGAGCATCTGGTCAGCATGAAATAATCAATATGACCACAATAAGCTGATAGAATGTCTTCCCAAAGCAACGGCACTCAATGTTTGAGTTAGCCTGGGGTCTGCCAGACCTCTGGGATCTTTACAATCAATCCATCTCTCTTAGGTTTATTGAAATGTTAAAAATAGCTCATAGAGCTCCCATCATGACCTCATAATCCTTGTGGAGAGCCATTCATCTTCTCCTCCTATAAGGGTGGGCAGATGAGGAGACTAAGATTTAATAACTAAAGTGATTGGCCCAAGGTCACACAGCAATGGCAAGGAGGACCAGAACTCATGTCTCCTGAGTCTCCGTCCACTTTCTCCACATCCTCAATTTTCATGTGCTTTAAGTCTAAGAGCTTCATTAATATTGCCTTTTCCTCTTTGGTGACAAGGGCTTTTCAATGAGGAGATGGGAACAAGATAATGGCAAATTGTATCTGGAGAACTTCGAGGATGGCAGTGTCGGGTACAGACCTTTCGGAGAGCAGAAGGCACCGAGGAAGCTGGGATGACAGTGTAGTTTTGTGGATAGGGCATGGGCTTAGGAGTCAAAAATACCTGTGTTCGTTGTCTGGCTCTGCCACACAGTGGCTGTGTGGCCCTGGGTCCGTTCCTTATTACCCTGAACTTACATGTCTGGCACATAGAAGCATTCCATAGATATTCGATGAGTCAGTAGAATAGGGACTATGAGGCTTACCTCATGGGGTCGTGTGTGTATTGAATGAGCTGATGGAAATGGAGTGGAGTTACTGTAACGTGCCTAGCACATAGGAGATGCAAAAATTAACATCCACCGTGAATTCATTAAATAACCTGTAAAATAATACTAATAGCCAACTCTGAGTCCTGAATTTGTACCCAGGCTCCTTCCTGTGAATTGTTTTGGGCATCTCCCTATAGTGCATCTCGGGTGCGGTTGCTCTTGAAAAGGTTCACTCAGGCAGTCAAATAGTGTCCATGTCCTTGTGTTATAGTTTGTCCCCAAGCGCTGAAAAGGCACGGAGTTATTCTCAGCAGTGAAGTTCACTCTCCTCTTTTGCCTTCATCCCCTTTACGGTGATGATCTTTGCCAAAATGATGAGAATTTGAATAAGACTACCTTAGGATGGCTCATTCCCAGTCCTTCTAGATAGAGTCATAGTGAAGAGCCACCTCACTTTTTGGTTTTTCCTTCTCTTAGCTAAATGGCTCTGTTACTGTTTAGATGTCCTGCCGTTCCCCATATGGGACACATGCTTTGCTCACTCTTTTTTTTTTTTTTTAAAGATTTTATTTATTTATTTATTTGAGAGAGAGAGAATGAGGAAGAGAGCACATGAGAGGGGGGAGGGTCAGAGGGAGAAGCAGACTCCCTGCCGAGCAGGGAGCCCAATGCGGGACTCGATCCAGGGACTCCAGGATCGTGACCTGAGCCGAAGGCAGTCGCTTAACCAACTGAGCACCCAGGCGCCCGCTTTGGTCACTTTTAGTTAATGACATTTTTGATAGATGTACCTACTTGCTAGTAGGTCAGGCAGTAAAGTTTCAGTGATGCATACTTTATGTGATTTTCATTGGAATTCACATTGGGAGCCCTGGTGAGCTCATGCTGTCTTCGCTTAGTGAAATGTTGAGAAACAGGCTTCATTTTAGGGCTTTGTACTATCCTACACGTAGGGTGCTGTTCACATCCACCAGAGTGGGTTGTGCCCAGCCCGCGAGACTAGATGGCCAGACCCTATGACACACTCCACATTGGAGCCCGCAGGGGGCCTCTGCAGGCCCTCCTCATTGGCCATGGGCTGTGGGAGTGAGCCAGCGACATTGTCATGCGCAGTCCCAGAGCCCACTTGGATGCCCCCGTCTTGGGGCAGCAGGCCCTCTCACGCCCCCCACGGTGCAAAAGGAAATAACACAGTGTGATTCTTATAGAGGATTTAGGGTCAAGAGAACAGGTGAGTTTCCCTCCTCCCCTCAGACGTTTAGGTAGAGTTGATATAAATTTCAGGAGCAGAGTAGAATCTTGGCTGGGCTAATGCTTACAGAAACTGTCAGGCTCAAATAAAATTTTTCGGTCTTTTAAAGGGCCTAGAGCAATCCTGAAGATGAAAAGTTATATGTTGCATGGCAAAACAAACAAACAAAATACTTGAAGAGCTCAACATAAAACGTGCCAGTATAATGAGAATTTCCCCAGTTTTGTTTTTCTTGCAATATTGAGGGTTTATTCCCCCCTTGTGAACTAAGGAGATGGAAAAGACCTTTGAGTCTAGTTAAGAACGGATTCTTAATTAACTGTCCAGAGATTTGTTGTGTGAGGTGGAATTCTGAGAAGAGTCCTTTTTACGGACAGGAAGAATTAGCTCTTTAGCAAAGAAACGAAAGGGTGCACTTCTTCTTACTGGCTTTTCTGAGCAAGCCAGGGGAGTATTGCCCCATGAAGGAAGGCATTATCTCATTGCTCAAGTGACCAGGTTTATTGAACCTGGAGCTGTGGCTGAGTCACAGCTGACCTAGGTCAAGGCTCGGAGGCCACCTCCACGACCTCCCTTTCTTTGCCAGATTGTTATGTAGAAGTGCACGTGTATTAAAAACACATGCCAGCTTTGGCTGTTTGGGGGGCGTCCTCTGGGATGGAGATGGCACTGTGCTCATTGACTCAGGCAAGGCATTTTGTTCTAGAGGAGAGTGTGCAGGAGTTGGGAGCTTGGGCTCTGGGGTCTAAGCTCTGATATTTATTATATATATTGTATAGATGGCCTGGACTGGAGAGCTTATCTCTCTCAGCCTCAGTTTGCTCACCTAAGAAATGAGGAGAATAATCATAACAATGTTTCGTGGATCCAATGAGATGCTCCATGGAAAAATCCTTCTGAGCATTCCAGGCATCTAGTAAGTAGTTGCTTCATTCAAGGTATGTGGTGATCATGGCAGTGTTTTGCAGAATAAGGACTGTCTGGGCTTGTAGACCATATCTTTGAATGTGACACTAATGAGAAGACCTCATCTTTGGGGCCAGTAGGTCTCACTCAGGGAAGAATTCTGACACACATCCGCCGACCGCAGGCTTAAACTCTGTCTGGTGCTCCTTTCCATTGAGGACTTGGTTTCAAGGGACTCCAGGTGAAATTGAGCGTAGATACAGTAGTGAAGAGGTGGCCTCAGGCCCCTGTAGAGCACCAGAAGTGCCACATTTTCAGAGGAATGAGAGGCCATGGCCACCACCCAGTCTGGTCTCCAACTGCGGGAACAGGGACTACCTACTTGAACGCTACTATGTGAGGCTTGGCGACATTGTCCGTACAAGAAAGGATTTGTAATTTGTGAGATATGAAGCAGCATCTGTAGTTTCTCATTTTTAGCAGATGAATAAAGGCAAGATCATTTGACTTAGGTCCTGTCCTGGGCCACTTGACCTGTGGCTTGGTTTCCATAAATAAATTTTCACTAGGAGCCCTGTCAATGTCAACAGATACCAGGCAAGGCCCAGAATCATTATTTCCCGGCAGTGCGTCAACCAAGCATGAACATCTTTGGATAAATCGCGTTTTTTTGTTTTGTTTTAGGAAATGGCCTTAAATACCAGCCTCTCTTCCCCAAGCACTTTAAAAGCAAAATAAAATTAAAATTGCACTTCAACCCAACCAAGCCAGGAAAACGTCACCAAATCCCTCTCAAGGCTTAATGGGCAAGCTTCTCGTCAGAGCTTATGTGGCCCTCATGTTATTCTGCACTCCAGCCCACAGGAAGAACTGGGTAGAAAAGACTACATTGTGTTCTGCGTGAGAAACTTACCTAAGCATCTAGGTTTAGGGCCCAATTTGTAATTAGACAGTTTCTTGGCAGTACATCAAGCTCAGCCTCAAGTCAGAACATCTCTTGGGGAGAAATCTGTATTTAGATGTTTCATTTAAAAATTCATCATTGAATAACAAAGTATTTTGTTGCAACTCCTACTTGATACATTCCAAATTCTCCCTAACTCTTTTTTGATTACAATGATGTCATTAATAATAGATGGGATGGGGAGGGTGAGAATGCGCCAGGGGCTAAGCGGCAAACCGAGGGCAACGCTGGCTGATAATTCATGGCTCTTTGGGGCTGCAGAATCCAGCGAATCTCGGGCCAAGAGCTTGCCACCCTGCCTCTCCTTTCTGGATGCCTGTTATTTGCATCCTAGAACTGCTCTAAGTTGGCCAGGAGAGAAATGTCTTTTTAAGTAGTGGGCAGGAAATGAACTACTAAAAAGGTATTTGGCAAGCAGATTAAATTTCCCCGAAGGTTGGAAGAAGGACTTAAACTTTTTGTGTCTGTACTGACAGCCTATTCTTCCTCTTCTCCCATTCTCTCATCCCATTCTAGGCATCCCTTCACGGAGACGGCTCTTGTCAAGGTCACCAGGGACTTCCTGTGTTACCCAGTAGAATGGTCCTCTTTTTCCATATCTCCTTTGATCTCTCAGTAGCACCCATCAGTTGACTGCTGTCTTTTTTTGGTTTACTTGATTTCACGAAGTTCTCCTGGTTCTCCTTCCTCACTGGACACTCCTTTGCCATCTCCCTTACTGGCTTGCCCCTCTAACCAATCTCTGAGTGCTTGCTTTCTTCTCCCCAGGTGAACCCTGCCCCAGTGATCTCACCTGCTCTCAGTCCTTTAATGTTTTATGCAGCTGGCTTCCATATTTCTTTCTCCAGTCCTAATCCTTTCCCCCAATGTGTTGTGCCAAGTATTTTCTCTGAAACAGAATACTCAAGAACTGTGAAGATTTCTAACTGTGAAGAACACTGATTGCTTAATGGCTTTCTCTTTCTCTCTATGGCCTTTGGTTTCCCATTTCTAGATCATTCTCCTACAGGTATTCTTTCAACAAATATTAACAGATAATCTGTACTATGTCAGACACAGTACTAGCTGCTATAGAGATTGCGGGTGGGGGATAGAAAATAACAGTGGACTGGGATATGTGATTTCATGGGATGGCAGAGAAGGATATGTTTCTTCATGCAGTCATTACTCATTCAGCAAATACTCATTCAGCAAATTCGAACTGGAAAACTACAATGTACCAGATGCTGTGGCACACACGAGGGATACTGGGAGGACCAGGGCACAGCTCCTGCTCACATGCAGCCTACAGTTTAGTTAGGGGGTGAGAAGGCAATCATAAGGCAATGTTAAGGGGTGCCTGGGTGGCTCAGTGGTTAAGTGTCTGCCTTCGGCTCAGGTCATGATCCCAGGGTCCTGGGATGGAGTCCCGCATCGGGATCCCTGCTGGGCAGGGAGTCTGCTTCTCCCTCTCCCACTGCCCCTGCTTGTGTTCTCTCTCTGTGTGTGTCAAATAAATAAAATCTTAAAAAAATAAGGCAATGTTAAGTGTCCCACAGAGATGATTTGAGTACAGAGATAAATATCGGTGAGGGTCTCCAATTCAGCCCACCTGTATTTGTGTGTGTGGTTTTATAAGTTGTGTTGGAAATATTGGTATTTGCCAAGTCCCCACCAGCTTGCCCCACAATATACACAAAGGAACACTTTCTGGGGCTTTGGTTCTCAACTCGACTATGTAACCCTAGGGCTTCTAAGACCAGAAGGGCTCATTTGTCTAAACTCAGTCTCTCTGGATTTCTGCTAAGCTCTCTAAAGGAGGGGATTAGAGATGGGGTGGAGGGCGGGGAGGGCACCTCTACTTAAGCAGAGGGGGTCTTGGGGCTGCCCCTGTCACACCAGTCAGGTAGAGAGAGATGACCTAGTTTCGCAGGGAGGGGTTCTCCCAGGCAGAGATAACAAAAGCCATACTCACCCTCATTCTTAACCCCACCCCTCAGAGACACAGACTTTTAATCCTTTTCCTCACCAAAGCGTCAGCTCTATCCTACAGCATTGTGACCCACCCCCCCACCCATGGCCTTGCACTCTGTTAGGATCAGTTCCTGGGGTCTTAGTACTGATGGAGGAAGGAGAGTGGTGGGCCAATGGAGCAAACTCCTCATGGAAACCAGTATATGTGGGTATTTATGGGAATTTTCCCATAGAAGGTATGCTTTCACAGGAAGGAGCACCTTCCTGTGGTGCTCAATTAATTGAGGTGCTCAATTAATACTTGTTGAATAAATGACCATATTACAGTGTGAGCAGGAGTTACCTGAATCTATTCTGGGTAGCCATTATGCTGAACACTAGGAAAGTAGAGATGAATGACACCAGGTCCCTGGCCTTGAGGAGCTCAGTTCACGGTTGAATGTGAGAGATTGAATCATTAACAAGGAGATGCCACTTGGTGTTATAATTACTATAATAACAGCTAATGCTTATTGAGCCCGTACTGCATCCAGGTAAGACTTCATATGAATTATCTCCTTTCATCCTTACAATAACTCTGTGTGAGATGTTTTGTTAGTCCCCACTCTTCAGATGCAGAATCAGTCACAAGGAAGGTAATTTTTTGTTTTTAAAAAAGTGTCAAAGCCAGGATTCAAAGCAGGCAGATGGACTCCAAAACTTGGGCTCTTCAGTGCTATGCACATCTCCTGTGGGTCTGGGCGGAAGCGTCAGGGAGTTTCGGCATGTACAGTGAGAGCTTTCTGTGCGTGCAAATGAGGCAGCCTGGAGATGGAGTTTTAGGGAGAGGCAGCGGAATGTAGTAGGCTCGGGGGTCCGTGGTAGCACAGCCTACGAACGCTATGGGGCCTTCTCTCCCAAAGGTGACTGAGTCTTAGTGAGAGTCTTGAGATGATTCATCTTTGCTCAGGCACAACTTTGGGGCCTTGGGGTCACCCAGTATGCCTGTCCCTGTCTGTGGCTGTCGGGACACAGAAGGGACCCAGGAGAAGCGATCGGAGAGGTTCAGTCTTCACACGTATTTCTCAAACCCTCAGCCCAGCCAGGCTGTACACTTAATTCCTCACACTTGGAAGTACCAGGGCCTGCCTGCAGTTGGGCCCCATGCACATGGAAATGAAACCCCAGATGGGTTTCCTTCTTCTCATTTGTGTGACATTCTTAAAAACAAACAAACAAAACAAAACCAAACCAGAGTGACATAGAGCAAAGCGATTGGTGGGAGTTGGGAGAAGGGGGCAGGTATGACTAAGAAGGGGCTGGTTTGGGAGGGAGTGATGTGGTGGTTCCCCACACCTATACACGTGTTAAAACTCCTAGAACTGTATGTTAATTTTGAAAACCAAATTCTAAGAAGAACCAAGCATACCCTACATAGATTTTATTTTTCACTTCTTACTTCCTGTACAAAAGCACGGGTACTCAAAGCCTTTGATGATGTGGCAGGGCTGGAAGAAGGATAATAAACAAGAAGATTGCCTAAACTTGGCACCTGATTCTTTTCAAGTCATGAGAAACTCATTTATCCTTCCATGTGCCATCTCTCTTGGAAAGCTACTGGAGGCCCTTCTTTGCAAATGACCACGTGGGCACTATGGGACGATGCGTAATGATATTGCATGCTCCAGGGAAGTCTTGTGAAGCTGAGTCAAAGAGCATCTTGCCCGTCTGCTTCCCGGCTTTCTAGCAGTATTTGTCACGAATTCCGTTGTTGTTTGTATTTGCAGCACAGAGCAGGTGGACCTGGACTTACACGGACCCCGATCCATTGGAGGGGTCAACCACCAAGTTTTCTGCAAAGACTAACGGTTCTGGAAACTTTAGATCTGTTGCTACAGGGCAGAAGGACCATTCCTAGCTGCCAAACTGGGGACTTGTCCTTTCCCCTCTCCTTCTCGTTCCTCTTCCTGAAGTCTCGGGGGTGCTGACGTCCAGGGCAGGGGGAGAACAGAGGAAAAGCTTGGTCACAATCATATTCCATCTAGACTAGCTTTAGTAATACTTAGCACGGTATTTCTGCAAACTTCTCCCCTTACTGGCTGGGGACTTTGCCAAGGCACTTAAACTTCTTTGATTCTTTCTTCATCTGGGACATGTGGATAACAATACTTGCCTTGCTCAACTCACAGAGAGACTGTTAGGATCAGATGGCAAAGGGCTGGGCATATTTGTTTGATGAGAAAAGTGTATCAAATAGGACGTATGATGGGCTACCTCGGATACCTACCACTTCTTCTTGTGAGATCACGTGTCTTGATTTCCAGCCTCCTAAGCAACCACATTACGGAGACATTTTTGTAACATTTAGCACATCTCATCCAGTTTATTTTCAAAGCTGTGAGCAGAGAACCAGACTCCATGAGAAAAACACTTTTGAAATAAAGTACAAGTTCCCATCAAGGTATTCTGACACGTTAGACAAGATGCCAAATTGTTACTGCTCTGCAGAATAATTAGGTGAGATTGAAAAGCAGTTGTTTTTGTTTTTTTTTCATCATGATGGCAATCCATTTGTGCCTTGCCCACGTTCGAACCAGGCATTTTTGAGGTGTGGTCATGTGGGATGAGAACATTCCTGCTTCTTCATCCCTATCAGTGTTTTGAGGGGAAAGCACCATCTCCTGCTTCTTGGCTACAAGCCCAGCCCACTCCCTCCTCTGAACTCCCGTAACATGGCGCCGGGACCACTCTGCCTTTTGCCTTATGGCATCATTGCTCCTCTACTTGCTGCATCCCCAGTTAGTCTAGAAGGCTCCTCTAGGGCAGCCAGGTCTCGCTCAGAGCACTGGGAACAGTGCCTTGTGCATTGCTGATATTTGGGATTGAGCTCTTGAGTAGAAAGTTAAAAGCAAAAGGGGTTACACGGAAGTCTAAGAAAGCAACCTATTTTTTTTCATTTAGAAAAATAAAATTGAATCTGTTGGTTACAGAAACTTTTGAAATAGTAATTAGCCAGACCAAGGTAATTAAAATCATCAGTACTCTACCACTTAGGTAAAAAAGGTTCATCACTTAATCCAGCTTCACGTGGCTAGCTACTGTGGTTGACGTGAATCCGCAGAGGACTGTGGTGTGGTTGGGGCCCTCGGCAACCTCACAGACTGGTGGGAAAAGCAGACACACGAGCTCAGTCCTGCAAGCAACAGGGAGCCAGGACAAGTTCTGAGCAGGACACTGGTGAGACAAAAATATTTAAGGAGTATTTGTCTGACAGCAGTTTGCCGAATTGTGTGAAGAAAATGAGGCCTGAAGCCTAGAGACTGGTTAGGAAGCCATTGCTAGGAGGCCACGCATTTTACTATTTGGCCTTAATTTAAAGACAATGCCATTCACCCAGAGTGATCTCCTCCCCAAGTTACCCACCCCAGGGACTTCCAAGAGTGAGACTTGGAGGATAGCCTTGTCCCCTTCACATTTACTGAGCAACAGGGCGCTCAGAGAGCCGCTCAGTGTAGGGAAAGCAGGCAGTGCACTCTCTCTCTCTCTCTCTCTGTCTCTTTCTTTCTGTCTGACTGGTTGGGCTCCCAGGCCACAGTGCAGAACCCGAGTCCTAAGGAACATATCTTTAACCCGCAAGTCAGCCAGTGGGTGTCCATGTTAAGAAATGTCTCAGAGAATCTTCCTAAGTCTGTCACTGTTATCCTCCAAGAAATTTAGACTTTCTTAAAAATCTGGATGCTCCTGGTCAGAAAAGCATAGAACCAAAGACATTTTTCAAGCTAGAAAAGACATCAAGACCTCTCCTTTATGGGTGAGGAAGGAGCCCTGGAGAGGTCATACTTGCCCAAGGCCTCATATTGTGAGTAAGTGACAGCGGTGGGCCTCAAATTTAGTTTCTGGCTACTTCGACCACAGCCCAGCCTGTAAATGTAAGTTGCTTGCAGGCTGGAGGAAATGGCTGAGCCTCTGCACGCCCTGGCTGGTGCTGCTGGGGGACCAGCAATGAAGCCCAGACTCACTGGATTCCTGTTGATTCTTGTGGACACAGAGCAGCGATTTAAAAAACAACCAAGAAGCAAACAAACTCAAAACTTAAACGGACAAAAGACATTACACTCCCGGCAGGCTTTTTTCCCCTTCTATTTTTTTCAGTTTATTTCAGGGAAGGGATTTAGGTTTTATCTTTTTCTTTTTTTTTATTGTTATGTTAATCCCCATACATTACATCATTAGTTTTAGATATAGTGTTCCATGATTCATTGTTTGTGCATAACACCCAGTGCTCCATGC